>NC_028456.1:31393900-31735475 GCF_000263155.2 Setaria italica | reverse complement strand
GGATAACTAGTGCACGATGCAATGTGCTCTGTTTAGGTAAATCCGAAGTTTTCCTGATTGGAGTAAGTAGTTTTTTTTACCGGCTTTCGGTACCCCAGCTGACATGTCGGCATGGCTTGTTGCCCCTCTATCACGCGCGCACAGCTAGGGCCGCAGGGCGTCACGGCAGCTCAGGTGAACTCCTCGATTTTTATCCAGAGTTTTACCATCGACGCCTAGCTTAACAGAGACCTGTAAAGACAGTGCACGGCAGGCAAAAAGTAGTCAGACGTGCGCACAAGTAAAAGGCATGCAGGGCTTCAAAAAGAGTCAGACTAGCTTCCAAGCGATCTGACCATTCCCTTGCTCTTTTCTGCAACTTGCACGTAGAAATCAGACCTCTCTATCACAGTCACGGGATCAATCACTCGCCAGTCGCCACTGCCGGCGGCCGAACATAAACTAGCTTAACGCCGGAGCATGTCGTGATCGTGCGCCGCTGGCATGCGCTTCGGAGCTCTGGTCGTCGTCGCAATGGCGAAGCTTGCCTCGTGTTTGTTTACTCAAGTGTCTGCCTCTATGGTTCTACGGGGTTGCAGCAGCATACTAGTGGTCTCGAGCAAAAAGGTTTGGCAAGTGCATGTGCCAGACACCGCCGTGATCGGTGCGAGGATAATTACGTTGCGTCAGGACTTTTCTGCCGCCTAATACAAAGTTAGTCAGACGAATCGTTTTACATGATTTGATTAGATGGATAATGTACCCCGCAAAATGCATGAACACTATGACCCAATTTGGAATTAAGAAAAAACAATGGGGTTCCTAGATTGGTATTACGGTGACATTGTCTTATCGAACTTGAATTCAAGTGGCTACATCATTTCTTCCTTCTTCTAAGTGCGTGCTATAGCTCGCTGTTTAATTCGTCTTTTCCTATTCGGAGTTCGAACGGACATTCACTGCCAAACCAAGATCAACCCTACTTCAGAATCCATATAGTTTATAGCAGAAGTGATGACAAAGGGAATGAAACGGGCACAAGGTCACGCCAAGTTTGGGCGATCCGCAACGATGTATCAGCATGCACGGGTCGCGAAAAGTAAGAGCACGCCTCTGTGTTCTTTGCTTGGAGTATGCTTAATCCTAGCCAGCACTCTGCTTAAAGCAAACATGCTGCGTGCCTAATTTGCTGACCCTGGTCATGCTGCTTACGACCAGCAGCACCGCTATTCACACCTGAGCTTAAAGACTAAGCGGAGATTTTGGGTCGTAGTTATTGCCTGATTGGTCTCTAAGGTTGGTTGCAAAGTCGTATGCTATGCACTGAATCTCCACTAGCTTAGCGAGCCTGCCCCACACTTTGGCAGTAGCTTTGAAATTCTTGTCCGGGCCTGGAGTAAAGAAATGCAACTGGCAGAGGATCTCGCTTGATCCTGGTTCCAAGATACCAAGCAAGATGGATTTAGAAAAAATGTTACAGCAGCGCCAGTGCAACTGTAAATGGAAAATATACTTTCTCTCTTTTTTTTTTAAAAAAAGAAGTGCTATGGAATTCCAGAAAACAATTGCAAGGCCTAACAAAGTTATATGATTGCGTTTGGGGTTGTGTTTAAGAGTGATGAAATTGTAGAAGTTTGATGCACACTGAGCTTACCCAGCAGACGCCCTTTTACAGTAGAGTGTTATCTTCAAGATCATGCAGCAGCATTATTCTGCATGCAAATAAAGCTTTTCCCTACGTGTGTCCCCTCATTTCTTACTTTCCGGCTGTACACCACTAAGTTAAACAATGTCCAAACTGTAGATGGCAGGAGGCACTACGAGTGCAGTACGAGAACTAGCATGCTGATACCGCGATGCCTATAAATACCAGGGCGCGTTGAGCTATCCTTGCAGCCGCAGTGCCCACTGACCACTGAAGTCTCAGAGTTCTCTGTGCTTAGCAAGTTCTAGTTATCAGCACGCAATGGCTTCCATGCATTCCCTAGCTTTCTATACCCTGGCCCTGCTGTTCGCTGCGGCTGCTGTCTCGGCGCAGCTCTCCACCGATTTCTACGAGGAGACATGCCCCGACGCGCTCGACATCATCGAATCCGCCGTGAGAGCTGCCGTCTCCAAGGAGTCCCGCATGGGGGCGTCCCTGCTCCGCCTCCATTTCCACGACTGCTTTGTCAATGCAAGTGCCATAAGCCACCTTCAGTTTTTTCTTCAGCCTTCCATTTTTCTTCTGAAACTCCAGTATGCACAATGTTTATTAGGAGTTTCTGTCTTTCCTTCTTAGCAAAGTTAGCGTCTTACAAATCGAACCAGCAATTGAAGCAAATTAACGAAAATTGAGTTAGAATCTTGCACTGTTTGCACACGGAGAATAGATGCGTAGCATGCACAGGTGCGGGACAGTGCGGCGGTGTACAGTCAGTTCAGTTAAAATGTGGCGCGCACTCTGCGGCGTGCTTCAATTTTCAAACAACTCTCTGTCATTTCTAACAGATCGTTTAGTCTCCGAGTAAAATCATGTAGTGTCTTTCGTGGACTAACAGTTGACTGCAAATGAACTTTACAGGGCTGCGACGGGTCAGTGCTGCTCGACGACGCCCCAGGCTTCACCGGCGAGAAGACCGCGGTGCCGAACAAGAACTCGCTCCGCGGGTTCGAAGTGGTTGACGACATCAAGAAGCAGCTTGAGGACGCCTGCAACCTGACGGTCTCCTGCGCCGACATCCTCGCCGTGGCCGCCCGCGATTCCGTCGTCGCCGTAAGCATCGCATGCACAATTATCATCGAGACAAGTACTAATTATTTCTTCCCATGCATGGCTACAAACTAAACTGTCGCCTCTGCAGCTTGGCGGGCCGACGTGGGACGTGGAGCTCGGCCGTCGGGACGGGACGACGGCGAGCCTTGACGACGCCAACAACGACCTCCCGGCGCCGACCTTGGACCTCGGCGACCTGATCAAGGCCTTCTCCAAGAAGGGCCTGAGCGCGACCGACATGATCGCGCTCTCGGGCGGGCACACGATCGGGCAGGCGCGGTGCCTCAACTTCCGCGGCCGCCTCTACAACGAGACCACCAGCCTGGACGCGTCGCTGGCGTCGTCGCTGAAGCCGCGGTGCCCGAGCGCGGACGGCAACGGCGATGACAACACCTCGCCGCTGGACCCGTCCACGTCCTACGTCTTCGACAACTTCTACTACAAGAACCTGCTGCGGAACAAGGGCCTGCTGCACTCGGACCAGCAGTTGTTCAACGGGGGCTCCGCGGACAAGCAGACCACCGCCTACGCATCGGACATGACCGGGTTCTTCGACGACTTCCGCGACGCCATGGTGAAGATGGGCGGCATCGGCGTCGTCACTGGATCCGGCGGGCAGGTCAGGGCCAACTGCCGGAAGGCGAACTGAAGTAACAGCAGAGGATGTATCAGTCACTGTGGTGTCAGCCTTGGTAGTGCCGTGGTCAGTGATCAGCGCGTGCAGTGTGTTGTGGTCTGCAGAAATGTTCCTTCTATCATGTCGTAGTCTGCTTCGAACGGTTGTAGCACTACTTCACCAAAATAACATGAAGGAATAAATACAGCTCTTGGGATCATGGATGCTTTTATTTGTGCGCTGAATTTGATCAGAGTAACCTGAATAAACATTGGTCAGTAAATCATTCCTCAAGAATCTGATGAGCTTCCTTTCAAAAAAAAAAAAAAGAATCTGATGAGCAAGGCCACCCACTCTTTTCTCCCTCAAGCCCAAAATCTATGGCACAGGCCCCCTTGGTACAAGATCTGGGCCTCGAGGCCGACAATGTTACTGGCTGGGCACGAGCCCAGTACTTGCACCTTTTGTGCTGGTCGACTACTTGCAATGCGAGACGCGTTCGATTTGGAGTTAAAAAAAGTCTATAATATTTTGGCTTGATGCTCTGTGTTTTCAGATTATACTGGATAAACTCGACTTTTGCACAGGTATGTACTTTAGAATACCAACAAAGTTGTTAACATCGCAAAGCTTGGTATCTTCTTATGATAGCTAATATCAGCCGTCCTTGAATCTAAACTAAAGCTCGGTCCTCGGTGTCCAGTGACACAGAATCCACTATGCAAATCAAAACTGCCGCACAAAGGCCGTACCCCCATCGCTTCTGCATTTTATATTTCAGCCTCTTGCTACGGGAGAAGGCACATTAGGCATAGTTTGTGATTTTTGTTTAAAAAAACCAAGGCAAAATGGTAAGCTATAGTATGTCGCAGAAAAGGATCAGAATTCTGTCCCCGTCTCAACTCTCAATTTAAAAAGGTTTCCAAACACCCGGAAAAGACAAACAAAAGCGGAAACGGCTTGACTGACGTCACGGCCCCACCCTACCTTCCTCCTCGTCCCCTCCCGCGCGCGGCCTGCCGCTCTTGTCATCTTCTCCTCAGTCCTCACCAAGTCACCATTGCCGTCCCCAAACCCCCGTCGCCGTCTCCCGAACCCCTCGCCCTTTCGCTGTCGCCTTCCATTTTCCAATCGCCAACCACCTCGCCTCTGCTTAGTTAAAACCGTCGCCATGCCGTCCGCGGAGTCCCACTCGCCACTCCAACCCTCCCCCTTCCTCCCCTCACTCCCCACCCCGCGGCCGCGGCGATGCGGCCCTCCTCCGGCCCCGCTTCCCGTTTCCTCACGCTCCTGCTGGTCGTCGTGATCGCCTGCGCCGTTCCGAGGGTGAGATGCTCCGATCGGCGGTTCCCGCATCTCGACCGCGTCCGCGAGCTCCACCGCCGGGAGGGCTCGTCGTCGGCCGAGCAGGAGGCCGCCGCGCGCGGGCTTCTCGAGCGGATCCTCCCCTCACACTCCGCCAGCTTCGAGTTCAGGATCATCTCCAAGGTACGCGTGCTTCGCTGCTTGGGAGTCGTGAGGTCTTGAATGTTGGCAAGTGCTGTATAAATAGAGTTTGCCGAGAGATAAAGGTGCAGTGAGAATGTGGGCTAGAATCGTAAGCCAACGAAGCGTGACGGGAAAACCATACAGTAGTCCATCGATGTAGTGAGTTGTCAATATCCATTTTAGCTGTCAAAAGTCAAAACTGAACCATACCCACAAAATGCATGTACACTGTTTGCCTTTTTGTAATGACCCTGTTGATTTATAATTCTACCTAGGCAAGCTCATAATGTTTTGTTTTACTTACTGATGACAAGGGTTCACAATATACTACACTGCATTGATAGGAGCAATGTGGCGGGAAGGCATGCTTCATCATTAGCAATCACCCGTTGTTTGATGGAGAAGGGACTCCTGAAATATTGTATGTTCCCCTTTGTACTTTATCAGTAATTGCAAATTATATCTTCAGCTTGCCT
Source organism: Setaria italica (assembly GCF_000263155.2). NCBI lineage: Eukaryota > Viridiplantae > Streptophyta > Magnoliopsida > Poales > Poaceae > Setaria > Setaria italica. Next base: position 31,730,161 of record NC_028456.1, on the reverse strand, counting down.
GACATTTACAATTTTTTCTGTTTCTCTTGATGCAAGAGGACCATGTTCATGCGTTATTGTCTTAGCATTTTTTATTTGCTGTTATGTTCATAAATTTGATGCTTTAGGTGAACTGTTGTTGTTAAATCTGCATATCTACATATGCAAACAATGAATTTATAGCCATATCTTCTTTTAGCTCACGATGAGTTGATTACATTTACTCTTGATTGTATGACATCCATTAAGGCATTAAGAGGTGTGACATGCACCAAAAAATGATTTAGTGAACTAGCATGCCTGGCTGTACATTCTCTTGTGTTTCTATATCAGAACTCTTCTGATTTTTGTTTATTATAACCTATCCAAAAAGCAGTTGCCTACACAAATTTTGGGCCTCAGCAGATTCCACTAGAATCATGTGCTAATCCTTTTTGCTTGTGCAATTGGCTTATACTTAAGCGGTTATGCCTGCTCCAAATGTGCAGGGGTAACATGCCATCTGCTATGTTAGTTGAGACTTGCAAGTTTTGTATGTCTCAGCAACACCATTCTAGTTTCTCATAAATTATGTTTCTACGCAATGCATGCATGCATGTGTTAGTTTTTACATACAGAAACCAGACAGGGCTTAACGGCTTCGTGTTTGTCATTACTTGTGGTCAGGATACTTGGAGTAAGTGGGGTGGAAATTTCTGCTGGTTTTCATTGGTACTTGAAAAACTATTGTGCAGCACATATATCTTGGTATAAAACTGGTGGTGCACAATTATCATCCATTCCGCACCCTGGGTCATTACCTCGTGTTCCTGCTGCTGGTGTATTTATTCAAAGACCCGTTGACTGGAGCTACTACCAGAATGCAGTTACATCCAGCTGTAAGCTGTTAACTTATTAGTACTCTATTATCACTTTCCTGTATTCTAGTAGGATAAGTCATTTTTTCTGCTTGAAATTTCTAAGCATTTTAATTGAAGTGGGTTTTTAAACACTATGATGTGTTGCCAGCTACCCTGCTACATTGATGGGGTTGCTCTGTGCTCTGCTTGTTATATTTCGTTGTATTTCTTTTCTCTCTCTGTTAAGATCATGCATTTCCAGGTCCTGTTTGTGAATATCACCATCAGGACCAGTGTTACCTTTCCTTCTCCCAAAAGGTTGCGCTGATTTATTCCCGTTGATGCCCCCATGGACGTCTTGGCATGATTAGTTTCCTGATTGTATCACCTTACCCCTTGTTTTAGTTTTTTGTTGTTACCATTTGGTTCCATTTTGGGGGCTCCTGTGAACTTTTGGTATCAATTTTTCATCCATGTAAAGTAAAACATATTTCTCAACTGTTTTTCTCTGATTTAAACTGTTTTTCTTTCCCTGTAGATTCTTTTGCTTGGTGGGATTGGGAACGTTGGGAGAAGGAAATTGACTGGATGGCTCTTCAAGGGATCAATTTGCCTCTTGCTTTCACTGGGCAAGAGTCTATATGGCAGAGGGTTTTTCAGGTATATACATGCTTTCTTTTTTAAACCAATCCGTACACTGGATAATTCGATACGATGTATTTTCATGTGTCCTTAAGGTCTAAGGTGTTGAAATGGTGCATGAAAGCAGCCTAGAATCTTCGGTAGAGATTTAAGCAGATGGATTGGTGCATACCACAAAATGCCTAGGTGCGATATAGATTAGCAGGCGGAGCAGCACATCACTGCATTTCCACATGTAGTGCCATGTTGTGATTGTGCTGACAAAATGATTTAGGGGGTGGTTCTTAATATTGGCTTTTTGTTGGGGAATGTCTGGATCCCTTTTAAAAAAAGATGTAACCGCATTGGTTCTTCCTATTGATCCTATAGTATGTTGGCTCACTTTTTTTATGAGACTGTTGGTACTCTTTTATCTGAAATAAAAATATACTCTGGTTGTTGCTTTACTCTTCTGTTAACCTGCAAATGCGTTCCTAATATCTTCTGCCTTATTCCCTTATAAATTCTTGAAGAGGTACAACATTAGCAAATCAGATTTGGATGATTTCTTTGGTGGGCCAGCTTTTCTTGCATGGTCTCGAATGGCTAATATGCATGGGTAAGTTACACCTCTGGTATGCTGTTGGTCCCTCACATCTAAATTTTTGATTTTATATTATTCTATTTTGATTTGATATTCTTTTGCAATAATATTGTGACAATGTATCTTTTAAAATTATTTTCATTCATTCCTCAACTGCACAAGACAGTAATTTAAATTTTAGGTTGTCACTGGGGATTAGTTTGCTATAAAATATATAACTGCAACTAGGGATGCTCACATCTGGATATGTCAGATTAAGACAGCGAAAGAAAACTGATCTTATGTGGAGTGTCGGTAAAATAGGGATGTGCAAGCTCAAAATCTTTTCTTTGGGATTTGGTACCCCTTTTCTGAGTCCTATGTCCTGACGTTTACCTCTGAGCATAACTCACTGTCTTAGCTGCCAACAAGACTTTGGTGTCATCTTTAGTACCTGACAGGAATAGATAGTCAGTTAGTCACCACTGCTGTTTTGTTGTCTTGGATGCAGATTTTTTTTTTCTGAACTCTTATTTCGAAATATGCTGTATACTACTTATTTTCTGAACTCTTTTATTTCGAATTATTTTATCAGATGGGGTGGGCCCCTTCCTCAGACCTGGCTAGATGATCAACTAGCTCTTCAGAAGAAAATCCTTTCTAGGATGTATGCTTTTGGCATGTTCCCAGGTAACACTTGTACCATTCTAACATTTCTGGATTTTGTGCAGTTACGTGAACAAATATTTTAATATTATATAGAAAACTCAATAGTATGTGATTTTATACAAATATATCTTTGTATTGGTTTGTACTTTTGTGTTTTAATTTGTTTAATTACTCGGTCTGAGTTTTTTAGTTTAATCTCAGCATCACTTCACTTCTTTTTTACTTGTCTAAGGCTAATATCTACCTCTGTTGCAGTTCTTCCAGCATTTTCTGGCAACATCCCAGCTGCATTAAAGTCAAAATATCCTTCAGCTAAAGTCACTCACCTTGGAAACTGGTAAGGACGATTTTGTATCTTCTTAATAAACCTTGACATATACCGTATAATTTTTCCGTGATTGAATACTTAAAATATAGAATATGGAATCATGGTTGTAGCTCCTGGTTTGTGTCTCACTACTGATTTCCTTGCAGTTTTGTGCCTCCACTGTAGCTGTCTTTCATTGATGTACCTTATATTGCAATTTGTGCTTGCATTGCGCATCTTAGCATCTTAACCTGCTACAGTTGATCTAACTGGAACAATCACTCTACATACTTGTGGTTCTGGATGCCATCCATGATTGAGACACCAGATTCATAACAACTTAACAAGCTTATGCCCATTTGTATTCTCAGTCTCATTTCAGCTTAAGTGTTTCATCATATGAAGTATCTCGACTTACGCCAGCCATACAGTAACACTGCTTCTCAACTAAAGTGAAGCAATCCAATGCTCTGTTGATCTTTGCTGACATCTTTTTTCCATCATCGCACGTGCTTATTTGATTTCTCTTCTATGGTATTAAGGTTTACAGTTGACAGCAATCCAAGGTGGTGCTGCACATATCTTCTTGATGCATCTGATCCTTTATTTATTGAAATTGGAAAGTTGTTTATAGAAGAACAAATCAGAGGTAGGATCTGTTTTGGTCAAGCTGTTTCTAACACCATAATGCAAGATATTTTAATGTCAAACCTGGAATCCTGTGTTTGCTCTGTAACTAAATCTGCTGACTGGAAAACTTTCGTAACAGACAAATTCAAACTATCTAAGTTTCCAAAATTCTTTTCCAGTTGTTGTAAGTTGTTTAAGAACGCTAATAGATCATTCATGTTTAAGGCTATCATGTGAATGAAGTGTAAATCTCAGTCCTTTTAACTTGTTATTAACCCATTGTTCATGAAATAAACTGTTCTTTGAGTTAGCCCCTCTGAGTTATCTTATACGTCATATCCAAAATAGTATCATAAAAAGTTTGCCCCAGATATTTGTTGCTAGACAATCACGATATGCTTTCATATGGTGTAGCACTTTGATCGGTGTCATAAGCAACATACTACGCGATAGTAATATCCAAATCATGCTTCTTTGCGATAATACGTAGTTATTTTCTTATAATACTAGCACATTTCACTTTAGCAATGCTGGCTTAAGTTCTTTTGTGCTTCCTGACCACATCTTTGGTTGAACTTGTTATTTTGTGAAGATGGAATAGTTAAAATCATGAATTAGATAGCAATAAGAATAAAACAAACCAAGTAGGTCAGATGTACCATTGGAGGGGATGTAAAAGAAAGATTGAGGGTTAATATTTCGTTTTGTATTTTGCCTTTCGTCGGTTGAACTCAGCTGCTGCTCCCAGAACAATACATTGATTTTGAAGTCTCGTGAAACTGGTCAGTGCACTCAGAAAGAGGAAAAAAAACACAGGGTGAAATTTTGCAATATTTATCAACATCCGAATTTCCCCCCTGCCACAAGATTGATGGCTAACTTTTACATTATTGTTTCCTGTTTTGTAAAGAGTTTTTTTACACTTTTTCATCAAAAAAAATGCAAACCTTGATGCATTGTTGTTCTTTTCCACAGAATATGGTAGGACAAGTCACATATACAACTGGTATGATTTTTCATCGTCCACCTCACCGGAAGTTCCTGATTGATGAACCTGTTTTCATTTATTTATATTTTCAACATGTCTAGTGATACTTTTGATGAGAACACTCCTCCACTAAGTGATCCAAACTATATCTCTTCATTGGGTGCTGCAACGTTCAGGGGTATGCAAAGCGGTGATGATGATGCTATTTGGTTGATGCAAGTAAGTTCTCTGTGTTTTAGTAGTTTGCTAATTTATTACCTGCAATGGATTTGTCTGCAAATGCAGTTATTAAGGATATGATATGGCTATGGATGTCTTGGTTGATGCACTCTACGATTTTACTTCTGGAACTAAATTTTGATGCATTATTCCCCTCTCTAGCTGTGAAAGTTTTCTTGCTGCATAGTCACACCATATATGGATGGATCTCTAACATGTTTTACTCCGCAGGGTTGGTTGTTTACCTATGATCCTTTCTGGGAACCCCCACAAATGAAGGTGAAACTTTATTATATAGTTTGATAAGATATGAATGCTGTAATTTTATTAGCTTTGTATATATTGGTTTGTCATTTCTTCAAAAATGTTATAGGAGTAATGGGATTTGAAATTCATCTGACCTGGATTTTTAATGAAAAAAATGTTACATTGCTAATTGTGTAGCTAGCAGTTGCTTCGGAAAGTATGTTGGATGACTACAATTACTGTTGCAATAATGTGAGATGATCACATTTATTTGGTCAATGCAAGCCTTTTGTGTTCCAATAACATATTATGATTTGTTTCAACTAACACCAAGGAGGGACAATTTCCAGTGGTTGTTATCTATTAGGTTGCTGTCTTGATACTAATTAAGAAGCCCATGCCTGCAGTGATCCACGATCAAATGATATGACAACCATTGTATTTCTAATAAGTTAACCGTTCCTTATACACTCAATTTCTGCAATATTTCTGCTGAAAACGTGAATAGGCCTTGTGAACTTAAAGTGGCTAGATACATCTGTAAATCGTTTTTTTTTCCTATTGTGAGCGTGCAGCTTCTACATAACAAGATTTTTCTGTGTGGGGATACAAATCCTTTAGATTTCGATCTGATTAATCTCAAAATCTGTGGTTGTTAGGCACTACTGCATTCGGTTCCAGTTGGCAGAATGATTGTCCTTGATCTTTATGCTGAAGTTAAACCAGTGTGGATAAATTCTGATCAGTTCTATGGTGTTCCCTACATCTGGAAAGTTCTCTTTCTTTTCTTGTCAATACCATCTATTATTGTCCACATATTTTCCTTTATAATGAAACTTGTGTCATCCGTTTTCAGGTGCATGCTCCATAATTTTGCTGCAGATTTTGAAATGTATGGTGTTTTGGATGCTTTGGCTTCGGGGCCCATTGATGCTCGACTAAGTGATAACTCTACAATGGTATACAATGAGCTGTTTCTGCAGCTGAACTAGCTTATAAAAATATGAAATGTGATGTTTTACTTATTAGCACATTACTTTTGAAGGTTGGAATTGGTATGTCTATGGAAGGTATTGAGCAAAATCCAATTGTTTATGACCTTATGTCAGAAATGGCCTTCCATCATAGACAAGTTGATCTTCAGGTGAAATAAAAGAATATTTTCTAGAAGAGCTTTATGTGCAATATTCTTCCTTTCTTATTATACTAATTGTTCAGTTCTTCTTTAAGTTTCTATGGTGGTTTCCCTTTGTACTAGCTATTGAATGCAACCAATTTTTGGTTTGATCGGTTTTGTATTATTTCCAGGTTTGGGTTGAGACATATCCAACACGAAGATATGGGAAATCAGTGAAGGGACTGCAAGATGCTTGGTGGATTTTATACCAAACTCTATATAACTGCACTGATGGTAAAAATGTAAGTTGATCTTTCTCTAAAAAACTATGCCATGCTCAGGCACTGTGCCGTGTGTCCTGTTCATCCAACATTACACAAGCATATACAAGGAACAGAAGGTTGTGTGAAGTAGCAAGATCATAGATATCAGATATGCTATGCTGCTAACAACCTGGAGTTTTTGTATTTATTTCAGTTACATCTTACACCATATGATAAAGATCTTTGCTAGATCAATTTGTTCTGTGACATATAGCTCTTATGGTTGTTCTTTTTTCCTTTTGGTAATTGTTGCGAATGCCAATTGAAGTTGATATGAATTGACTTGGGCTAGCAGGAAGAACCAGGCTAGCCATCCTCCCTCTGGAGGCTCTGACTGTTTTTGTCTCTTCTTGCTTGCTGATTACAATGTTGTCCTTTAATAAGTCTAAAAAAAATACTGTCCTTTAATAGGCACGCACTAACCATTGCATCTCATTATACCCAATAAACTAACAGCTACGAGATAAGGCTAACTAATTGCACACAAGTGCTATACTACTACGCGCATTGCTGCTGCCTTGCCGTATGCATGTCCACTGCACCCACCGCTGAACTGGCCCATGGCTCAGCCCATAGCAGAAGTAGACGCCAATTTAATCCTGCGCTTCTTTTTATTCTTTGATCGCATTCTTATCTGTTACTCTTCTCATGAATTTTATTCTGGTAACAGGACAAAAATCGGGATGTGATAGTGGCCTTCCCAGATGTTGAACCTTTTGTTATTAAGACACAAGGGTTGTACATGAGTTCTGGAAAACAATATTCTACAATACCACCGAAGAATTACGAGAAGGGCACCTCCAATGATGCATATGACCATCCTCATCTATGGTACAATACCAGTGTCGTTGTACATGCCCTGGAGCTTTTTCTTCAATACGGAGATGAAGTATCTGACAGCAATACCTTCAGGTGAGAATACAGGCGCTCTAATTGCCTGGTCCATGCTACAAAATAATTATTCAGTTCATCTTTGGGTGTTGCTACTAGCAGTGTGCCTTTTCTTTCAGTCAGTCTTTAGTATGCTCAGAAAACACTATTTGCAAGCTCAGAAATGTGGTTGTCTTCCATGGACTTGATGCTAGTGACACGCTTTTCTCTCTGAATAACAAATTGTATATAAAAAAACCTTAAGAAACTCTGTTTTGTCTTGATATGTTCTGCCATTCCACAACCTTTTTCCATACATTTCTTTTATATTGCTTTTAGAATCACCACTTACTCGAATTCTTACTGTACGATTCGAACTAATGCTCCTTTGTATTGTGATCATGATCCCTTTTTTGCCGTTTCAATTAATCAAATTTGAATAGACACTGAAACATGATCTGTGTGGGATATTGAAGCACAGTTCACTGCACTATTATTTTGTAAAATGTGGCGAGGCCTATAAATGTTTGCAACATCATTTCATGGTGTTAGATGAGTCAATGAGATGATGTGTCACATTAACAGGTATGACCTTGTGGATTTAACTCGTCAAGTTCTGGCTAAATATGCCAACGATATCTTTATAAAGATCATCAAAAGCTACAAATCAAACAGCACGAATCAAATGATCACCCTGTGTCAGCATTTCCTCGGCCTCGTGAATGACCTTGACACGCTACTTGGCTCTCATGAGGGATTTCTGCTTGGGCCTTGGTTACAAAATGCCAAGGGCCTTGCACAAGACCGAGAACAAGAGATACAGGTAATTATTTTTCTCTTAATCATTCTTCACTGGATGATATAGCATCATACGTTTTGTATCCTAATCACAAATTCCAATAGTTATTTGTTAATGAAGGTTGGGATGGTTCCATTCTGACCTACCTGCTTGATTCATCTTGTTCTTATATCGTTATGTGCACTAAGGCATTGTAACAGACCATACATGTGCTACGATCAGATCATGATCTTGTGGTGCATGTTATGCTAGCCAGGATAGCAAGTACTCATAACAGTATTCTAAGCTCATGCGTTATTCCTGAGATTGCTGACGCACAGCTACATTGAAATCATTGCAGTATGAATGGAATGCTAGAACGCAAATTACAATGTGGTTCGACAACACTGAAACAAAAGCAAGTTTATTGCGCGACTACGGTGAGCTACATGCCACTTAGCCCCATACTGCTTTCACACTGCTTTCATGGATTTCTTTCTAACAAATTTGTTCCAGCAAATAAGTACTGGAGCGGCCTGCTGCGAGACTACTACGGACCAAGGGCAGCCATCTACTTCAAGCACCTGTTACTGAGCATGGAGAAGAATGCGCCTTTCTCGCTTGAGGAATGGAGGCGGGAATGGATCAGCCTCACCAACAACTGGCAGAGCGATAGGAAGGTGTTTGCAACCACAGCCACAGGAGACGCTCTAAATATATCACGGTCGCTTTACATGAAGTACTTACGCAACGCTGATCTACTTGAGCTAGAAGGTACATTCTCCCCTGGGAAGTCTGCAAGCTTATAAGTACCAGGTGTGCGGTGGTGATGATGGATTATGATGCACTCAGAAGTTCAGATTCGCAATTAGCTTTTTTTTTCCTCGTGTATTTGCTTCGATGAACATTTCAACCCTGATTGAGGATTGAACCACACATCTCTAATTTACCATCGTTAGATTCTGACCCAACGTCTCAAGTTTGCTCACTTGTTCTCCCAGCATCTCAGAGAGGCAAACATTGAGCACCAATCAGATCGGCACCCATGTTCTGTTCTGAATATTCTGTATCCCAAGGTGTTAGGCTCCCCGTTTTGAAACTGAAAGTAGGAGAATGTAAGGGAAGAAAAAAAAGAATGAAACTTGGTGGGGTGTCAGGTGTGGAAATAATCGGCCCCAGTTCAAATGCCAGAATTATACGACTTATGAGAATCATGCCGTTTTTCGGTGAAATCCGTGCCTTTCAAACACGACATCGGTCACCTAAATTCTAATTCTCGAGCGCAGAGCTTAGTCAGACGCTTCGACTACTAAATGCCATACTATATGCTTGAAGACTACTCTAGTTGTGCTGAACGCCTGAACCTATGGCTTGAACCAACTTTCGGCAGGTGAATCCGTAGTGAATGTGAAGATTACTGATCTCGGCAAAACATACCAGATAATATTTCAGTACATAGATATATACAGAATTATTTTCTTATGACTTTGGAAACACTAGCTAAAAACTCCATCAGGTACAATCCTCGCTTTCAAACTCCTGTCTTCCAGGCCACCAAACAGTGCAGGCTTAACATCGCGTTCATGTTCATAGCAAAGCAGGCAAGTATTGAGAAGAGAGCTTATTAATAAACACCGCGTTCAAAAGAAGGCATCGATGCTGCACCAAATTCATGAACACTACAAAAATACCCCTAGAAAGCTTATTCCAACGAGAACCATCCGTCCTCTAGAACGCTAACTACATCAAAATTGCACACCATTCTTGCAACTTCAAACATACATTTGCGTCTAGAGCTTCAGGAAAACAAACTCTTCGATTGCAGGAATCTCCCCAATCCTTGTCAGTGTGCCCTTGCTTGGTTCTTCATCAACACCAATTGCCATGACAGCATGCTTGCGAGGAGCGAGTCTTCCGACACTCATGAAACTGACATTGACATTCTCCTCTCCCAGGACACTTCCTACTGATCCAATCATGCCAGGCTGATCAACCTGCCTGCAAAGGATCAGGCTTCCTTCCAAGCTCACATCTACCTGGAACGCTCCAACCTTTGTTAGATGAGGGACGCCATCCTTCACCCTCCCCTCCACGGTGATCTCTCCAGTCTCGGATATCGCACTGGGAAATTTGGACTCAACATTGGCGATCTGAACTTGAATGTAATCAATAGGTGTCTCTGGTGAGCCGTCCAACAGGATTCTCTCCTCGGTGATGCGAACTCCCCTTTGTTTTGCAGTGAAGTCAGCATTCACCAGGTTGACAAAAACACTGGAGATTGGTTCGATCAATCCCTTGGTGATCATTGCACGGAGAAGTCTTGTGTCAAGATCATCAGGAGCCCGTGCAGACGCATAGGTCACCTTCACAGACTTGATGCCACCACCACCAGCCACTAGTTGAACAGCCAGGCGCCCAAGCTTTTCTGCAAGCACAACAAAAGGTGCAAGCTCTGACAGCACCTGCATGAAGCATAAAGATGTAGCATATCAAATGTCAGGAATTATTTGGATTAAGGAGAAAATAAAAGATCCATACCTCAGCAGGAACCATTGGAGCATTGACTGCAGAAGCTGCAAGCTCCCCTTTCAGAGCTCCAATGACAGCTTCAGCTATCTCAATAGCCACTCCTTCCTATGAAATTTAAAGTGTTCAGCAAATTGATAGCAGCAATACGAACACAATGGGCATTTCTGGCATAATTCAACATACCTGTGCTTCCACTGTGCTGGCACCCAGGTGCGGCGTGACAGTAACATTCTCGTGCAGCACCAGCTTGTTGTCAGGTGCTGGGGGCTCTTTAGTGAACACATCAAGAGCAGCCTAGTACAGCAATATTAAAGAAATATAAGCAAGATTCTGGGAGAACAGCATTTCAATTAATTTTATCAGACCATGAAACACAAGTAATTAAGATAATCGAACAGACCTGTGCTACTACTCCTGAATCAAGAGCCCTGACCAGAGCTTCTTCATCAATTACACCACCACGTGCAACATTAATAATGCGAACACCCTTCTTCATCTTAGCGAAGGCCTCATCGTTGAGCATCTTGTTTGTTGCAGGGGTAAGAGGCATGTGCAGTGAGATGAAGTCAGCAGTTGTCATGGCCTCCTCCATGCTAACTAGCTCGACTCCAATTGCACGAGCCCGGTCAGCAGAAGCATACGGATCATGTGCAATCACGTGCATTCCTAAACCCTTAGCACGACGTGCAACTTCTGAACCGACCTTTCCAAATCCAAGAATAGCAAGAGTTTTGCCCACAAGAGACACACCAACATACTTGTTGCGCTGCCATGTACCTGTACGAGATTCAATTCAGAAAGTGAGCTTGACAGAACAGAATTGTGGGACAAAAAACAGGCACTGTTGTAATACTGTACTCCACCAAGCCATTCACAAAAAGGTTGTCTCAAGTGAGAAACAACAAATACAAGTTCAGCAATGTGTTGCCTATCTTTCAATGGTGTTAACTTAACATTACTATCTTGTCCTGGTACTGTTGCTTCTATTTCTTAATAGGCACATAAAAATGAAACTAAACAGCTGGGTACCATCTAATCATCTCCCTGTTCATTCAATAGTGTCACCTTTTCCATGCATCAGACTTGAAAAACATAACAAAATAGTGGGGTTTATTGTCTTTTTTTTCTAAAATAAAAGCACCACAGATTTTTGCCAGAATAAGAGACAGCTATATTCTGAACATGCCTGCACGATTATTGACAGCTGAACAAATATAAGACCGTGCTACATGCCTACACGATAGTATTACAGTAGTAGATGGTTAGGAGCCTAGCGTCCATACGAGATGAATAGGATTTGCTAATGCTTTACGCCACAGATTTCAAAGACGGTGGCAGCATCCAGTTAAAACAGGCATCATTTTCAACATCGAGGAAGTTGCACTGAACAAACTCACCAGCCTTGAGGGACGCGTCAGCCTGCGCGATGTTCCTTGCCATGGCGGTGAGCAGCGCGATGCCGTGCTCCGCGGCGGCGACGGTGTTAGCGGTGGGCGCGTTGACGACGAGGCATCCGTGCTCGGTGGCGGCGGCGAGGTCGACGTTGTCGATCCCGACACCCGCGCGGCCGACGACGCGGAGCCTTCCCCCGGACGCCTCGAAGACGTCGCGGCCGACCTTGGTCCCGGACCTGACGATGAGCGCGTCGCAGAGCGAGATCTTGGCGCGGAGCTCCTCGGGGGAGAGGCCGTAGGAGCAGTCGACGTTGGCGAACTCCCGCAGCAGAGCGAGCCCCGCGGCGCCGAGCTTCTCGGCGACGAGGACCGTGGGCTTCCCCGGGACGGCCCCCGAGGACGGCGCGTCGGGGGACGCGGTGGACGCCGCGGGGGCCGCGGCCGCGACCGGGGCGGCGGGGAGGCGCGCCGCGCGCTGGGCGTGGGATTGGGGCTGATGCGCGCGGAGGGGCAGGCGGAGGAAGGCGGGCGCGAGGGCGCCGCGCGGGGACGGGAGGAGGATGCGGTGGTGGGTGGCGGCGGCGGCGGCGGCGGCGGCGGTCGGGGTCGGGGTCGGCGCCGCCATGGTGTTGGGCTTGGCGGCTCGGGTCGGGGGGTTTGGGGTTTTGGTCAGGAAAGGGAGGGGTGAGCTGTCGAGTCGAGTGGTTTTGGTGCGTCCCGGTGGGTGCTTTTACTTATAGCGAGGTGAGGCGAGTCGCGTGACTGGTGAGTGAGGTTGGTTTGGGGGAAGGGAAATGAAATGGCGTGCGCCCACGAGTGGGAGCGGCCCACCCCCACCTACCTCCCTTGACGAGCCCGATTTGGTGACTTGGGCTCCCGGCGAAATAAACAAATCGAATCAGGTAGGAATGTACACGAGTTACGGTACGACAGAGGAGTAGTGCATTTGAGGTTTGGAACTAGTTGGCAGGAGATCAACACAGAAAAAATTCTCTTGCCATCCGGCTTGCTGTTCTAACGATCGTAACATAGCGGTCCTGCAACGTTTCCTCTGGTTCGCCTCTACGCTGGTGAACGAATCGCATTTTTGCTTGGCATGTAACAAAGCGCATTTTAGTCAATGAGCTTCGGAGGAAGAAACAATCGAATGGTGGAAAATCTCAACAATCGGGCATTTTAGGAGTAGCCTGCTACCGAACGTGAACGTGAGCACGTGACCGAGTGATGAGGCGCCCTCTGCTGAACAAATCCCGCACGCGCATCTGTTCTGTTGGTACGAGCAGCGCGGTTGGTGGTGTAGCTCCGTGGAAGCGAGCGAGCGCCAAGACGGGAAAAAGATCCGCTGCGCCGAACACGCTCGTCCAAAGCACTCGCACGCATCTTTATCGGCAAAGCGACGGCGACGGCTCGTGGTCCTCTGGGCTCCGGCGGCGGGGGGGGGGGGGGGGGGGGGGGGGAGGAGGAGGAATTTGCGTCGGCCCAGTTGCCCCGGTCCCTCCTCCTCCTCCCTCCCGTGGCCCGTGGGCGTAGGCGCGTAGCACGAGAGGAAAAGGAAACGGTGGCCACGGCACGGCGGCGGACGCGCGGTTGGTGGCTGGACTGACGGCAGTGATGGCACTGCGCCAGCCGAGACAAGTTGACAAGGGGCCCAGCGATTGGATCTCGCGCCCCGCGGTCAGCCTCCGGGGTGCGGCGATCCCTTGGATTCAGTGCAAGTGGCGCGAGCCGTTGGGACTTGGAAGACGGAAATCTGACGGCTGGTCGTGGTGCTGTGCGCGCTGCGCTGAGGATTCTTGGACTCTCGGCTCCGGCTGGTGCTGGTCACGCTTGACAGCGGCGGATGAAGGGTGCCAGGGTTTGGTAGGAGGATCTTCGTTCTTCGAATCTGGTAACGACAGCGAGTGATCCTGGTTGGGATGGGACGGAGCACATGCATCCGAGACGGTAGAGTATAATATTTGCTATAAGCTCACAAGTGGCGCTAGATTATGATTTCTGCTGGAATCTTCGCTTCGAGTTGTCTTCTAAAAAAAAAAGAGTTGTCTTGTCGGGTTCTACCAAAATCCGCCAAGCTTCAGCTGCATTGCGGCTTCATGGAGTGTAAGCACCTGCTGCGACGCAATGGGCCAATGACAGCGCCTGATGGCTTGTAAAGTTGGTCGTACAATCACCCAACACAGTACACACCTCGTCAGTTGAGTAGTAGTACATGCACGACCAAGACGAACTACTGGACCAGAACGATGAAGTGTATTGGCCCCGTTGCCTCGCCACCTCAGGGATGAGGTCACTCCGAACCAAATTGCGGTTAGCCTTCATCTTAATTTCAGATCAGTTAGTTTCTCATCTTCGGTTCGACGCTCGCCGAACGGAAGAAAACCGAATTTGAATAGGCACAGCTGCACCTCTACTTCCAAGTTCCAACGTGACACAAAGGGGATCACGCTGCAGTTTCATCATCCACCGCTTCGTAGCAGGAGGACGATCGATAGCGTCCAAAAAATACTACGTCGTGTTTGGGCCTCGAAGTCTAGAAAGCTTTTATTATTATTTTTTTGCACCACCGCAAGACGTTTTTGTTTGGCAGCGAAGTCTAGACGTTTTTTTTTTTTTTTTGAGATTTGCTAGACATCAAACGTTTTTTTGACTCTCTCTCAATCATTTTTCGCAGAGCCGTCGGATTGGCAACAGATGGAGCAGATCAACTCGTGTCGCGAGTTTGTGTGCCCGTTTACTTGCTTTCGGGTCTCGCCCCGCATCTTCCACAGGTATGTGGTCTACCCATTAACTAACTAGGATTCTCTAGGGTTTTACGGTAGGCTCGTGATCGTGTTTGGGGTTCCCTGATCTGTTTGTGCTCAGGGTTTGTTCAGTGTCTGTGTATGGCTATGGTGTCTGTGTATGGCGATTAGGTAGCGTTTATTTCTTGGTCATGGTTCGGCTTGTGTTCTGCTAGGTTTCGATTTGTCAATTTTTCACTGGCTTGTGCCTCGAGTTGCTGTTTGTATGTTTGATTTTTGGAATACATCTGCTGATTTAGTGGTCCAATAGGTTAAATCTTGGGGTCTGCAGTCTGCTTGTGTTCAATTTTGGGGATTCGTGGTCCTATTATATGTGATTTGTGTTCTGCTAGATTCCATTTGTATACTGTTAGCAAAAGGATTTGGTAAGTTGTGTTCTGTTGGGAGGTAGCACCTAGTGAAACAGGGAATTAGAAAGTTGGCTAGCTGTAAGGAAAGCTTCGTTTGTTGGTAGAAACAATGGAAGGTAATGGAAGGTTACCGATGTTGCAGTGTGTCTGTCTGTGTGGGTGAGTAGTTAGGTCAGGTGCTACCTTGACAAGAAGTTTCTTTCTGCATATCTAGGATGCCCTTGGCTACTGCTAACTGGGCCCATCAATTAACAATAGGAAATATTAAGCGAAATATCTAAGGTTCCTTTTTACTTTTCATGACTGTTTTTGTGATCCGGATATCAAAATTCAATGTGATTTCTTATGTTCAACTATCATTTTTTTTGACTTGGATT
The DNA here is from genome assembly GCF_000263155.2 of Setaria italica. Classification (NCBI taxonomy): domain Eukaryota; kingdom Viridiplantae; phylum Streptophyta; class Magnoliopsida; order Poales; family Poaceae; genus Setaria; species Setaria italica. The sequence goes on along the minus strand of NC_028456.1, from coordinate 31,714,541 downwards.
GACCAGACAAAGTAATTTTTGATCTTCATGACTGTATTTCAGTTGCATTGAGGTCAGTTAAACTAATTTTAACTTTTGCTCTACTAGTCCTAGTTGACATCAATGGAGTACCTTTTTTCTATACGTGTACTTCCTAAACTAAAGAATTTTCAGCATTGTGTATGTTCTCTAAACTAAAGCAGATTCAAGAAAATATCTAATTCAGGTTTTATTTCAGTTCCACTCTAAGGATTCCAAGTTGCTGGTTACCAAATTGGATTGCTTAATTTCTAGAAACCTAAATGCTCCTTCCACAATATGTTTATCAGCATTTTTCAATTGACATCAATTGCACTTTTTTTAAACAGTTATAACAGAGCTAAACAAAGGTACTTACAGAGGAAGGATGACTAGGTTTGTCCGGTCCAGCATCTCATCTCAGCTGCAGAAGCAGGGTCTTTGGTTAGTACATTGACTTTATCTTTTCTAAAAAGATCGATACTATTGCACTTATGTTTTTATGTTGTTAAATATAAGATTTAAAAATCAGTATTTAATTGTCAAAATGTAACTGGGCCTTTTATAATCTGCATTACCTTTATGATTTTTCTGACTACTAATTCTACTCACCTATCTTGTGTTTCATCATTCAAGTGTGCATCATTATAACTCTATTATTATACATTGTAGAGGTGTCCTTGTTGTTATACACTGTATAACTCCTGAAATAGGAAATTGTTTTTCTTTTTTGCAAGTTAACATAAATGGATTTTTTAGATTACAAGTGTACCTAAAATTTAAAGATTTGGAGATTTGTAAATTTAAAAGATAACATTTCCGAAATGCCAAGTAGGATATAAGCCATAAAATGTGAGTTTGATTTAATAATGGCTAATTTGATGTCTCTAAGGATTTTGATTTGGGGATACATACTCCGTTAATTACTGGTTAGAGCTCTATTAGCTCTGAATCTGTGGTTGATTAGTGTCACATTTGTGTTCAATGTACCTATCTATGTTGTGACATCTAGAGCACACTGCAAGATCTTGTGTTCAATGTACCTGTCTGTTTGAAATTCTCCCCGGTGAGATAGCCCCTTTTCCCGTTCCTCATCTCGGTGATATTGTCGACCTATCTTTTCTCCTTTCTCATTTTGGATTCGATTGGTTCGGTGGTTACTGTCAATTTAGTCAAGCCTTTTATTTAATGTTTTATGTGCAGTTTAAAATATGTAAAGAAATCCAAAAGATGCTTTTACAAGATTCTCTACTACCACATTCTAATACGTCCTTGCCATATTGTCTTCAGAGAAATGGATATATATGCGCTTTATCTGTAATATAAATAAATACCAATATACTGTCAATTGTTTTTACCTGCATATCATCCTCCTTGTTTTATTCATTGAGTTTCTATCTTTTCCACTTGTCCTCCCATTTTGTTGTACTTATCATTTTTTTATATTTAACTATAAATAGTAGTTCATTTCTGTTGTGGCAATCATGTTTTTTCCCATGTTACTGCAGGTGGGTCTAACTAATTACTTTAATTTGGTAGTTGTCTCAGATACTCTTTGAACATATGTGACTTTGGGGGATAGAAAGACTATCTGGTCTTATTTGGAGCTACAAATTACTTTGAGCAGACTGATGGGTTAGTTTGGATGGTTGATAATCCACACGTATGAAGGCTTGCTGATTGCTGTGTAGAACTCCACAAACTCCTAAAAGAAGAGGTATACTATTACCAGACCTCTAAGCGATAGTGATGAACTGAATATTTTAGTTGAAGTTCTATAAATTTGCTACATAAAAACATTGTTGTCCTTCAATGCCGTGGGAATATTACTTGTAATGTTTGCTCTTTAAGTATGTTTTGTTTGAAATGGCCCACCAGAAACTGGATTTTTTTCTCCCATTCAGCATCATATTTTAATATACTATTGAGCTTCTATCTTTGAATCCCTTTTATTCTTAGCTTGAAATGGTAGTGAAACAGCATTTTCAAACATTGAGGATCGTACCACTGAAGAACTATGCCATGTGTTTGGCAGTACATAGTACTTTCTCTTTGCCACCCTAGGCTAAAAATTTACATGTAACATTTTTATATGTTGTGTTCCAAAAAATTTACATGTAACTTTTTTTATTTGTTGTGTTCCAAAAATTCTGTGTTCCAAAAAAATTACATGTAACTTTTTTATTTTTGTGTTTTTAAAAAAGCTACATGTAGTTTTTTCTAGTTGTGGGAAAAACACAAACATTTTTTTCTAAGTTAGATGTATTTTCCTGCATTTTGTTCTTTTTTCCATAAGCTCCCATACCAAAAAACACGTCTAAGTAAAGCTATTTGTTTAAATTTATTAAATATCCTCACTATATGCTCTTATTTTTCTATTAATTCACCCGTGCACATTGTATTGACTTCCATTCGTCCATAGTCCATACATCCCTTGCACACTCCACAGTTACTTGTAGCAGCCAATTCTGGCAACCTTTTGTTTACTGGCACCTAAAATTTTTAGAGTTTCAATTATCATTATTTATGTTTTGTACAATGCAATTCTAAAGAAAATGCATTTGCTTCTCTCCAAAAACCTGAGAAAATTATTGATTTATGCATGCAGGATACTGATTATAAACATTGATGCATATGTAAATGATTCCACCCCCTCCTCAGCATTTTTCGCTGTACTTTGCTGCGCAGAAATGAAAAAGGTATGTACAATGTGGCAATGCTCCAAGCTAAACTACTTGAGAAAGCAATTATAAAGAAACGCCTCCACCCACTGGACCTCCAAGCTCTCTTGCACTTGTGTTGCCAAACATTTTATCACTACCACTATTGGCCCGTAGGGAACAAATAAACATATACAAACTTTTTTCCTCACATTCATCACACATGTATCTTTTTTTGTCAAATGCACTGCAATATTCTCATGAAACAAACCCATTTTGAAAATAATCATACTAGGGCAATTGATGTGCCACCAGAAATATAATCTCTATATGTTTGAAACACACCAAGCAACATTGATCGATGCCTCATCCCCTCAAAATCTGTCATCCCCCTCCCTGAAATATATTATTCTTTGTTTTTGTTATCAGAAAACATGGCATTACCGAGGATTAACAAGTTGTATATGAAAGGTGTTAGATCTCACAAAGTTCGCTAACAGGAACAGGTGTTCTAGTTTAGAAACATACTATAAGATCTCTTCATTTTTCAAACTGCATATCTTTGTGTTTTTTTCAAGCACTACATGTTTTGTAAACTTAAATATGATATGTTTCAGAATTAATATGTTGTGTAGTATACAAAACAATGCCAAATTAGTTTAGCATCATATAGCATTAATATGTATTGAAAATGCAATACATCTTGCAAGTTATATGGTGACTATTTTTTGTGACTTTTTTCAGGTGCACAATGTTCTCAGGCAGTTGTGTTGTTTTTTTCCCATTTTCTAGTTAATTCTTTCTTGTTACTGTATAGAGTTCTAACATTACTCCAGAACACATACAGATGTGTTTCTTTTGTTTTCTTTATTTTTTTCTGATTTATATTTTCTTCTGAGTTGCAGCCAAGGATTCATTGAGGGACGGTGGGAGAAACCTTTGTGGAAAGAGGACAGTCCCCTCCTGAATCATCAGGTGAAGAACAGTTCTCTTCATTTTGGTTTTTTGTTCTTTTTTCAATTTTTATATGCCAACTTTATGAGATCTATCCATAGTGTTTATTTTTTAATCAAATGGGGATTAAGCCCCCCACTGTACCTTTTGTTTTCCCCGATCTATGTTTCCTTCTGAGATGCAGCCAAGGGTTCATTGAGGGGAGAAAAATTTGTAGGAAAGATCACCGCCCCTTCCTGAATCATCAGGTGAAGAACAGTTCTCTTCATTGTGTGTTTTCTTGGACTGCATGTTCTGTGATAGACTGGTAGTATGGACCAACATTGCGTTTTTTGTTGCTTATAAGTGTAGCTGGTGGATAGGCATGGATGGAGAGTTCAACGATTTTTGTTATCAAGTGGGTTTTTTATTTTCTGACTTCATTTTCTACAGATTGCAAAAATCTGATACATATGCAAAGTATTGCTCAACATTGTTGTCAGCTCCAATGGATTGTAAATGAAGACAATAGCTGTTGGAGTAATGCATCATACTAGTGTAAAAGCCACATATATGCAAGACTAGAAATTGTATTTTAGACAGATTAAATAAAATACTAGCTTTATATAAAAAATGACTAAAGATTTACTAGATTTTCCACCTTGTGTAGCAGACTAGCAGTGTATAAATCTGTGTTGGTGTTATATTGCTACAAGTTCCTATACCTTTTTGGAGTAAACTTTTTTATTATCTATTATTGTGGTAGATTTATTCTGATGGCTAACTTTTCAATTTGCTGATGGAACAGGTGACCCTATTTTGGTCGTGCCTCCTGTTGCTCTATGCCATTGAGTTCCAAGTGGACACAACTCCTGCTGTTTTGTGCAGAATTCAAAATCTGTGTCCTTGTTAAAAATGCTCAAAATAGGTTACAAGCTTCTGTAGTCTTTTACTGCGAAATATTGGGCATATGTATATGCCCAAAATAGATTGTCTATGTGTATATGTTGTATGTTTGTGTGAAATGGATGTTCCTTTCTTTCCTCAAAATTTGAAAATATATATATTAACAGACAGTTGGCGTCATTGGGCCATTTCAGCGCTCAAAAAGGTTGGGGTAGGGAGCTGCTGTGCTAACAGTCCAGAGCAGCCCAAATACGCTAAACGGGTCCGAAACTTACATTATGCTTACCGGGCACGCACAAAAGAAAATGCGGACCCGTTATTGCTTACAGATAGTGGAAGGTTGGAAAAAAAAATGCAGGGATTAATATGGGCTGTTGATCCACCATCCAAAGGCTGGCGGAGGTGATTGTTTTTTTTTATTTTTTGCACCACCGCAAGTAAGCCTTAAGCCCAGAACACATAAATTAGCGAGCAGCCTCAGCAGCCCGAGAAAGTTGTGTTGGGCCAAAACCAGGATTAATCCTCAGCCCGAACAACAAACCATAAACACCCACGAAAAAGAAGACAGTCTGAACAAAGGAGCCAACAGCATATTTCAGAAGCCATATAACTTTTCACATTTTTATTTCCAGGGCAATACCATCACAATGACGATCGTCCTTATTAACCCGAAATCCAATCTCCAATCACTAGCCCACTACCACTAAGCCAATACCGACGACCGGCCCTGACCAAGAGACCAACCACATGGCAATCGCAAGATGGCCACGCGCACGCACGCACGCCTATCTCCGCTCCGCTCCATCCCGCTCACTCCCAGATGCCGACCTCCATGAAGCCGTCCTCCGTGGCGCAGCCCCTGAACATGCCGGTGCAGTTGAAGCCGTACGCGACCTCGCCGGTCTTGGACACGGCGATGAGGCCCGCGAAGCCCTCGTCGAGGCGCTCCTTGACGCAGAAGTCGACGGCCTCCTGCAGCGGCAGGCCCTTGTACTCCATGACGGCGGCGACGTCGCGCGCCAGCGTGGAGCGGATGATGGCCTCTCCCTCCCCCGTGCACGACACCGCGCAGGCGTCGCAGGCGTAGGTGCCCGAGCCGATGAGCGGCGAGTCCCCGATGCGCCCCGTCATCTTGTTCATGAGCCCGCCCGTGGAGGTGGCCGCCGCGCAGAAGCCGTTCGAGTCCACCACCGCGCACCCCACCGTCTCCGGGGCGTAGATGCTGATGGGAAGCCCGTTCATCACCATGCCGTTGCGGTTGTGGTTGCTGTCCGCACCGGCCTGCAAGCTGCAGGTGTCCGTCCCGGTCAGCGGGATCCGATAGTCAAACTGCATGCACGGGAAATGATGAACAATGGTCAGTTCACTGCTGATTTGAATGCACGATCGATGCCGATTGATCAGATGACTGTAGAACGAACCAGGATGGTGCCGGCCTCCTTGGCGAGCTTGAGCATGCCGACGTTGTCCTCGGTGATGAAGTAGCTATTGTCCACAGTCTCAAGGCCCTACAAGATGATCAAATCAACATCAGAAATCAGGTTAAAGATTTCAAAAAGGCTGTTAGACTAATCCTTGAAACATTTCAGTAGCTAGTATTATAAAACGCCGCTCTAGGTACAGTCTATGACCACAAGATCTGGAGGATTCGACGCGAATCGGATCTCGTTGCTGGGCACGGTCCGGTCCGGTGGACCACGGCGAGGCGACAGACTCGGGCGCGAGACCGGACAGGGGCAAGTGGAGCTAGCTGGTCCCGGAGCCCGCCTGGATTTCGTGGTGCGCGGCCTCGGCGGCTGCCCCCACACCAACAACGGCCGCCAGGCACATGATTTCCGAGCAGAAAAAACAGAGGGCCACGGCTCGTGAGGCTGTGGAGCACGGGAGCCATCCTAGATTCCTAGGTTCATGAACTGTGTGACGAGTCGCCCACAGCTGTGGAACAGCAGGTCAGCCGCGCGCACTTGCTTGTTGTTTAGGTGAAAAAAGAATGTGCGGCCCGCGAGGAAATCACATGCATGCAGAAAAAAAAATATTGTTTCCGCAAGAGACAAGCAGAGTATGGTTGTGCGGTGCCCTGGTGTTGGTGGGTGCTGCACAATTCTGACTCTTAAAATTTTAAAAAGCTTTGGAGGGTTGTGGTTCTTAGTTTTGTACCGGAGGACAAGTTTAAGTTGGAATGGTAATGGAAATATCGTAGCCAAGCTTCCTGCAAATCTTGTAGAGTAGGGGAAAAGCGGAAGAAAATGGTAGGGGTTGGTGGGTGCGAGGCGGCTAAGTACATGACGCGACGAGACGAATGTTTTCTTCTAAACTCTTTTCCTACTGTCCAGGACTAAGTGCGCAATTGATTAGCAAAAAAAAACTCACTTCTATCTAAAATGAAAAAAATGAATATCCTACGTATGCAATACAATACTCCAAAAACAGAACAAAATCGTGCTTAAAACCAAACATAATAAAGAAATGACCAACTACTTATTTTGACGGATTTCTTTGGCAACGGTGAACAAATTACGCCGCAGTTGCTTTCAAGTGATGTGCAAAGAAGTGGTATATGGTCCCCAGCTGTCTCCGAAGACCAGGGGACGAAAGGGGGACACGCACGTGCTGGTGTATCGCACAAACAAAAAGCCAGGACTCGAATCAAAAGGACTAAAGATATTGGTTGGTACAAGTGCTAACTAAAACAATTTGGAAAACCAAGTGGTAAATGGTGTTTTAAAACCTAGTAACATCAATTGTACAGGGAAAAAAAACTAGAAGACTCCATGACAATTTCCAGACGCAAAATAGCATATGCTACGAGGCATGCAGCCTACACATGCAAAGCAGGCTGCGTGCCTTGTTGACCCAAACAGACCTCTGTCCTATATAAGCATTTCCATTAGACCACGTAAAGCTAGATAAGCGTCGACCATGTCATGGTAATCAAACCATGCTTGCAAGAACAAATAAGGTGGCAAAGAAAAAGACAATCCAAATCAAGTGATTTCGCCTAACCAATAAACCGCCAAAAAGCTACGATGCAACTTTCCTAGACATGACCAGACGTTTGCCTTGTAGAAATAGAATCTTTGCATGGCCAGCGAAGATTCACCTTGCAAGACACGGCCCCAGCCGCCGTTCAGTAGAAACGTTTGCAGCTGGACACATGCATGTTTGCAGCCGGTCGTACTGCACCCACGTCATCCACACGTGTCGATCTAAAAGTCTATTTTTTATTGACTTTTTAACAAAATCTCATTCTCTCCTGTCCAGCCATTACGCCGGATCGTAAAAAAATTCTTAATTTTCTCATTAAACATGATTATATTTCTTTAATCGGTAGCGGTGGTTTCGCATGGTAGAGAAGCCATGCACGATTCATGCAGGAAAAAGTAACGAGCACGGGAGATTAATCCGGAGATTAGTTGGGCGGCGGGCGGCCACCGTACCTGCTCACGGGCGAACTCCTCGGCGCCGTCGAAGGCGAGGTACGAGTGGGGCGACTTGTCCATGACGCGGCGGGCCAGGGAGACGGGGTTCTTGACGGTGGAGACGCCGGAGACGGCGCCGCAGCGGCGGCCGCGGCCGTCCATGATGCTTGCCTCCATCTCGACGGTGCCGCGGCGGGTGAGCGCGGACCCGCGGCCAGAGTTGAAGAAGGGGTCGGTCTCGAGCTCGCGCACCACGGCCTCGACGACGTCGAGCGCGGTGGCGCCCGCCCGCAGCAGGTCCACGCCGGTCTGCAGGCACCGCGCCAGCACGCGCTTCGCCTCCTCCTGGCGGTGCTCCGGCAGGTTCGGGTCCACACCGGCGCCGCCGTGGATGGCAATGGCCCAGGGCGCCATGTCTCTCCGAAGCTAGCGAGGTGGATTGGTCTAGGCGCTAGCTTCCGGAGATGGTTCTCGGCTCCCCCGTGCAGTGCGTGAAGCTCTGTGGAGGATGTGAGGATGGAGATTGCCGAGTGGTCGGGCGGGGTATTTATAGGGGTTCGGGGCGGGGAGGGTGGCGACTGGTGATGGCGAGGGCGAGGCGTGTTCTCTTCTCCGGACGCGAGAGATGATTTCGCTTTGCGAGTTTTGGGAATCTCAAGTCCGGGAGCGGCCGCCGGCCTGACTGTGTGGCCTGGTCCGGTTCGGCCCGGGCGTATCGGCCGCTGCCCGGGTTGGCTTGGAGTCGGCGCGCGGATTATCTGCGTGCCTTGTATCCAGCCAGGGTTGGAAATAGTTCCACCTGGAAGCAAATTGCCATTTTATAAGGAACGTGATCTCTAAAAAAAAATTGATTATACTACCATACTCTTTCAAGCCTATCCTTAACATCTATTGGTAAATGGAAGCCTAAACTAGCAAACCATGTGCGGTGTGACTCAATCCTGAATGAGAATTGGCTGAATTGACTATGTTTGAAGCCAAACAATTCAAGACAACGATGGATCCTAAGGGCTACTCTCTCAAACTCTCTCGTTGCTACATGAGAAAAGCGGCGACCGAGAGAGTTTCAGGTTTCACGACGAGGCCGCCGGTCCCTCTTGCCACCAATGGCCTTTAGGCGTCGGTTGGGAGGAGGAGTCGTGGCTCTCCGTCCGGCATGTAGGATAGGTCCTAGTGTCTCTAGATGTCCTTGGCGTCGATAGCGAGGCGGAGGTGGTGTCAGCGTCACCGTGGAATAAGCCCCTTGAATCTTGTCCCCGCCTTGGTGGTGCTTATTTCAGCATCGGCAAGGGGTCAGTGAGGGTCGAGGCGGAGGCGGAGGCAGGTTGATAAAATTGATCCTGCTATCTTCTAGCAGTCCTCGAATCCATAGCCAAGATGGCAAAGGGCATGACCTTGGCCGATGGTCCACAATGATGTTTTCTTTCCTGTATGTCTGAGCGAGATTCTTTTGCAGCTCTTCATAAAGCTTTCAAGCGATGGTGTTTGCCTTGGGATGCTGACGTCTTCCTTGTTAAGCTTCGGTGTCATCTTCAACATCGACAGCCCCTGGCAACTATGGCGGACAATAATGTAGTACCTTTTTCCTCAACTCTTATTGCAATTTGGAGTACTCTGGAAAAATCAAGGTAGCAACTCAGTGTCTGCTCATACCATTTCACGTGAATTTACCCAACACTACTCCACTAGGGATCCAATTAAGTTTGCTGACAACATACTTCTATCGTCAAATTATCAAACAAATAATTAGTCAGCACAGATTACTCTGTATTCAAAATTGACCAATGCTGCGAGTAAGCCGCTTCAATTGACTGCCGGTAGCTGAAGCAGACCGGAAGCCGGACTGCCGGAGTTACCGGCGCAGAAGATCAGGGGTGGGTGCGATTCTGAGGTGACCGAGCTTGTGGAATCCATGCAGGCCAGCACGCAAGTTGGAATCTGACGGATGCGCACTGTGGTCACGCACGGGCAATGGAATCTCTGGCCCCGGGGCCGTCGTTATGCGCTAATTCCTCGGATTGCGTGCAGATTCCACTGCTGGATTGTTGTCGAATCCATTTTTAATCAGGTTTAGCTTTCTTTAAACACGATCCCGTAACTAGGGCGGCGTTAAATTGGTAATTTAATCGGTCAAGAATCACTGTCGATTGTAAGTTTTTTTTAGTTCGCTGGAATTATTACCATATGGGGCGAGTCTTACCTACCTTAGGAGGTGGAATTGGTACTAGTTAGGAAAAAAATGGAAAATAGTATATGTGATAAATTGGCAAGGGGAGTAGTTTTGCTAGCTGGTAAATTTTCAGTTAAGCACCCTAAGAAAAATATTAATTAGAAGTTTTATGTTGTATAGCAACTTGTGTGACCTTTTGAAAGGAACTGTTGGATTCTACTGAAGTTTGCAAACGACCCCTATTCACTTGCAGTGATATTTTCTCGAGGGATTTTTGTACTAATGAAAATATAATGCCCGTGATCTGCGTGTGATTTCAGATTTAATGCCATCGGTAGTAGGATCGACAAGAAGTTTGAAGAATCTGAATGAAACGCTCAGAATCCCGTGTGCATTTCAGCAACAGCTACGTGTCCTTCCATTGCCACACACTTGGAGATTCCTTTTACCCCTCATTTTCAGGTGCCAAGATAATTTCAGACCAAAAGAATCTATGACACGCAGTCGCATCCCTTTCGAGTTTCGACCCAACAAAGAACGTCACGGAGCACACAGGGGCACTTGAAGACGTCATTTCGTCAGGCAGCAGCCAATCAGAGTTTGCCCAACATGTGAGGCTTTTTTTTTTCTTGTGCAAACTATGCTGTCAGCATCAACCGGTAGCACACACAAGCTAGCTAGCATGCTTTGTGAGTCCTTCGGTATTTTTATTTCTTCCCTGCAAATGAACATTCGTTCTAGTGCAAGTCAGTCAGCAAAAGGAAATTGCATGCGTGCATGATGCATGCAGCATGTAAAAGAAACAAATGGAACACCGGAAAAGAAAAGAAAAGAAAAAGAAAAGAACCAAAGGAAACTTCACGACGATGCCGGGTGTTGTTTCCTGGAATGGGAATGACGCCACGCATGAGGCATAGGCAGGTGAATCTTTCAAAATCAACCCAATATCATCGAGCATATGCTGGAGGATTAGGTTGGCAAGTTGTATTGTGCGCCGGGGATCAAGTACGTGCGCGCTAACATAGCCAGACACTCACAGCATCAAGATCAAGCAAGGTTAGGCACAGGACATGTTCATTGCTTGGTAACAGTTGCTGTCGATCTTCCAGCAGTATCCTATCATATTGACGTGCCCCCTTCCTGAGCGCTCCACCAAGTGAAATTTCTAGAAAGTTTATACAGTTCTTGCAAGCTGCAATGGGCATTAATTTCAGGCTACAAGCATCATGCCCAGTATAAACTGATCACACCATACAAAAAGATCCTGCGAGCTCGGCAGGCCGACACGTCGTGCAGCTATTGCAAGCCCTTTCGCCGCGACAACACGAGCTGTAGTGCTATCTGGTACTGGTAGTGTACCATCCTATGCAACTCCAAGGCTGCAACGGCTTTTGAATTGGGCAGTGCACTAATGCGACGTTCACGGCCGCGCCTGCGCCGCGCTGCCGGAGTATGTACCTGGTGGGCAGCTGGACAGAGGCCAGGCAGCGGCCGCCGGCCCGGTTCCTCTTGCCAAGGAGAACGCATAGCACTGGCCCATCTGTCACGCTACGATTTAAAGAATCCGCGGATTCCAGATCCCCTGGGTCCACCGTGGGGCCGTCGACGGCAGATCATGCTTGGAAAAGGCTCGGGAAAGTGAAAAGGACACGGGGCCGCTTTCTATCGCCTAGTAGTGGTGGTGCAACGGCGGTGCCTTTGAGTCACTCTCCGCTTATCAGGAATCAAAATCCTAGTATCGAACTCCATCGCTTTTTTTCAAAATATATGGTGTTAAAATTAAACTAGTTATTTTATCATAAACGTCACAAATTTAAAAACCGAGGAGTACATATTTTCAACAAATTAACCACGGAGTAAAGAAAAAAAAGATATACACATGAAGTATATAGGTTGATCACGGTACGTTGATCCCTAGCATTAAGATCGGTGATATAAGCATGGGTGAGAGAGTAAAACTGAATATTCTCATAGGTTGACAGTGTGTGGTTACAATCCAGTTTCCACAGCGCGCGGAGTTATCGAAACAAGAAGATTTCGAATTTTCCATTTATGTCTCATTTTCATGAGATACCGACTGTATCGTAAAATGACATGCACCGAGGCTTTGTCATCACTGTTAGTTGTGTGCTATCATGTCCATGTGCTTGTGCGACTTTAAAGGCTCACGGTTCTGAAAAAGAAAACACACACCTATTGTTGAATTACGATTTTCTTTTGTGTCGAGTACACTTCACTGAAATGTGTGAAATGTGTGAGACCTGTTAGGGTGTGGTTAGACATCTCTATCAAACTGATCAGGCATTTTATAATATTCACATTCATTTGATTTTCAACTAACAACGATTCAGCCATATATAGGGACATGTCGTTGTTGCAGCGTGTAATCCATTGTGGTATGCTCCCATCATGTCAGTGTGCTACTACGACTTCCAAATGGGGCCATTGTTCCAAAAATATCACATGCTTGTGGTTGTGATTAGAGCTGTCTTATGTCAAACTTACAGTTGCTAACAGTCATTTCCCTTTCAATGCCACGGACGTGGCCCTTCTTTTCCGCACTGAAAATAATGTCGATGGACATTGCCGGCCGGGCTATATTCAGATGAACTATTTGCATCTAGTTTTTTACCTAAAATACACCCCCAGCTTGGCAGTTGAGAACAGCAACAAAAACCACTGCATCAAGCACCGGGACCATACCGCTTATCCTTCTAAAATCCTTGTGTGTGGCGTGTATTGTGCCTGCATCTTACCTAGGTCGCCACGGACAAGAGGGTACCCATCACCCTACATGCATCTTTTTTGGAATCTAACGTTCAAACGACGCATAGGAGCTGGGAAGAAAAAGGGCCCTGTCGTGGGCCCTCCGAGAGATTCGAATCTTTCGCCGCTTGGCTTGTGTTGTTGTGGACAGCAGGGGTTGGTTGGTGCGCGCACGTGAGAGTGAGCGCGCAGCTTCCAGGCACACGTCGAGCGTGGCGCCGCTCTGGAGGCTGACGCGTGGGCCCAGGAGAGCTTGAGGCTGCGGCTGACTTGTGGGGCCGAGGCAACAGGCGCCGCCGGGGACACGGACCGCCACGCGCAGCACAGGGTCCTGGTCCTGCCTGCCCCCTAGCGTCGTCCAACGGATCATTCCCCGGGGGGCACGGCCAGTACGACGAGAGGCAGCAGCCCTTGAGCATCTCCAGGAGCCATAGATCACAATCAGATTAACTTGGTTGTTAGAGATATTTCACCCCAGTAACTTTCACTAACTCTGTTTTCATGCAAGCTTTAGCTACTCTGTCAAGCCTGTATTGGCAGCATAACCTGGTTATTCTTTCCTAAAAAACGGGATTGAGCTAGACAGCTAGTGGTGCCACCACTTGTGAAGGTACCACCACCCCATTTCTAAGCTAGTAAAAAGGTACACCATTCTGACATTCGGCTCGGACCATCATGCTTAGTGGATCCTACTTCTCCGGAGCTGAATATAAGATCGGCGAAAGGGACAAGACAAGCAGCCGCCTCTGATCAGCCATGACAAAATTCGAGCAGTATTTAATCTAATCACATCAGATTAAAATTGAGCAGGCTGAGTTGGCGCCACTGAAGAAAGTACTCTACTCTGCCACTACGTTTTGAACGGCTGCAACTTGCACGGACACAGTGCGTTTATTATAGTTTCTTTTCTAATCTCCGAGGACCGCTGTAGCGGGTGCACTGAACACAGAACGCTGACCTTTTTTTAGGAGGACTGAACACTGACTCCCACGCTTGTTTGAACAATGCAATCTTCATTCAACTCATGATCATGTTTCTTTGTGGCATGCTTGTTTTGCAGGCAGAATTCCCTTGTAGCTGCACTGTTCAGAACTTCAGATCCACTCCCTGATGTCTATTCGTACCACTGTCATCTCCGCCCAAAATGTAGCTGCTGCCTTCAGGCACGAACGCACTGAAAGATGCAACGATACTAGCTACGAGTAGAGGTTAGAGGGTAGCACTAGCAGAGCCCGCTGCACGACAGGCTGCCCACTTGCCCAGGGCCGCCGCGCCCTTTTGGCATGGAGAAGGGAACATGCGGCTTGCCTGGCACATGACGCGCGCAGGCAGCACAAGCGCCAGCGGCCGTCCGTTTGGGCTAGGCAGGCTGGCCTAGTCGGCCGGCCGGCCGGCGGCGCAGTGGAATGCGGCCACAGGACTCGCGGCGAGATTCCCGGACCCCTCGTCGGCGCGGCGTGTGTTGGTGGTGGTCCTGCCGTCCTGGGATGCCGTGCGCGCGGGTCCGGAGGTTGGAGGTCGGCCGCTGCGCCCACTGCCAAAGATCCTCCTGGATCCCCTCGTCAGTTTTGCTGGCCACAGATCACAGTGACTTGGTGAGTGACCGAGTTCCAAGCCATCAGGACAACGTACGCAGGGTTGCCTGCGCCTGGATCTACTGGACCGTTTGAGGATCGACGGGTGGTAGATCCTTTGGTAAAACGGTAAAGAATCTCCTCCGTAATGCGTGGATGAAGACGTACACTCTACTCCCTCCACTAGGAATAGGAATTTAGACGTGATCACGTTCTTCAGCACTACCACGACGAGACACGGCGAGAACGCACGGCGGCACGCGGTGCTGCTGGGGCCGTAGACGGCCGCAAGACACGTCACGATCGCGCCAAAGCATAGCTAGTAGTACAGTACATGACGCAGCGTATGCTTAGCTTAATTGCCTACGCCAGAGCTCGTTCCTCGCGTTGTTATCATCGACGCGGCAAGCAATTAGCAATATTATTCTTGCCGAGATTTTATTTCGATCGGTGTTAGCTAAGCACGCTCAATTGCCCGTGCGATTTGACCAATGACGAAGCAGGAGGGATAAGGCTAATAGACGGACCGCGTATGCAATCTTCAGAGCGTTGACATGCTGTACTGTCACGATGAGGCTGGCACCTGGGCTACGACGACATGTCCTGGTGGATATCCATCCAGGGTTAGGGTTGGCTTCGGACTTGCCGCGCCGAGGATGCCACGCTAGCGAGAGATCGATGATCCGTGTCGTAATCCACGTACCCTCTGCCCGTAGTGCTCGTGTTTTGCAGCTGCAGCGAGCTAGATGAAAAACTCGTGTCTGCTAGGCGTCTGACTTTTTAGACCGCGCGCGACTGTTTCTTCCAGTGCAGACGCGCCTCCCTTTTTTTTTTTTGGGTGGTGCGATCTGAATATCTGATCGTGCCTGTGACGTCAGAGATGATCGTCCTAGGCTGGATTTGCATTGGAGATTTGGGGTCCAGCTCAAACACCTGCGGCGGCCTGCCTACCGCACCCGTGATCTCTAGAACGCTGCTGAGTCATCGCCTCCGCTTGAGAGCTGTGAAGCGTCGTCACGGGAAAGAAAGCCAGCTGGAAAACGTCAACTCAACTCGTACAGGATCACCCGCGATAAAGATTACATTAACACCCTTCACAAAAAAATAAGAAAGAGAGATTAGGATAGATACCCTAATTTGACTGGGCCGGTATAAGTCACCTGAAATGTGTACTGATCCAGCCCAAAGATCATTGGCCTCTCGAGTGTTCTCGAGTAGATGCGGCAGCCCATGTTTAGAAGCTTGGATGGCCCTCTATGGATTAAGCCCACATATCTACTTGGGCCATACTGGGCCTTCAAGTTACTAGGCCCAGCCTGGTTAAGATATGCGCTACGCTGCCGCGAAGAAGGGTTTTTTCGCGGCCGTTTTCCCCGTGCCGCCGCCAAACCCCGACCGCGCCGCCGCCGCCGCCTCCGCGAACACGCGACCGCCGCCCGTAGCAACCACCCGCTGAGTGCCGATACTCCCTCGTCCTTCCTCTCCCCCCGAACCAGCCACTGCTTTTGGTTCCCGTGCGGTCGTCCGATGGCCAAGCGGCTCGCCGCCGCCGAGAAAGAGGTACGACCATCTCTAGCATCACCATCCCAAACCGGACAAATTTCCTTACTCTGCTTACCGCTCGATTGACTTGCCTCCATGCTAGGTGCTCGTTGAGGTCGTGAGGTTCACTCAGAAGAACGGGTTGAAAGGCTCCGATGGGGCGTGGAAGGATTTCTTGGCTCGGAACGACAGGAAGTTTGGCGCTTCAGTAAGCGACCCCAGGAAGCGCTCGAGGGATGTGCTGCTCGCCTTCCTGCAAACCTTCTCCAAGGATTTCCAAAAGGTCATCCCTCTTTTCTATTCAGTTCAGTATGTTTGATTTCACTAGCATCTAGTAGCCTTTAAGAACCCTGGTCCTGCCGTTGAGAATTTGAAGCTCGCATCCTTTTGGTTCCAGTACTTCGGCAAATTGGTTAAGCGTCAAAAGGAAAGAAGTGATGTGCAGCAGCATATGAACGATTTTCCTGACCAGGTTTCTCCCGAGCAGGTAATGTGCACACTAGGCCATGATTTTGGATTTTCTGGGTTAGATAAAAATAGAACCTGCACTGTGGGTATCTAACATCAACTGATCAGCTCTTGTGTTGATGTGCATGCACAATGCAGAAACTTGTTCAACTGACGGCAGAGCACCCAGAGTACAGGAAAAATTATTGCTTCCCATCATACCAAGAGGTACCAGCTTTACTGTGCTTATGCTATTCTGCAAATAAGAATCAAACCCTTTGTTGATTTTGCACTTTTCCTTGGTGATCTTCCTTGTTATAGCTTAATTATGATTTTGTGCCGAACTCTTAAATAGTGTCCAATATCTTCATGATTGTTAAAACGATGACTGCGGTTGCAAGTTGTCTGGCATGCTTTTGCTAGTCAATATTCTAAAACAGAAGACCAATTTATAGTCCCATCTCCATATTGTATGAATCATTATGCTTTCACATTGCTTGTCCGGTAGTTGAAGAAATTTCAAACTTCTCCATAACCAGCTATTACTGGTATTTGCAGGGATGGAAAGTGTTGCGGATAGGAGATGTCTCAAGTTTGGTGAGCTCAAGTGCTATGTTGGCAATTGACTGTGAGATGGTCCTTTGCCATGATGGCACTGAGGCTGTGGTCCGAGTATGTGTTGTAGACAACAATCTGGAGGTAGTAGCTATTTTCTATAAGAAGCTTGTTAATATACACCGACTTATCTGGGCATTAATTATTTGAATTCTGCCGTTTCACAACATAGTACTTTAACAAAGTCTTGTCACTATGCTGTAAAAGTTAGCTGAATTTGTAAAGTTTCTAACTTGCATAATTCATATTCCCTTGGGATGTTCTTGGTTTTGAATCATGCCAGAGCGTTCCTTCTTTGTTTTGAAGTCACTAATCTCTCCATTTTCTTTTCCAGGTGAAGCTGGACACACTTGTAAATCCTTCTAAAGCTATTACTGACTATAGAACACACATCACCGGTGTATCTAAGAAGGATCTAGAAGGAGTCACATCATCATTAGTTGATGTTCAGGTATACTGTCTTTAACCTTCTTAAGCGTTTTCTTTGATTTTTGTCTCATTGAGCCTATATTCCTTCTCTAGAAATCGCTGAAGAGGATCTTGTCCAAAGGAAAAATTTTGATTGGCCACAGCTTATATAGAGATTTATGTGGTAAGGTGTGGTTTATTTCGTTTCTGATCTATTTGATGTAACTATTCGATGTGTCCTTTGTGTTTATTTGAACATGCTTCATTTTTTGTTGCTCAGTAGCAGTTAATTCAATTTCTACCATGTTTTTCTCTTTTGCAGCCTTAAAGATTGATTGCTCTCAAGTTATTGATACAGCCTACATCTTTAAGTATGCCAATTTACCTACTACTGCATCAGCTTCCTTAAACAGTTTGTGCAAGGTATTGTCAGTGACAGCATAACATCGACTTCTTATCTACCTTTCTGCTTCAGAAGAATGTTTTTTGTCAAGTGGTGCCACTTAAACCATTATTCATAATAGGGGGCTTGCGGCTTGTCTATGCAGTGTATTTTTCTTTCTATGGTCAACCTTTTGTTTTTAACGGGCTTATTTTTCAAAGATACTTCATGGTATGTAACCTTTTTATTATTTATCCTTCTAGTCTGTTTTGGGGTATTCTGTTCGAGAAGAAGGCGAACCACATAATTGCTTAAAGGACGCAGAAGCTGCAATGAATCTAGTTCTCGCAAAGCTTAAGCATGGATTTAATGATCCCATTGAAGTGGCCGTAAGCAGTGTAAGTGCCAAAAATAGGAAGAAAAATTCTTAAATCTCACCATCACTATTGATGATGCCACCTGACTTCTTGTGATGCTTTCTTAGGTAATAACTGAGTCTGATTCGTTGAAGTTGCTTGCTCATAGAATACCGGTGCACCTGCCTTGTCAAGAACTGTGCAAAGTTTTCTCTGGGAACCCCAGTATTGATGACAAGGTTTTTTCTCAAAGTGTTGCTACTTGTTCACCTAACATGTACCCATATGCATTATAACTAACACTTTTCCTTTCCAGATTGATTCAAGGATTCGAGGTGAATTTTATTCTACATGTATTTTGTTCAATGAGATAGATGAGGTAGAGAAAGCTTTTGAAGCACTGGATGGCCAAATGACTAAGGTACATATGAAGACATGACCACCTAATCATTTCAATTCAAAATTTGAATGGATGAGGTGCACATCAGTGATTGTACGGTTTTACTGCCATCTTATGGGTTTCATCATCACTGGGCAATTAACCATCTGCATTTTTTTACATGACTGGAAACATGCAGGACTCTGGTGGGCGACTTCAAAAGCATGTGCTGATGAAGCGTGACAATGGAGATGTGGTGAACTTCTACGTCCGGAAGATGGTATACAGTTCCCAGCCCAACCAGTTCGAAGTTCCAAAGAAGAGACCACAGCCTACTGAGGATGCGGAACCAAAGAAAGAACATGCCGATGGGGATCAGCAAAAGAAGAAAAGAAAGAGTAAGAAGCATGTGAACTAGGCACAGGTGTCAGTGGTTGAATGAGGAATTTCGTGCCAGATGCTGAGGTCTTCTGGTTACAGATTGATGCTGAAAGGTCGTTGATAGTGAACTGTAGGCGAAGAAGGCTGTGATCATGAGCTGTTTGGAGAGGAACAGTTTGGTCAGAGCTCGGCGAAACCAGTTTTGGAGAGGGTGGACTCGTAGTACTGGTACCCATGTACGAGGAAATAGTGTCCGTTTCTCCGATCTCACGATCCGTTGCTGTTCTCGTGCGGTGTGTGCTAATCGCCTGGTTGCCTAGAGGGGGCATTTGATTCTTCGATTAGACTGACGTAGTCGGGCATGTGGTTTGCCAAATATGGTTGTCGTTAGAAAATTTTGTTCGGTAATGCTGCAGAACTGATGTTCAGAATCTTTAAAAAATCGGATGGCTTGAAGTGCGTTGCAATAGTTAAGTATTGATGTTGCAACTATTGTTTATGCATGTTTTGAATGTTGCATGAAACATAGTGTTCATGTTGCGGTGGTAATTTTCTATCCTAGAGCGGAACGATGTGATCATTTTTTCGCATATTTTTCAATGTTGCAATTATAGATTTTCGATATTGCAAATATTTTGTTTTGATGTTGCAACGGATCGTCCGTAGAAAAATTCCCATCGGACGTTTGGACGCCAACAGCGTTGAATTTTGTTTTCACGGATCTGTATGCTATCAGTTGCCTCGCGTTTCAGTTTGAGTTCTCCCAGGTGAAAGTGGTAAGGATTTGGCTCAATTAATCACAAATTACGTCGAGACAGTGCTCATGTTATTGAAGTGCATCGTGTTTCCTTTGGCACAGGGTTCGGGTGCTCTACAGACTTCGAACCACCGCCGCCTCACTCTACGGATCACAAATCCGCCGCTTCACTACCGTGTTCTCTTTTAGCCATTATTTGCTGCTGTGATTATACTAAGAAAAGGAATGAATGAAAATTGCAAACACACGCAAAAAAAACAACACATTATGTCATTAGCCGTCTTGCTTTGCGTGTACTCAAAAGGAATGAATATATGCAAACACACGTAAAGCCATTAGTTATGTGGCTATGTTTTGTCAGACATTGAGACCTGAACTAACCATCAATTCTTCAGAAAGCAGTCCCAGTGTTGTGACCAAACAATGATAAACCTGATGGCCAGACCCAACTGAACAGGTTAGTTTCACCAATTCGCCACTACCTGCACATGCACTATTTGGAGCTTTGACTATAGGGGCTCTGGTTCAGGCTATTCAGCGTCCAGCCGTCCACATGTATGCTTGATGAATTATCACGTCAGACAAGGACGATGTCCTCACTTGCAGGAGACAGGCGATGGTGAACCAAACATCCGATAATCTGCCCAGTACTTAAGGGTTATAAGACTTCGACAGTGTGGCATCCAACTTGTCTGCGATCATTGCAATCCATGCCTGCAAGGAAGGACAAGTGGATGATGGGTCACCCTCCAATGGTAAGCTGAACTTTTACAAGAAAATGCACTCTACAGCTAGTACAGCTCCCAATTCTCGCACAAAAGCAGAACATTTGTTTCTCCATTTAATCTAACAGTACTCTAGTACTCTATTTAAAGAATGCAACTGCCAACATTTCAGAATACACTGCTACAAACAATACTGCAGGGGGTTTGTTTCAGGGTCAAAAACAGGAACTACAGCACTTCACACAGAAATCCTAAAAGCTGCTATCACAAAATCACAATTGAAAAAAATGACATACCTGATCAATACTAGTGAACCCTCTTATAGTATCGCCACCAACAACTGCAATTCCCTTATCACCAATTGGTTGTAATATTAGTGCCTATAGAACAGAAAACGTGTTAATAAAAGTTTTGGTCCAGAAATTTCAGATAATCCCTTCATCTGAATTTTGGTTTCAGCTTCTGGACATGAAAAGAAGGCCCTTTATACACTCCAATTCATAAAAGAAAGTGTATCATTGCTCGAATATATGCTTCTATGTAACATCATCTCTAGAATAAAGTGAATCAGCACCTGTGTGTTAGCAGGCAAGAAGGGCAACTCAGACCTTCCAGGATACAAAGCAAGGTTTGCCAGATAAGATTCTGCTGGAAGACTCTGGTGAAATTTCTGAAAACAAATGGAAAAACCTTCGAAGTAAAATAAGAGATACTCACGCTTCTTGGATTCCATGGCACTTTTGTAAAGAGAGCCTTGGATGAACTTTTGTGTATCCACAGTAAGTGCATTACCATCTTCAGGAGATCCCGCAGCAACCCCAATTTGAAGAATGCAATTACCTCCATACACAACAACCAGTGATTTGCAACAAGTTGCAGTAGTGAGGGAATCCCATGTCCTATTTGTAAGAAAAATAAGGAATAGCTAACTTCACCAACTGAAACCCTTTGTATAACTGCATATAGGAGGTCGTGGACTTATACAAGTGGGATAATGCTAATTAATGGTAACAAGCACAGATTTCGTTATCTCCAATATCTTTCAGTTAGTATACAAAATTATAGCTGACGAATGTGTGGTCTTAGGCAGAGTGCCACACGATCATCAATCACCCAAACGCATTGCTTTCACTATAAAATATGTATGCAAAGGGCAGTTGATTATCAGGGGAGATTTTCAGAATTACTACTGAAAAGATGCATGCTCTAAGTCCAAAATCAACTGGCAGACAATGGGCTATTGTTAGCACACGGGTGACACCTAGCAGTGGCACCTCAGGACTTAGGTGATTTTTTGGGTCATGATTCAAGATCTCTCTGAACCATTGTTGCTTTTTAATTGTAAATAAGAAGAAATTCCGTGTATCAGTAGAGCAGTTACCAAAGTAGTTCATGAAGAGCAGAACTTGACACACCAGGACCAACTCGTTTGCATTCGACACCTCGAGGAACCACCTATCGTCAAATTCAGAATTGAGAAATCACTCAACAAATTAAAACATGGGTTCAGAGTATAAGGAATGTGTGGTCCAAAATCTTAATTCTGACCGGAGAAATGGATTTCGGCCGGATGGACAACCAAACGAGGCCGGCAAGAATGTCAGTCACGGAGAGAGCAAGGGTCAATATGTCGGCCCTCGACTGCGAACTAGGGGTATGGAACAAACGATTAGTGTGCCCAAATCGCATCAATTCGGGGCGTTCGCAGGTGCGAGGTACCGAGCGATTTCATGGCACTGCAAGTGCGGGCAGACCTGGAGGCGTCGGCGACGGCGGCAATTCCGGAGACGGCACGGTTGAGGAGGACAGCGACGAGGGAGGCGCCGCCGACGAGGATGGGCAGGCTGCGGACGAGCGTGTCGTTGCTCCGTACCCAGCCCTCCACCCACTCATGCCGCGGCCGCAGCGCCCTGCTGACGCAGCATCCATGCTCTCGCTGCAGAAGACGAAGGAGAACCGAGTTGCTGAACCCATCACCGTAGTATTTGTACGAAGGCCACGAGGACCGAGCAAACGGAACGGAAACACGCACCACATCGGAAGGCGGTTGCGGCGGTGACAAGGCTCCGAAGGGAAGCCGGCGGCCGAGGCGCGGGGCGGGCGCCGTCCGCAGCGTTGGCTGCGGGAGTGGAGCTGAGATAATGCCTCTGCTCAGCTCCATGCCGTTCGCTCAGCGCGGTCGAGGGGCGACTGGGCGAGCGCGAAGCAGCCGCAGGCGAGGACGGCGACGGCGACGGCGAGCGGAGGACGCCGGTAGTTGGATGGAGATGAGCTGGATGGTGAGCCCGATGAGTCACGGATCATATTTTTCGGCCCATCTTCCAATCGGGCCGGACAACGCGATCCAACTGCCCACTCCCTATGAGTTGCGACCAAACCGCGAATTGAAAGAATAGGACCCGCTCGCATTTACAAGGCTCACCAGCGGCCAACCGGCGCCACCACACCCAGCCATGAAGGAGACGGCAGCCGCAACACCTATCCAAGCGCCGCACGTGCTCGTCGTCCCCTTCACGGCGCAGGGCCACACGCTGCCGCTCCTCGACTTCGCCGCCCTGCTCGCCGCGCGCGGCCTCCGCCTCACCGTCGTCACCACGCCGGCCAACCTCCCGCTCCTCTCACCTCTCCTCGCCGCGCACCCCGAGGCCGTCCGCCCGCTCACCCTCCCGTTCCCCTCCGACACGTTCCTGCCCCCGGGCCTCGAGAGCATCAGGGGATGCTCCCCGGAGTACTTCCCCGTATTCGTCCACGCGCTCGCCTCGCTCCGCGAGCCGATCCTCGCCTGGGCCAGGTCGCAGCCCGCCGACCCCGTCGTCGCCGTCATCGCCGATTTTTTCTGTGGATGGGCGCAGCCGCTCGCTCGCGAGCTCGGAGCCGCCGGGATCGTGTTCACGCCTTCCGGCGTCCTGGGCACTGCCATCCCTCACTCGCTGTTCCGCCGCCTCGTGAGGCGCCCTGCTGAGTGCGGCGACAAGTTTACCGTCAGCTTCCCCGCGATTCCCGGCGAGCCGACGTACCAGTGGAGAGAGCTCTCCATGATGTACAAGTGGTTCGTGGAAGGTGGAGGCGGACACGAAGAGCAGGTCGCCCAGGTCCGCGAATCGGTGAGGCAAAACTTCCTCTGGAACCTGCAGGAGAGTTGGGCGTTCGTGTCGAACACCTTCCTGGCGCTCGAGGGGAGGTATCTGGACGCGCCTCTGGAAGACATGGGGTTCAAGCGCATCTGGGCCGTGGGCCCCGTGGCGCCGGAGACGGACCCCGCGGGCACGCGCGGTGGGGAGGCGGCCGTCGCGGCGGCCAATCTCAGCGCGTGGCTCGACGCCTTCCCGGAAGGCTCGGTCGTGTACGTGTGCTTCGGGAGCCAGGCAGTGCTGACACCGGCAGTGGCGGCGGCGCTGGCCGAGGCGCTGGAGCGCAGCGCCGTGCCGTTCGTCTGGGTCGTGAGCACCGGGAACAGCGGCGTTGTTCCTGAAGGCTTCGAGGCGCGCACCGCGGCGGCGGGGCGCGGGCTGGTGGTGCGCGGGTGGGCGCCGCAGCTGGCGACGCTGCGCCACGCCGCGGTGGGGTGGTTCATGACGCACTGCGGGTGGAACTCGGTGCTGGAGGCGGCCGCCGCCGGGGTGCCCATGCTGGCGTGGCCCATGACGGCCGACCAGTTCACGAACGCGCGGCTGCTCGTGGACGAGGTGCGCGTCGCGGTGCGCGCGTGCGCGGGGGGCTACGGCGTCGCGCCCGACGCAGGGGAGCTCGCGGCCGTGTTGCGTGACGCGGTCGGAGACAAGGCCCGCGGCGTGAGGGCACGCACCAAGGAGCTCGCCGCGGAGGCTGCGCGAGCGATGAAGGAAGGCGGGAGCTCGTACGCGGATTTGGAGGCGTTGGTGCAGGAGATTCGGAAGCTGTGTTGAATTCAAGCTGATGGTCTGGATTGAACTATTGTTGTGTAATTATTTTCGAAAGTAAGCAGATCCTGATGTTTAATTGGTTGGGAAGAACAAAATGTTTGGGTTGAAAGAGCATAGTTTTGAGCTTTTCCGTTGTTTTCACAGCATTTGTAAATTGTAAATGAAAAGAACATTTGCAAAATCGGGGGGGGGGGGGGGGGGGGAGGCGTGTTGTAATTTCCTCTCTCTTTTCTTTTTCGCTGTAATTTGGTGTCTATCAAAGGATTTGAGGCTTTGAGGCATTAGCAATTTACATATTGACAATCACAACTCATGGTTTTGGTTTGTGTTTGCAAAGTCTGACCACCTGGACGGCACATGCTTAAGGTTAACTACCAGGAGCTACCAGTCTACCACTCGTTCTGCACCGTGCACATGCAGAACAGCGTAAGCGTAATTATCCGAGGAAGAAATTCCGAACGCCATTCGCCAGCATACTAGAGTTGGTGGTTGAAAACGGCACCCCAACTGGCATCTTTTGATTTGAACAAATGGTCACTCCGATCAGTTCGATCAAACTTTGATTATTTGAAGTAGACCACAGCAAGATGAGCCCAGCCCAAGCATGGCGGGCTAACCCCCGGCCAGAAGCTCATTTAGCACCGGGCTTGGCATTGGTTTTGCATGCCCAGAAAATTCGCCCGGACCGAGCCTGGCCTGACTTGGGGCCAAATTTGCTGGCTCAACTGGGTTAATGGGCGGGCTGGTGCGCTGATTTTAGGCCTAAAACTAGAAACCACGGCGTTAATTGTTGGTTCGCTACGGGTATATTTGCATTGTGTTTTTAGTGTCGAATTTAATATATTGGTATTGGAGCACTATCCCGTCAGAGGAATAGTTTTCAGGCAAGTCACTAGAAACTGGGACACGATGTTGGTGCGCCAGCTTGGGCTGGTCCAGTAGATGACCTGTGAGTAGTATTAGCGTAGCTCATGTATGGAGGTGGAGACGATTACACAATTGATGTGGAGATGGGGATTAAGTGGATCGAGAAAGCAACGTGGAGCCGTGGAGACTGTAGTTGCAGGTTGCATTTTTGTAAATGAAATTTAGGTTCTAATTGTAGAGAATACAAGAGGTAGTCAAGACTTGACAAGAGTTTTGTTAGTCTTTGTAATCCTTGCAACATCGATAAAACAATTGTAGAAGACATCCCTTTTGACGTTTTGGATCCTGAAGTTTATCTTTTAATTCATTGGCAGCACAGATATGAACGTTTCTCTACATACGTTGAGTTGAATGAGGAGGAGGTATTCGAAGCAGCGATGAACATTTCGCGTATAGGAAATTTGAGCATTGCATATCCAAATTCATGCTATTGGATGAAAACAAAAGTACAGGTTGGAAAGTTTTTGACAGTTTTTATAATGATCGGCAGGAGGAGAACAGGTGTGTGTTTGTATAAAATTCAAATTTAAAAGGCACCCGAGCTTCTAAACTACTTATCATTCATTGGATATTGGCAACTGATTTACATTTTTTTAGAATTAACTAAGGATAAATTATATTAATTGATTAAAGACTTTAATTAAAAGGGAAGGTAGTGCAATGATCGGTTTTTTGAGGACTATGTAATCTGATTTTTTTCCAATACTTGACCTTAGATCTACATAAAATGCTTCGGATTTGAAATTTGGTGTACGAAAATGTTGTACATTTTTAAATTTTGAATAACTTTCATATTTGTTGACGCCGGGTTTCGTCATCAGTCGAATCGGCGTCAAAGAGGAAGGAAATCGGAGGAATACAGATGGGAATCGGTCAAGAGATGCTACAGTGTGGAATCGGTCGAGTGGCTTCTACTTCGCTTCAGGTTCCCAATCGGCAGCCCTTTGCTGATAAGAAATCGGCCGATCAGGAAGGAGGACTAAAGTGGGCCTATATGGGCTTGGAAAGGAGGAAAGATAAGGTGGAGTTCAGCCCACGAAGCGTGGGGTAATTAGTTTAGCACGGATTGTGCTTGTAGATATTTGTTTCCTATTTGAATCAGAGATAGAGTCCTTGTCGGTTAAGAAGATTATTTGTACGGGGCTATAAATAGCTACCTTTGTAAATCTGTAAACAATCAATCAATCAATACAACAAGTTACTTTATTCTCCGTACTACTTTCAAGCAGGCGACTTCGCCGTCGTTTTTTCTTCTCACGAGTTCGTGCGGGTTGGCAGGGCTGCATCATCTTGATCTCCGGCCGATTCTGTAAGTTCCGTTTATTGAGTAATATCTAAGCTTTAACTTCCGGCGCATCGCTGTTGTTTCGTTTAGATTTATTCACCAGTTATCGATATCAACTAGATTCATAGGTTTTTACCTGTTGTTCTAGCTTTTATCACCAGTTATCCTGCTAGGAATCGGTAGTGTCGGCTTTTATTACTTTCTGTTGTTAGATCCGTTCGTTGCCGATTAGATCTTTTCCCAGTGCTATTTTCATAAGCTTTGTACCGATTGCTTTAGTATTTTTCTGTCTACAAGGCTATAAGGATCGTGCTATCTTGTAGCCGATTTCTTTACTACAGTAAGTCGGCCGATCTGCCGATTAGCTCTCTCGATCGGAAACTTAGCCGATCGTAGTTACTGAATTTGACACGTGTTCTTCCTTGCCAATCAACAGGTCAGATTGGCTGGCACGCCGCGCGAACCGCACCAGGGCATTCACCCGAACAGGAGCTAAGCAGATTCTCCCGGGTCGTGTGTCGGCCGCTGGACCGATTTCTAGCGCCAACACACTTTTGGCACGCCCAGTGGGACCATTACAACCGCCATCATGTCGAAAGCTGCTGACATCTCCGAAAATAACGTCATCGAAGTGACGGAAGCAGATCTAAAGGACGACCAAAGGGAAGATCTGAATCAGTATTTGGAGCAAGTCCGGAAAACCTGCTTGAAATCCTTCAGTCGTTCCAGGAGCGGGGAAACTGTTAAAAAATCTCCTTTCACTACTCCTCGCCAGATCACGATTTCAGAAGATTCGGACAAGATGTCCGATATGATTCAGCAATCTCTTCATCACACCTTCATCAACCAATCCTCGGTACTTTCAAACATGGTACACAATGCTGTTGTCAACTCCTTCGCTGGGGGTATACCACAGGGATACAGGGGGCCTACGTATTTTCAGCCGATTCCACCAAATCAGGCTTATCAGGCTTCTCAGCCGATCCAATCCTCCGTCGGAGAGATCGGTGCCTCTACGTCATCAACTCCTTTGGGATACGGAGGAGTCGGTGCCTCTACGTCGTCAACTCCTTTGGGATACGGCTCCGTCCAGCCGTCCACTACACCACTCCCTCCAGTCATCCCTTTACCCTGGGGGGCACCTTTAAACACGACCGGTTTGAATCAATCGGTCAGCCAAGGGAATCCTCTGTTCCAGACACCTTCCCAAACGGCCACTCGGCCGATCATACCACCATACCAACCTATCTCTCCGGAGATCAACAAGACGCCAGAGCTCATGCTATATGATGAAACGAGTGGTGCCTACAAGCAGCCGTCCTTTACTACACCGCCGGCTTATACTCAGATACCACCTTTTCACCAATCCCCTTTTATTCAACCTCCGATTTATCAACACGTACCGATTCCGCCGCCAGCTATTCCTCAGCAACAACCAGATTGGGCGGCGCAAATCGCGGAAGTGATGCAAGAACAATTCGGCTTGAAGCCGAAGGTTCAAACTTATACTTACAGAACACCATACCCATCTACGTATGACTTGTTGCCGTTTCCCCATCGGTACAAAGTCCCGGATTTTACTAAATTTTCCGGAATGGATGATACTTCTACCGTAGAACATGTGAATAGATTCATCATCCAGTGCGGCGAAGCAGCTACGCAAGATGCCCTGCGGGTACGGTTGTTCTCGTCATCTTTGTCTGGATCGGCTTTCCAGTGGTTCACTACTTTACCACCAAACTCGATTATCACATGGGCCGATCTAGAAAAGCAATTTCACAAGTACTTCTATGCTGGAGTCCACGAAATGAAGCTGTCTGATCTGACTAGCATCCGGCAACGAAGTGATGAGCCGATACCCTCATACATACAGAGGTTTCGGGAAGTCAGGAACAAGTGCTACTCCCTGGCTCTAACCGATGCACAGTTGGCCGATATAGCCTTCCAAGGCCTACTGCCACACATCAAGGAGAAATATGCGTCACAAGAGTTCGAGAGCCTGAGCCAGATTGTCCACCGATTGTCCGGACAGGAAGTGCGTCCATTTGACCCAAGGAGGAATTTCCAAAAGAAAGTAGCATTCCTGGAAGAAGTAGAGGATGAAGAAGACGCCGAAATCGGACTTGCAGAGTGGATTAAGGGAAAGAAGCCAATATCATGCCCATTCGGCAAAAAGGAGCCGGAAGCATACGGTTTCGACACCACTAAAGCTGACAAAATATTTGACCTTCTACTCCAGGAAGGACAGATTAAACTCTCACCTTACCACACGATTCCCTCTGCCGAGCAGTTGAAGAAGATGAAGTATTGCAAATGGCACAATGCCACGTCGCATGATACCAATGAGTGCAAAATCTTCAGACAACAAATACAGTCGGCCATTGAACAGGGCAGACTCAAGTTTGAAGTGCCGGCAAAACCGGCCAAACCAATGAAGATTGATCAGCATCCGTTTCCTACCAATATGGTGAATACGGGTAAGAATCCCCTCCAAACGAAGGTGCTGACATCCGAATCGGCAAAAAAGAGTGGCGCTGTCGATCCCAGGAATCAAGTCACGTCTGAAGACATCAAGGGGAAGCGACGGATGGAGGCCGATGACGATGAGCCAGAAGAACCACGCATTACCTCCCAGTTCCTGCTCCAAAAATACCAGCGCCAACATGAACGATCAAGGTCCCGAGAGGAAGCAATACGTCGGCACGAGGAACATTGGAGATGCCCATTCTTCATCCACTGTTGGGAAAATAACCTCAGACTTCCATCAGCTGATACGTGCCCAGAGTGCAACGGCCCCTATCGAAACAATCGGCCGTTCACAAGGTCTCGCTCTAGAGACGGAAGGCCAGAACCGATCAGCAGGAATCGGCGAATTTCAGATGATCAACGCCCTTCCATGCGTGATCGGCTGGGGGGCAGAAGTGACCGATATGATCGATCAGAAGGTAGAAGCCATAATAGGCAGGGGGGCAGGACCGATCGACACGATCAATCAAGTAGCAAAGCCAGCGTTCATAGCCGGCTCGAAGACATGGCCGATGCGCGGGTAACAGACGAGAACCCGTTAGGACGCGAACCAGAATGGGAACGCGCCGGGAAAGAAGGGAGGCCAATAAACCCCAGATGGTGCCCCGACGGTTTAACCAAATCACAAAAACGGAGAATCCAACGCCTCCGCCAATGGGAACAGCAAGAAGAAGAGGGCACGATGGACAAAAAGCAAGAAAGGCCTCGGGTGTGGCGCCCCAAAAGAAACGACAAAGGCAACGACGAGTCGGCGGGCGACGAATCGGCAGCTGAAATCGGTATGGTTTTCATATTGCCGATGGAGTTCATGACCCCCGCCGATCAACAGGAGGTGTCGGCGATAGAGGAACAAACAGCAAGGTTGGCTTTAGAACCGAT
This sequence comes from Setaria italica, assembly GCF_000263155.2. Lineage (NCBI taxonomy): Eukaryota > Viridiplantae > Streptophyta > Magnoliopsida > Poales > Poaceae > Setaria > Setaria italica. The sequence continues at coordinate 31,684,605 of NC_028456.1, read as the reverse complement.
GATGGCCACGTTCGAAAAGCCCGAAGATGACGAACGACAGCATATGAAGGCATTGTTCCTTAAAGGGCATGCTGACGGTCGCCCCCTCACTAAATTGATGGTCGACGGGGGAGCTGCCGTCAACATCATGCCATATGCCGTACTCCGAAAGCTGGGAAAAAGCGACGACGACCTGACCAGGACGGACATGATGCTCAAGGACTTCGAAGGCAAGGTGTCAAACGCTCGCGGCGCCCTCTGCGTCGACCTCACCATCGGCAGTAAGACCCTTCCTACCACATTTTTCGTCATTAATGGCAAAGGGTCCTATAATATGCTTCTTGGTCGAGACTGGATACACGCAAACTGCTGCATCCCATCAACTATGCATCAATGCCTTGTACAATGGATCGGCGATAACATCGAAGTGGTCAAAGCCGACTCCGCGTACAGCATCGCAGCAGCCGACGCACAACAATGGAGCTGCGAAACCGTCAGGTGCATATCAGGTAAGGTGTGGGAAACCGATTTCCTGAAGGTCACCGATTTTGGCCTACAGCCGATCCGAGCAGTCGGCTCCGAAGAAGCACAATAAATGGATCAGTTCGCCAGAGAAGACGGGAAGCTGGGACATGGATTCACGTCGGCCGATTCCTTAGAGATGGTAGATTTAGGTGACGGGACCAAACCAAGGCCGACTTTCATTAGTGCAAATTTAGATCCAGAGTACAAGTGTAAATTGACAAATTTATTAAGAGAATTCAAGGATTGTTTTGCGTGGGAGTATCACGAGATGCCCGGATTAGATCGATCCATTGTTGAACATCGGCTACCCATAAAACCAGGGTATCGGCCGTACCAACAACCCGCACGACGATGCAATCCTAAAATTTTACCGGACATAAAAGCCGAAATAACTCGGTTAATTGAAGCAAAATTTATTCGGCAATGTCGTTACGCCGAGTGGATTTCTAATATCGTACCGGTGTATAAGAAAAACGGGAAGTTGCGCGTTTGCGTCGATTTCAGAAATCTTAATCAGGCCACACCAATGGATGGCTACCCCATGCCTACGGCCGATGTACTGATCGATGCTGCCGCAGGGCACAAAATTATCAGCTTCATGGATGGAAACGCCGGATACAATCAGATACTTATGGCCGAAGAGGATATACCCAAAACGGCTTTCAGATGTCCAGGCCATCTTGGTCTGTTCGAGTGGGTGGTAATGACTTTCGGTTTGAAAAATGCTGGTGCTACATATCAGAGGGCTATGAACTATATTTTTCACAAACTCATCGGCCTCCTGGTGGAGATCTACATCGACGACGTTGTGGTCAAGTCCAAAAGCCACGAGGAGCACCTAGCCGATTTGCGAAGGGTCCTAGAGTGCACCAAGAAACATGGTCTTAAGATGAATCCCAACAAATGCGCTTTCGGCGTCTCCGCCGGACAGTTCTTAGGATTCATGGTGCACGAACGAGGCATTGAAGTCAATCAGAAGACCATAGCGGCTATCAACAAAGTCGTCGCCCCACAAAACAAAACTGAGCTACAGTCTCTAATCGGCAAGGTAAACTTCATCAGAAGATTCATATCTAATCTATCGGGACGGATTCAGGCGTTCACACCACTTCTGAAGTTGAAGTCAGACCAGGAATTTATATGGGGAGAAGAACAACGCAAGGCGTTAGAAGACATCAAGCGATACCTGGTTTCACCCCCGGTCCTGGTCCCCCCTCAAACGGGTAAGCCGTTTAAACTATATTTATCAGCCGATGACAAAGCTATTGGGTCGGCTCTAGTCCAAGAGTTTGAAGGCAAAGAACGGGTAATTTATTACGTTAGTAGAAGACTCCTGGATGCCGAAACAAGATATCCTCCAGTAGAGCGTTTGTGTTTGTGTCTTTACTTCTCGTGCACCAAACTCAGACACTATCTACTGTCGGCAGAATGTATAGTCGTATGCAAAGATGATGTAGTGAAATACATGCTGTCACTGCCGATATTGAAAGGGAGAATCGGCAAATGGATTTTGGCTTTATCAGAATACGACCTACGATACGAATCGGCAAAAGCCGTCAAGGGTCAAGTCATGGCCGATTTCGTTGCCCAACACTGTGGGCCAGAGATCGCCCTCGTAGAACCAGCGCCTTGGCAGTTGTTTTTCGATGGGTCATCATGCGGAGCCGGATCAGGAATCGGCATCGTCCTCATATCGCCTCGGGGGGCAAGATATGATTTTTCTCTGCCGATAGAAACCGCCGCAACAAACAATCAAGCAGAATACAGAGCTGTATTAAAAGGCTTACGATTATTGAGAGAGATCAAGGCCGATTCTGTCGAGGTCTTCGGAGATTCGATGCTAATTGTGGATCAGCTAACCGGAAGAGCTGAGTGCAAAGATGACATATTGCGACTCCATTACGAAGATTGCTTACTACTGTTGAAAGAATTCAGATCGGCAGTAATCGAACACGTCCCAAGAGACCGCAACGAAGAAGCAAACAAACTCGCTCAACATGCATCTGGGTATCGGCCAATTCTGGGCGCCATGGCCTTAGAGCTTGCAGCTGATGATTGGCGTAAGGAAATTGCCGATTACCTAAAAGATCCTTCCAAAAAGGTGGAGCGACGAGTGCGTTTTCATGCTACCAAATACGTGCTGCTCGAAGATGATCTGTTCTACCGAACGATCGATGGTGTTCTTCTTAAATGCCTTGGAACAGAAGAAGCCAAGACTCTAATGGGAGAAATCCATGAAGGGGTGTGCGGGGCTCATCAATCAGCACATAAGATGAAGTGGATGATCAGAAACAATGGGTACTATTGGCCCACGATCCTGGAAGATTGTTTCAAATATTATAAGGGTTGTCAGGAGTGTCAAAAGTTTGGGGATGTCCAGCGTGCACCCGCATCGGCCATGAATCCCATCATCAAACCGTGGCCGTTCAGAGGGTGGGGAATAGACCTTATCGGCCAAATTTACCCACCATCAAGCAAGGGGCACAAATTTATTCTGGTCGCCACCGATTATTTCACCAAATGGGTGGAGGCAATCCCACTAAGGAATGTGACTTCGGCTATCATGGCCGATTTCGTAAGGGATCACATCGTCTACCGATTCGGTATCCCTCAAACTATAACGACCGATCAAGGAACAATGTTCACATCGGGAGAATTTGAGGAATTTACGACCGATATGGGCATCAAGTTGCTGAATTCGTCCCCGTATTACGCTCAAGCCAATGGTCAGGCAGAATCTTCCAACAAAGGAATAATCAAGTTGATCAAAAGGAAGATTGAAGAATGCCCTAAGAAGTGGCACTTATGTTTGACCGAGGCCCTGTGGGCATACAGAATGGCCTGCCACGGGGCTACCAAGTTATCTCCCTACCAGTTGGTATACGGTCATGATGCGGTACTTCCATGGGAGTCAAGGGCAGGATCAAGGCGCATTTCACTGCAAGACCAATTGTCGGCCGATGATTACTCGGCTCTGATGAAGGAAGAACTTGATGACTTGGCCGGCCAACGATTGAGAGCTCTAATAAGCATCGAAGAGAATAAAAAGAGAGTGGCCAGGTGGTATGATAAAAAGGTCAAAGTCAAACAGTTCTCCCCTGGAGATTTGGTGTGGAAGTTGGTACTACCGATCGGGTCGAAAGATCCTAAATTCGGCAAATGGTCTCCTACCTGGGAAGGGCCGTATAGAATCGGCAGATGCACTCCAGGGAATGCGTATATTTTGGAAACGACAGAAGGGGAAGAATTCACTAGGGCTCTGAATGGGAGATATTTAAAAAGGTATTACCCGAGTATATGGGTCGGGGCCTAAAGGGATAAACACAGTCAAATATGACCGACACAACTCGGTTTGGAGATTCACATGAGATCGACCAGAATGGCCGATTACGTTCATAGATGGCCGATTACATTCATTCGGGCCGATTACATTCGGTACGGGCGACCGATTACATGGCCGACAAAACACTAAATCGCCCTTAGAATAAAAAATACAACAACTAATTATTCTTGTTCTTACGCTCCCTCTCAGCCCTACCCAACTCTATCATGAGTCGGATGTAGTCTTCTTCTATGGCCTTCATGGAACTCTCTGCTTCGACTTGACGGGGGAGATCTGTGGGAAGGCGCGAGGCCTCCGCCGCCACCAGAGCAACGGGCCGAAGAAGCATGCGGACCCTGTCGATGGAAGGCCGCGGATTCGGAGGAAGCAGACGGGCCCTAGCGGTAGGAACCCGCGAGTTACCATTCCTTTCCAGAAAGTCCAAAATCGTGCAGGCCGTCGAGGTGATGTCACCCTCGGGAACATTACGGCAATGACCCCTTATAGCTAGAGATCGATCGCGGTGTTCGTTCACCACGGCATCCAAGACCACTCGGGCTTCTGCGGTAATATGGTCTTCGAGCTCCTCTTGATAAGCTAAAATCAGAGCCTTGTCCTCCAGAGTCAAGGGGTCCTCAGAATGTATGCACTCAATGGCACGCACGAGTCCCGGACTAAGACGCTGAGGCTGAAACAAAGAAGGAGTAAGACGGCACATTCTCTTCCTAAAGATCCAAGAGAGAAGGCGGAGCGTCACCTGGTTGACGGAAGAAGACGATGACGAGGCCATGACAATGTGGTTGCGCCGATGAGAGGAAGAGGAGAAATGAGATAGAAGCCAAATCGGTGTTATCGGAGAGGAAGCGCCGGGGTCGATATTTATGGGGGAATACAGTAAAATTTGATGAGGCCACGTCCCATCGGTAATAAGGAAGGCAGTAAATAGAAGGCACCACGAAAGGTCGGTCAAAGACGGCAGTAAATATTCGTACACAACGGTCAGTGTTTTACAGATTACCCAAAAGGGTATCGATAGCCGTGATGGCCCGACGCCGGATCTGATCGGCGGAGTCAAGAACCCGTTGGTCTTCTTCTGCCGATCCAGGGACTTCCGATGCGGTGCGGTGGAGTCTTAGAGCCTCCTGAGCAAAACGCTGCCTCTCCCGTGTCAAATCGGCAATAGCCGAAGGTAACTCCTGGAGTCTGCTCTCCTCGGCGCTAATGGCCTTGGTCACTTGTTCCATCTCTTTGGCAAGGTCCGCCCTCCGTCGTTTGAGGCGATCTATTTCACTAATGATCGCCGGCCGTGAATCTTCCAAAACATGGATCCGCCGATTCGTTTCTTGAGCTTCGTGCTTGAAGGCATTTTCATCTTCACGGATCTTGGCCAGTTTCGCGCGATCGGCCATATGACGAAGGGCTCTAAAAACGGGAATCCTCATGGACTCAATAAAAGCCGCCGGTGCCAACGCCTCTTCTGCTTCCTCTGGTACGCGTCCGCTGACGTCACTAAAAAGCTGTCGAATCGGCGAAGCATCTTCTACCAATCGGCCGATATCCCCTTGAAGGAGGGATCGGATATTGATAAGCTTAGCCCGGACGTCGTCGGGGACGGAGCTCAAAGCGACTTGGCGAGAGGAAGTCTCCTCATCATCAGAGAGAGCGACCGCGAAAGAGAAGAGACTGTTGTTGGGAGAGTCCTGTTCCTGAAAATGATAAAGAACAAAGGGTAAATCGGCAGGGGGGCAGAGTGAATCGGCTGGTGAGGCTGGCTCAAAAACTTACCATCTTAAAACGAATTTCCTCGTGCTGCGCTTGTAGAGCCGTTGTACCTTGTTCAACGACCTGAGTTATGGGTTCATCCGATGAAGAAGACTCTACGACAATCGGCACGGTGCTCGGACCGGCTCCCTGGGAAGGAATCGGTTGTCGAGGAACCTTTGGTGTGCCGATGGTCTGCGTCGAAGGATCGGTTAAACATGTTATGCAAATACTCGAAGGAAGACCATAAGACAAGTATTGTACCGCAATGGACGAAGGCAGGGGCGTGTTGGCATCCGGTCGAGTTATCACTGACTGTGACATTTCCATAGAAGAATCCTAAGAAGCACAAAAAGTTAACAAGAGTAATTACCGAGTTGATAAATCGGAAGAGGTAAAACTTGAACTCACTTGTAAAGCTTCCAGCAATAGTGAGGCAGCAGCCGCTCCAGCTTGTGTAATGGCTTGAGTGTCAGTACTTTGCGCGACCGGGGGCGGTGCGGTCAAGATTTCTGCCGATGCGGGGACAGGAGGGTTCACCGATTCCGTACGAGCCCGAACTCGGCGACTGGTTTTCTTGACGACCTTCTTCTGAACTCTCTTCGATCGGCCAGCAATCACATCGACCGATGGAGCATCATAGCCGATGAGAGGGTAAGTGGTGTACGGATAACTTTCTATTAGCCGGCCACTGCGGCTGTGCGTAGGAGGGGCTTGATTCCCAGCCTAAAGGAGAAATGAAATCATTAAGTGCTCAGTTATGGTGAAAAGAGTACAATCAGTAATCAGAAATACCTCGACGTTGGGGTCAATATTGGATGGATCCAGAAGGTTGCAGTATGCCGATGATGAATTGCAGAATAAGAATTGCTTCCATTCGGCCCACCAAAGCTTGAAAGGCTGGGTTGCAAATGGATATAATAGCCATTCATTCAAGTTAATCGTACTAGAATCTGGAATTCGGTCTCGCAGCCGACAATAGTCCACGCCAGATTTGAGCGCTTCTCTGAACTTGATTTGGCCAGCGAAATACACCCGTATCGGCAGTTGACCCATGCCGAATTGCCGAGCAGCAGTAGACGGGTTGTAGAACTCATATGTGGGGGCATTTTTCCCCGAAAAGAAGTTGGCCGGTAAGATTCCCGGTTTGATCAATTCTTCATAAAGACCTTCATCAAATCGGCCAGAAGTCGAGTCAAAGCAGGAGGGGAGCTCAAAAACTGGGGTGTCTCGCTGGTATGGGAACCAGATAGTGGCGTCTTCATTGAATCCGTTGTAAAAGCACCGAAAGTATTCGGCTACTTTTGTGGCAGAATATGCACAACCTGGAAAAGCTGACGCTGCTTCGCCGTAAGACATACATCGGCGACGCTCTGTAGGGTCTTCTGCCGATTCAATATTGGGAAATGACATGCGGTCCACTGGTTGCCGAGTGATCCTGCTCATATAGAGGTTCAACCATAAGTTGACAAACCACCAAGGCCCACCTGGGTTGCCGATTGGTTCTCCTTTGGAAAGTTTTGTGCCGATTTGATGGAGCATATGGTACACGGCACCCAGAAGATGTTTTCCGAGAGGGATGCGGCTTCCTTTGGACAGTGCCTCGGCTAAAGGTTGGGTGTTGGTTGTTGGGCCGGCGGCTCTTCCACAGAAGAAGTGTTTTTCAAGCCACATTAACAAGAAAGCGGTGTGCTCTCTGTTATCGACAGTACCGGTCTTCTTGTTATCACTAAGAAAGCCCTTCCAGCCGCCGATTCCTCTTGTGTCCAGCCGATGCGATGGAACGTTCAGAAGTTGATAAGGCGTGTCAGGGGAGGATACATCTAAGCCAGTCAAGAGGACCACATCGGCCAGAGAGGGGGTCATAGGACCATGACCAAATAAAAATGCATTAAGGGCGTCGGACCAGAAATAGGAAGCTGCCATCACCAGCGGCTCATTTTTCTCCATTTGCGACAGAGAAAGGTTGATGCATTGGCCGATTTTAAGCTCATCCCATGAAACGCTCCTTGATGCAGCCACCCGTTGGTACCATTCCCTCCAACCAGGGGTTTCATTCGGCCAGGATCTAAAAGTACTTGCCCATTGATTCAAGTTCATATCGGAACGTTTGAAAGGTATCCGGTCAGTTTCCGAATCTATAAGAATCGCTGGATCTGGGTTTCCCATGGGACCGAGACAAACAAGGCCGGGACTATCCGTGAGGTGAATGGTAATTCTATCCCTGACCGCCTAAAAAAGGAAAAGAGGGCATAGGAATATAAGGAGTAGATCTAAAAAATATTGCCGATAAGGAGAAGATTCGGTATTTACCTCCGGGATGAAGTTCTGAGTAATCGGCGTAGCCGCTGACGTTGGCGCAGATGATGGGGCTGTGAAGGGAATCGCAATCGGGATTTCTGATGAAGCCCTTGCGTCTGTTGGAGAAGTGACGACCGTCGCTACCTCCGCCGGAGGAATTATTCCTGCGGTATCGCGTGCTGGGGAGTTGCTGGAAGGAGTCGCCATTGAAGGGGAAGGGGGAGAAGTGATTAGAGCTGGAATTGGAAGACTTCGATGGCAAGAATGAAGAAAGAAGGAAGCACTCGCGCTGGAAAAGAGATGTGAGCTTGAAGATGAGTTGCGGTGAAATGATATTTATAAGGTGCCTGAAAGAAGGGTAAAAATGGAATTTTCACCGCGCCGGCGCGTCGAGTTTTTCGGGGTAGTGGCCGTCGTGGGCGCCCGTTTCAAAAAATTGCAATGATCAGCCGGGAGACCGCGAAACAGAAGGCTATTTTCACTGCGGCCGTTTCGGAGGAGAAGTTATAAAGAATTTCGAAGTAAAAGACTATGTTTTACTCCGAAACTGGGGGGCATGTGTTGACGCCGGGTTTCGTCATCAGTCGAATCGGCGTCAAAGAGGAAGGAAATCGGAGGAATACAGATGGGAATCGGTCAAGAGATGCTACAGTGTGGAATCGGTCGAGTGGCTTCTACTTCGCTTCAGGTTCCCAATCGGCAGCCCTTTGCTGATAAGAAATCGGCCGATCAGGAAGGAGGACTAAAGTGGGCCTGTATGGGCTTGGAAAGGAGGAAAGATAAGGTGGAGTTCAGCCCACGAAGCGTGGGGTAATTAGTTTAGCACGGATTGTGCTTGTAGATATTTGTTTCCTATTTGAATCAGAGATAGAGTCCTTGTCGGTTAAGAAGATTATTTGTACGGGGCTATAAATAGCTACCTTTGTAAATCTGTAAACAATCAATCAATCAATACAACAAGTTACTTTATTCTCCGTACTACTTTCAAGCAGGCGACTTCGCCGTCGTTTTTTCTTCTCACGAGTTCGTGCGGGTTGGCAGGGCTGCATCATCTTGATCTCCGGCCGATTCTGTAAGTTCCGTTTATTGAGTAATATCTAAGCTTTAACTTCCGGCGCATCGCTGTTGTTTCGTTTAGATTTATTCACCAGTTATCGATATCAACTAGATTCATAGGTTTTTACCTGTTGTTCTAGCTTTTATCACCAGTTATCCTGCTAGGAATCGGTAGTGTCGGCTTTTATTACTTTCTGTTGTTAGATCCGTTCGTTGCCGATTAGATCTTTTCCCAGTGCTATTTTCATAAGCTTTGTACCGATTGCTTTAGTATTTTTCTGTCTACAAGGCTATAAGGATCGTGCTATCTTGTAGCCGATTTCTTTACTACAGTAAATCGGCCGATCTGCCGATTAGCTCTCTCGATCGGAAACTTAGCCGATCGTAGTTACTGAATTTGACACGTGTTCTTCCTTGCCAATCAACAGGTCAGATTGGCTGGCACGCCGCGCGAACCGCACCAGGGCATTCACCCGAACAGGAGCTAAGCAGATTCTCCCGGGTCGTGTGTCGGCCGCTGGACCGATTTCTAGCGCCAACAATATTCAACACCTTTTAATTTGAACGTGTTTAGTGTTTGAATTGTAGAGGCAACCAATAACCGATGTAACGGATTGCAGGTTCATTTTGGTATAGTTCGAGGGTTTCTCGGATAAATGGCATTTCTATAAAGCTTGAGGAGGTTTTCAGAAAATTGCCTAAGAGGTGGCTGGACTGTGGGTTGATTTCTATAAAGTCCAAGGGTTTTTTTGAAACAATGCATGAGAGGTGGGTTGGACTCCAAGTTAATTCCGACAAAGTCCGAGGAGTTTTTAACAAAATTGCCTAACCTATTGGATAATCCGAGCCGTTCACGCGTGATCTGACGGCCGAGGTTTGCGGATGATGTGGCTCGTTATCGGCCTGAGAAGTTTTGACGGTTTTTCTAATAAATGGTATTTCTATAAAGCTCGAGGGGGTTTTCAGAAAATTGCCTAAGCCAGCGGGTTGATTTCTATAAAGTCCAAGGGGTTTTTCGAAAAAATGCCTAAGAGGTGGGTTGGACTCCGAGTTAATTCTAACAAAGTAGGAGGGGTTTTTCACAAAATTGCCTTACCTAATTCAAGCCGTTCACACGCAATCCGAGAGTCGAGATTTTGCGGGCGACGTGGCTCGTTCTCGGCTCGAGAAGTTCACCGGTTTTAAGTCTATAGAGATTCGGACTTTTCGTCAGCTAGCAGGACGTGCCTTGATGGCTACACGGCAAGTTAACCACCCTAGTGCGAAAATATGGGTGCGAAAACGATCTCAAAGCAACAAAAATTGTCGCCAAAACCATATTTCCTTGGAAACAGAACTGGAAATGGTAGGTTGAGATTTGAGAATGAAAACAAAGGAAAGCTTCATGGTTCTAACAATTCATAATTTTGGTAACTACCATTTGCCAGGCATGACAAAATGATTGTCTTCTGTTTCCCACTCAGAGTTATGCTACATGTTTGCAAAGGGACCAACTATTGGGCACATGCTTAACTTCCATCTACCGCTCGTCCTGCACCTTGCAGACCAGCATAATTACCTCGACAAGATCACCAGCATATTAGAGGGGGTAGTTGAAGTGACTCAGCTCTTTAAGCTGCACAAGACTGGCGTATTCTGATTGAGGTTAGTTCCTCATTGTTGCTGCCCTTTTAATAAAACAGATGGTATGGCACTGCACAAAACTGCAGCTGCAAGTATTACACGCATAGTTTTCAGTTTGATTCGAATGCGATCTGACTTGATTACACTGAAAGGTAGTGTCTTAAGAAGAGCATGTATCATGCGTTCACCAAATCAATTTGAACGCGACCTACTCAACTACTCACCACTCTCTATGTTCAAAAACTACTCACTACTCTCTCCAGATGCCTACTGGCTTTGTGTTGTGAAAGGGGGGAAAAAAAAGAAACAGAGGAGAAGCCGCCATCTCCAGAATACGAGAAAACATGCGGTGTCCGATTCCCATACGCCGACAATTTGACTCGACCAACTCCACTGTCTCATGCCATCTGACGGACCATTTCGTGAGGAAAATTAGCGAGGCAGCAACCCGTGTGGCCGCCGGCCGGCATTCTGGGGCGAGGAGGAGGAGGAATCTTCCATTCCCCTGCTTTTAAGCGTCTGCTCGTGCATCAGCGTCGATCAGGACCTCCCAATGACTAGTTGTACCCGTACCCTTTTCTCTCCATTATATTGTTTCAACCCAAAGCAAAGGCATGGACCTTCCTGAACTGATACCATTAGAAAAGCAGTACAGCTCGGCAGCTGGTCTCCTCCTCTCTCTCCTGCAAAACGTTTTCGCCGCTGGAGTTGAGTTGTGAACCATGTGCGGGAATTGCTCGGAGCCCGGGTCATCTTTCAGCGAGCTGGCAGACGAACTGCTCGGTTATCTTGCAATAAAAATAACACTCTGTCTTCAGTCTGAACTCTGAAGTCCAACACTCATATTTCTACTGCTCAAGTTACTCCTGGTGCTTTCACCACTGTATCCTGACCGACAAAATCTGTTATGCAACCTGATATCGGATTGGGCTCTGCAAGTCGAGGAATTTATTGTAGAATGGTCCAAGATCATGCAACACGATCCGAACAGAAATGAGATGCCCAGCAAAAGAGGGACATGTAACGTCAATCCAAAGCTTGGGTCTTCAGTGGCCTAATGTTAGGGCCATGTTTCTGCACAGCTGGAGGTTTGGCCTGAGCTGCCCATAAGTCAAAGAAGTTGGTTATGGGCTCAGTGGGGGTGTACTACGACCCCAAATGATTGCTGTCCTCTAGTTTTATGCTGGTGGATTGTCAGGAAAGAGCATGAACAGGAACAAATAAGTGCCTGGTTTAATGGTGGAGCTAAAGTTTGATGTGTCCAGTGATTGGGCTAAAATTAGAGTCATTAGTTAGCTCTGATCGTGCGCCAATTATAGGATTTGTTGGAGCACAAGTACAGACAAGGGAAGTGGAGTCTACAATTTTTACCTTACAAGTTTTTTGCTGAACTGATGGACACTAGAAATCACAAACTTCGGCAAGTCCAGCAGTGAGATTTTTTACAGTAGACGAGTCACTGAAGAAGGTCACAGCAAACCTATCAGGCTCACAAGCACTGAATTAGGCTGTTTATTGCAATCAACTGATATTACTGTTAACAATGTCGCTATACTTACAAGCAAAGTATATTATCATTATATTCGATTGAGTCCCTTCAGTATCACTTGAAACTGTAGCTACGGATACTTTTCCCATTTTTTGGTACGTCTGATCAAACTAGTAGTTTCCATTTTTGGTCCAACCGCATGAAATGGAAACAGATCAATATGGAGGATTGAAGCTTAAGCATGGATCATCCCAGCCCTTTTCTTACAAAGTCTACAGCAAAATCGCATCGCAAAAGGCCGAAGATTACGTGATGATTGCACACGATACCAGAAAAAATTGTCGAATACTCATGGAATCTGGACCGGAAAGTCCCCCTTTTTTCTCTAAACAAAAACAAAGGCCTTTCGCTACCAATGTACTAACATGCAGAATTGTCCCTGAAAACAAGCAAACAATTGCCCCGTTTTCTTCCTCCCCAGGTGGCACTGTAGACCACTGCAGAACGCGCACCGCCACAGTTTCAGACATGTGCAGGCTCAATCAGAGCATGAGATCAGTACAGAGAAAATAGTTAATGGTGGTTAGCGAGTCGTTTCCGGATGCAAAGACTGGAAAAAGGGAGGACCAAGCAACCGCCTTTCTGCAGGGGAAACAGCACGCTCCCTTCGATGATTACTGGAGCAACCTGTCCCCGCTGCAGCGCTGCTTCCCTGTCGGCACGGAGATGCAATGGTAGATGGTTTTTACTCTTACCTACTGTTGCTTTGCTTCTTCACTTCCTCGCAGTAAGTGTAACTACACAGCAAAGAATTTCCAGTTTGCACATAGGCACAGCACGGCTTCCTGTTTTTCTCCGTTCCCTTGAGGTGAAAGCATTTCGTTTTGCCATCGATCTCGTGGCTGGGCACGGCCGGCGTTTAGCGTAAGCGAGGACGCTCCAACCACTACTCCAACCAGTGGCGCCTAAAGAAGGTAACGGGGATTAGTTAATGCTTAAAAGCATGGAGATCAGCAGCAGCGGCAGAGGAAGGGAAAGAGAAGAGAGACAGACCCAAAGACTCCACCTAATTGCAACCCAGACGTCGCTTTTTCGTCAGGAAATGATTAATCCCATCCCATGAGCTAGCTAGCTGTTAGCCAGTAATTATGATGAGCACTTGAGCATATGGCATCCTAAACAATAAAAAAGATGTCAGAAAGGGGAAGGAAAGAAATATTAGCGAGTGACGCATGCTACTCATATGGTCATACTATGAATTATATTGTGCTAGTGATGATGTGTATGCTCTACGTTCACGTTTCACCGAACGGTCAGTACGTTGGACTAGGCAGAACAGATGTTCATTCAGACTTCCACGACGAAAAGAACTGTTCAAACCTCGAAACACTTCTGAATGTACTCCGTTTTAGGTTTTTAGCAGTAGGACAGAGAAAGGAGACAGAATTGGTACTGGATTAAGAATAATGCTCGATCGGTCTGCTGGTCTTCTCCTACCACCGAGTTGTTTGTTAGACGAAGGACTGGTAGTTCAGATGCAGTATTCACCAACGGAAGCTAGCCTTGGCCAGCCGGTGGTGATGAGCGTCACACCAGGCTGCGTATGTGTAGCGAGGAGAAGGTATCCACCAGAAAGACTGGGACCCGCTTATGTCATCTGCGTCCATTTGCATTGCAGATTTTGTCTGTACTATGTACCCTGATGGAGGTGGATGTGCTAGACCGTTGACAATCGATCAGATCGGGGGGCATCAGGCGCGTGTGCAAACAGTCCTTGATAACGTTGCCGGACTCAGCTGGATCTGCACCGGCCGAGCTTCCGTTTCGTCAAGCAAGCTCCCATGTCGTTTGCACACTGCGTGGCTTCAATGTGTTGAGCTACTTCGTACTGTCCTGTACTGCCCCGTCTTCCATCTGTTTCTCTTCTTGCAAGAGATCCATCCATCGAGTCGTACAAGCAGGCTCTGAAACGAATGGAGCGGCAGCTTTCCTGCTTTGTGAAGGTAACTGGCTTCTATCTCCCAGAAAGACACCTCGACCTCGTTTGCAACTTTTTGCTTCTTTCAGTTTCGGACAGCGAATCTGGCTTCTGGCAGGCACGAATGTTTTGGGTCTGTTCGCTTCAGCTTATAAGTCGGCTGAAAAGCTGAAATGGTTGATTTGTTGTGAGAGGAAAACACTATTTGGTGGCTGATAAGCCAGTTGAATAAGCTGAAGCGAACAGATACTTTGTTTTCTTAAAAGGGAAAAGGAAAAAATGACTGGCAGCCTCGTACGGGCTTCCAGCCAGCATTGAAACCCGAGCAGATCTTGGACTCCGACCGGGCGACCGTGAAAAGAAATGGAGTGAGGAGATTAGCAGCATGGGGATGTAAATGACATGCAGATCATGCTACAGTTGCTACATTTATTCTTAAATCCAGGTTTGGTATTGGATCCGGAATGCATTGCCGCTCATGGGCTCGCACGTGAATGCCATCCCCTGTAAAAGCGACATGGAAATTCCGCGCGCAGTTCCGGAGCTGTTTGGATATTTAGAGTTAAAGTTTAAAAGTCCTGAGCTAATATAGGAGACGAATCTATTAAGCTTAATTAATTCATCATTAGCAAATGGTTACTGTAGCACCATATTATCAAATCATGAACTAATTAGGCTTAATAGATTCGTCTCGCGAATTAGCCTCCATATGTGCAATTAGTTTTGTAATTAGTCTATATTTAATAATTCTAATTAGTATCAAACATCTGATGTGATGGGAGCTAAAGTTTAACCTGGAGCTAAACTCTTAAAAAGTCACGCGGGTGCTAGCAGTTTATTTGGTATTACAAGTGGTACCACAAGTTCTGCCACTGCAGTAGCAGCTGATCACCCAACTCTTTCCACATCAAGCTCAAACAATGAAACGATTCAGAAAAGGTGATGAAAGGGAATGCAGCCATGCAATGTCGGCAATCAGACTGTAAACTTCAGCGGGTAAATCCTGTCTGCATTCTTACGTCGGAAAGGATCAAAGGAAAGCTTGGAATGGGCTCGCCGCCGTTCAGGTTCAGGATCTGATCGAACACTGCGGCCGGCCGCCGTGTCTAGCGCGTCCTGTGTCCTGGGCGGGTCGAGTTGCTTTACGCTTCTGCCATGACCTGCTCTGCTGCATATGATGGCGCGCTCGAGTTCTGCGGCAGGGGCGCACGGCGACGACGCGGAATACGAACCGAATTTATTGCGGGTTGTCGGAGCGGCACCGTCGGTTCGCGCGTCGCTCCAGAAGAATGAAGCACGCAGCAGCAGCAGCTGCCACCGCATCGCGCACATTGATCACAGTACCAGATCACTCGCCCGCCGCACGTCAGATTAGGATTCCACTAACCAGGGATAGGAAGCACTGATCCAGTCATGGCGTTTACTTTTACTGGCAGTAACCCGTTTTGGAACTCACGGCGTTTACTTGTACTCAATACTCTGAGCCTTGACTAAAGTAAATGGCCCTTTTTTTATGACGGGATGGCTTGGCTGGACGAAACGAAAGCGTGTTTTCCTGTCCACATACACTGCCTAACGGCCGAAATATTCCGACCCTTTCTGGAGGCCACCGTCAGCCTGCCAACCCACCCACTTGGGGAGGGTGTCCTTTTCCCTCCGGGCTCTTGGCGCACCAGACCACCAGACCGGTGCTGCTCCCCCGCCGCGCCGCGCTTGCCAATTGCCAAATTCCCAGGGGGCCATCGGCCATCCCCACCTCACCATCCGCCACCAGCCGCTGCTGCCCTTCCCCCCCTGCCCCTGCCGCTGCCGCGCTCCTAATAATTGCCCCCTGCTTAGCGCCTAGCCCTCCAGCAGCAGCGGCAGCGTTCGCGACGAGTGAACAGGGCCACGCTATATCACCAGCCGGGCCTCCCCCGACACCACCTCCGCCGACTACTGCCACCGCCCGCTGCCATAGCACGTACGCTGCGAGATCGCCGGGGGTGAACGCAGGCGCTCGCCGCGGCGCCTGAGAGACAGGGGGCGCGGGGGATCTTGGTGCGCGCGTTTGACGGCGGCAGCATGAAGCTCCCGCTGCTGCGGCCGCTGTGGCCGGGGCTGGCGCCCGCGGCGGGTTCGCCCGACGCGGCGCCGGAGCCGGCGAAGCCGTCGCTGCCGGCGGCGTGGCTGCTGCTGCACGCGCTCTTCTGCGCCACCTCCATGGCCGTGGGCTTCCGCTTCTCGCGCCTCATCGTGTACCTCCTCTTCCTGCCGACGCCGCCCATCAACCCCGCCGCGCACCTCGTCTCGCTCGTGTCCCCGCCCGTCATGCTCGCCGGCGCCGGCAACGCGACGACGGCCACGATCACCACCACGACCACGACCACGACCACCGTCACCACCACCACCACGGTGGCCGCCGAGATCGGAGCCGCCCACCCGCATCACCACCACGGCCCCGTCTTCGTGGGGCGCCACCCGATCCGCGTCCGCTCCTGGCCGCACCCGGACCCCAACGAGCTGCTCAAGGCCCACCGCATCCTCGCCGCCGTCCAGAACGCGCAGCGCAGCAGCAAGCGCCGCGGCGCCGGGCCGCCGAGACCCGTCATTGCCGTCACCCCAACCACCACCTCCGCGCTCCAGGTGCCGTCCCTGACGTCTTTGGCGCACACGCTCCGCCTCGTCGACGCCCAGCTCATGTGGATCGTCGTCGAGCCGGGACACCGCACCGACGCCGTCGCCGCCGTGCTCTCCCGCTCCAACCTCGACTTCCTCCACATCACCGGCCCCGGCGACTCCACCGCGTCCCTCCGAATGCACGCCCTCAGGTACGCATCCTCGATCGAACCACGAGATGGGATCTCACCTCTCGCTGATTCATTCGCACAGCTCCTGCTCATAATTTAGATCTCCCTGACCGCTGAATCGCTGATCAATAATGCACAGGGAGATTCGGGCGAAGCGAATGGACGGCATCGTGGTGTTCGCCGACGAGAACAGCATCCTGCGGACGGAGCTGTTCGACGAGGGGCAGAAGGTGAGCACCATGGGCGCCGTGCCCGTCGGCATACTGGGCGAGGACGACGGCGCCAGCGAGTCGTTCCTCCAGGCGCCGTCGTGCGACGCCGCGGGGAAGCTGGTGGGCTACCACGTGTCGGAGGAGACCGTGCTGCCGGTGAACCGGAGCGACATGCTGCTGTCCAGCAGGCTGGAGTGGACCGGCTTCGTGGTGAGCGCGCGCGTGCTGTGGGAGGACGCCAAGGAGCGGCCCCAGTGGGTGCGCGATCTCGCCGCCATCGACGACGCCGACGCGCGCGCCGCCAGCCCGCTCGCGCTCGTCACCGACGCCGGCCGCGTCGAGCCGCTCGCCGGCTGCGCCCAGGCGGCGCTCGCGTGGTCGCTCCGGTCAGAGAGTCTCCACGACGTCAAATTCCCACACGAGTAAGTTCGCCGGAGACCTTGTCTGGAATTTGAATCTTACCATTGCCTGCAATTAGTATTACCGCGTGATTATTAATTGCCCATGCTTAACCTTTGAAGCAAAAAAAAATGAGCTAGTCGCATGCTATCTTTTTAAGCAAAGAAAATGAGCTAGTTGCATGCTTATAGATCTAAGATTTTGTTTCGTGGTGCGACACGAGGTACGTTTGGTTGCGCAAATTATGGTTGGGGATGATGGTTATGGTGTTCCTAATCGCTTTGGTAGGGTGGGGGCGATCCCTTTGAAAGCAATTCGTGTAGGCCTTAATCACATGCCGACCGGGCATAACAGGGACCTTCTTTTAAGGCCCTCTCCAACGGGGAGAGGGCCTAAGAACACTGCCACGAGAGTACCAGTAGCACTGTCACAGAATACTCTTTCTGTACAGATTGTGATCTGTCCATCACTGTCCCGGCTACCTGCCTGCCCCCGCTGGTGGTTGCCATTTTCATGAAACAGAGCTTGTGTCGGTTCCTGTTTCTTTCGTCTTCGTGCCTTCTTCTCGTAGCGTGGCACTTGTTCTGCATTCCCTAAATCCAGCCATAACCTTAGGATTCTTTTAATATATAAGTGGAACAATGACCTGTATAATGAACAAGGAACACACACATTTTCTTGAGAAAAAAAGGAGAGATTTCCAATCAAATCATTTCGTGATCGTCGTGGTGCGTGTTGTTTAATCACGAACACCTTACTTTCTCCAAAAGGCTCTCTATTTGCTCCACATGCCCACCTACACCTAACCTAGCTGTCGTATGCGTTGTGTCAAAAGCAGAGCCAGGTCATTCTAAATATTCATAGCTATCACTTCAATTAACAATATCCTTTCAATCACTAATAGACCACTACTACGTAGCTATCATCACTACTAAAAATATACTAGCTTTCTTGCAAATCTGCATAACTTGGTCATGTTCTATTTTGGATACATGTCAGTAGTACAGTTGTTTGGTATGTACTTTGGTGTTTAGTGGTCTGAGATGCGCACAAATTCAGATTAGAAGATTTTGGGAGTCTAAGGGAGGACTAGAATTTTTTGTCGGCATCTCTGATGGCCATATGAAAAGAGTTTGAACTTTGGTCAATGCACGCCTAATCAAATTGAACAGACCAAATTCAAATACTATCATGTTTCAGCCCTTGTGCACTCGTACGTAATTACATATGACCAAACAATTTTGAATTTAGCTTCAGGGATCACATATATACCTAACTACGTTGAACTGACACTGTTTTCCCTAAAGTAGATGTCTAATTAAGTGACATTTTGGTGCAGATGGAAAATCGATCCTCCTCTTCTGAATACTGGTTCCCATCAGGAGAATGCCAAACCAGAGACGCCTCTGAAGCAAACAAATCTAGCAAGCACTGAAGATCAGCACTAGGGATCAAAATTTTGTGGACGGTAGAAGTCAGAGCAAATCAGGCAGCTGTTGCTCCCAGGATTTGTCAAAAGTCTCCAGTTCCCCACTGGTGCATCCCTCTACGCGTCGTCGGTGCCAACCGCTGCCAAAGTAACAGAAGCCAGCTCAGCTCAGCAGCTCATTTCTTTGGACTCTACAGATAAAGTCATCATCAGTACATGTAACTTGGACCCTTGTTCATCTAAATCGCTCTGTATCAACGTATAAAAAAAATAGATAAAAGTTTAATTATCCATACCTCCCACCCCCTTCATGTAGAATAGCATTTTTTAGGCATATTGTTTTCGTGTAAAATAGATCAGAGCAGGGACTTGCAGAAAGTCTTGTGGTTTGGAAATCAAAGCATTGGTTGTACACTCGTACGAAATAATGATGATCCAGTTTTCACTTTACTACATTTTGTTTGTTTCCGTTGCGCGAATTGTATGTCGGTAGTGGTCGATTGGTCTTGGTATTCCTAACGTTAAAGATTGGTCGTCTGGGAAACGCTTCCGCAGCTTCTCTGAACCTGCTGTTACCTTCATATTTTCACAGTCAGAGATCTCCTAAGTATTTATTGATATCTACTTCACACAACTTAATCGCTCTGTTGTTAAATTCATCCTTGACCCCTATCCTTTTAGAAGAATTCCCTGCTGATAGCGTTCCTGGATTTTCTCGTAGTCGGCAGATTTAGGGACCGTTCTGAACTCCAGAAGTGAGGGGGTGAAATGTACGTTCAGACTTCAGATATCCAGGATGCATGGACTTGGTTTGTCATTTTTTTAGGAGTCCGCTGGAGGGCCGGCCCGAGGGTGCGATCGACGACAACGAGATAGCCGAAACAAAAAGCCCGCTCTTGTTGTCATTCGAAGAAGCAGGCCCTAAATATCTTGGGCTGTACCAACCCGACTGAGCGCTCGTCACGCCGACAAATCCAACCCATATTGGGCTTGTCTACTAGATGGGAAAGTGGTAAATCCAGGCATAGCAGCCCGCATCTCAACACCTACCTTTTTCCTTTTCCTATTTTCGAAACATTCAGGAACCCTTTTTGGGAACGATCTGTAACGCCGTCGAAACGGTAAAAGCAAGAGAGAAAAAAAATCACAGGAACAATCCCGAGCGAGACGTGATTGGGTTAACGGTTTAACGCATCACAGTTCAGAGCATGTTTGTTCTAAGCTTGGCTAGGGTGGAAGAGTGCAGACAGTACAAGAAAGCAACAGGAAAAAAAAAGTGCTGTTAAAGTTAAACTAATGTGACGTTTCGTGCTGAAACAGAAGAAAAAGATTTTTCCTCCGATGCTTGGTTGGCTTTATTTTGGCCGTAACGGAGGCATCTTGCGACCTCAGGTGGGTTCACACTTGATGCAGCTACTCGGAGATTCTGAATTTAACACTGCTGGACTGGATGTCTTGATTGCTTGATTGCTCAGTGGCCTGCTGGGTTAGCGTCTGAGGTTGGGTTACGCTCGAGAGCATGAAGAAGAGCCTTTCAGAGGAATTGACCGCGGGCCTTATCCGGACCTGATTTTAGTTATCCGGAGTCCGGATGGTCCTGATCCGGACATGGCCTGATGCAGTTGGATGGTTTTGGCACGTCGAGTGGATAGAATTTACCGCTACCGAGAGCACGGAGCTTGCCACTTTTGGACTGTTGATTTCTTTTTTTTTTCCTTGCGACCATATACTCTGCATCGGCAGTTCATCGTTTCAAATTCTCGACTCCCAACCGAGGCCGAGAACCTGTGAGTCACCGATGAATCGGTGCCCAAACCTTGAAACCTAGAAACCCTTCGTCACCTGCGTTGGCTAGGATAGCAATTAGCAAGCACCCAGATATCCGTGCGTTCGTGCAGCTTGAATCAGTCAGCCGGTCCACATTTGCATTGAACTGAAAGGGTCTCCAATTCACAGACGCGACGTACCCCAGGAATCACGTAGGAAGAAGAAAGGATCCCGCCAGCCTGCTCCTCCAGTGCCATACAGCGTTGGTGCCCATTCCGCCGTCGTGCCGTGCCGTGACACGAGATGGCTGGTTACGGGGAGTGGAAACCCATTCTTCCCGCCCTCCACGTCGTCCATGGATCATGGATCGTTGGGTTTGGGCCTATCGCCTCCACGATTCCTCATAGCCATAGGAGTGGCCTAAGGTTGCGTGCCGGGCAGTCTGGGTTTGACCCGGCCACGGTACGCTACGGCACCCGCGCGCGGCTGGAGCTGTTACACATACACATGGTTTGCCCGACGGGTTACGGCTCTAGAGTACGCCCCATCACAATTCACACGTGTGTGCTTTAGTGGTGGTGAAGGAATTTAACCTACCAAATTTAAGGATCAGACTTTATAAGAATCGGATCATAATAATATATGATTTTAATTTAAAATTAGATAGAGCTGAGCTGAGTTGAATTGTAAAGGAAGTACGATAGTCACGATCCATTTACACCCTAAACATGTACCTCTCCATCGTAGACAAAATTCTACCGGTGCCGATCGATCTCTGCCTGCAATTCTGCCGGGGCACATGCCTAGACGTCCCTTCTCGAGGGACAACCCGATACGTTCATGGCCGCCGCAAGTTGCGTTGCGTCGCCTTCCCGCGCCGCCAGCCTCCGTCCCAGTCTCCCAGTCCCAGTGGATTAGCCGGATCAGATCAGACAGACGCCTAGTGGGCGCTGGGCGGGCAAGGGCCAAGGCCTTATTGTTACTTCACCACCGCAGAAGATAAGCTAAGCTGCAGCAGTTGCATCAAGTGGTAGGCGTCGGCCAGCATGGTATGGTATGGCTCGCAATTTTCCTTTGGGCTGCGATGGAGATGGAGAGAGCGAGTGGTCAGTGAGGGCGCGAGCCTGTGAGTCCGACTGAGGCCCCATTTGGTTCTTTAGAAGCTTTTAAAATTTCTTTCACATCGAATATTTAGATAATAATTAGAAGTATTAAATATAGACTAATTACAAAACTAATTGCACAGATAGAGGCTAATTTGCGAGACGAATCTATTAAACCTAATTAGTTCATGATTTGACAATGTGGTGCTACAGTAAACATGTGCTAATGATGAATTAATTAGGCTTAATAGATTCGTCTCGGGAATTAGTCTCCATCTGTGTAATTAGTTTTATATTAGCTTGTTTAGTCCTCCTAATTAGTCTTCAAATATTTGATGTGACATAAATTTTAATTCGAATTAAAGATCCGAACACCCTAGAGCCGCGCGGCAGCAGGGCCCTGCCACTTGAGAGCTACTACCGCCGACTGCCGTGACAGGCATTACCTCTGTGCCTGTAGTATTTTGATGCTTTCAAGCCTCAACTCCTTACGGCAGTGGTAGTGCTAGCTTGTTTCGCAAGTGGACAGGGACGTGGACATCAAATAATGCAAGTGCCGCAAATATCTAGCAGAAAACATCTCGTGGTTATTCACTGCTACTGATAAGTCATTCAGCGGCTGCTGAAGGCTTATCATGGACGTAACTCGAATCATGCTGCGCTGTCTAGCAAATGTGGCATAAAATAAGATGAATTTTCAGCAGAATTAAGCTAAGGACAACAACTACTGACAATATTACCATCATTAGGATAAACAGAAACAAAAATCAAAAGCCTATTCTATAGTACAGGAATATTCATCATGCAGGACCATACCTCGACTGGGGCACTGTGCAAGCGATGGAACGGCCGAACGGGGTACGGTGCCGTGCTTTGCTGGGTCGCTGACTCGTTATCGTGACCGTCGCCTTTCACGGCTCTCGTTTTCTCCGGGACCGGTGAGAGGATTTCTGATTTCTCACGGCTCAGCCTACCGGTGCCCGTCTTCCCCCGAGATACCGACGAACGCACATCGCCTTTTCCTATTCCACACCCATGCGGATGCAGCCGCATCTTTTGTTTAAAGATTCCACGGCGTGCTCTGCTGCGGCGATACGATCTGTAGTCCCTCATGTTGCCCCAAACTTCTATACGATAAAAAAAAGTATCTTTCTTCTTCTTTCTCTAAAGAGTTTTCCATATTAAAACCTCAGTTTTCCTTTTTCCTGTTTTTGAAACGGATTTATTTTGCGATGGACATCATCTTCTTGAAGATTTGTGCTCTAACTGAGGAGTTTATGATCCCCCAAGACTTAATGGAGCTAAGGAATTAGAGTTAGGCTTAAGGTTCATTACAAGTATGGCTTACCAGCACCATTCGATTGAGATTCAGCCATGAAGACGTGGGCTCGTAATTGTCCCAAACTTAGCATTGAACTCGCCACTTTGAACGTGACATACTAATGCAGGCATTGACGCGCCCTTACCGATTATAGTAACAATGCATGTACATGCATTGATTGTTTACAGTAACCACACTCAGTGCACGGGATAACCGTTGATCGATGCGCTTGTGTTACCGTAACCGGTGTACGGTCATGTAAACGCAGCACGGGCGCGCAGCCGTGCACGGTGCACCGCTGGTCCGCTGCATCTTGCACCGCAGACGATCGGATGAGGAATCCCTGGTCGCGGGTGGGGGCCGGCGCTCATCTCACCTCTTTCCCTTCAACCACCGGATTCCATTCCCATGGCCACCCCCATCCATCATTCCGTCAAGAGGCCGGCAAGAAGGGCCTCTCCCGTCTTCTCTGCTCGATCTCTACTACTCTATATAGTATTCCAGTGGTTAGGACGTCGCGTTCGGAGCAGCGCAGCCGGTTGGCTTCCTTACTTGGCCCTCCTCCCTCCACTTAGCCGCCTTCTCCTCCATTCCTCCCTCCAAGTAGCCGTAGGACCGTACCTCACCGGGCTGTGCCAGGGCATGTGACCTTGCAGCAAGCAGTTTAACGTGTCCAAGCTACTGCTACGTGTGTGTGCCATACCAGGCGACGTAGTTTACCGGTTTCCCATTGCTGAAAAAAAAAAAACTTCCTGCCGACTGCCGTGAAGTTCTCAACAGATCAACACGGAAGAAGCGCACTCCGACACGGATCAGCTGCGCAACGCTTTCGTGTTTGAGGAACGGGTCGTTCAGCTAATGCGGCCAGAGGTGCCGTCGTTTTTCAACCTGTTTTGGTGTATCCGGCAAATGACTAATTTAAAGATTTAAACTACGGCAGCCGAAGCACGAACGGATTAATTAAACTCGTGAGAAACAGATAAAACAATGGTCACAGTCAAAATCATCCACCTCCACGTTACCGCCTCGTCACCACCCTTCTCCACTCCTCCATGTCTGTATCCACCACTGTCGACGCAACATCCCCCACGTCTCTCTTAGTAATTTAACAAACTGACTAATCTCGCATTACCATTTGGACTAAGCTAGTAGTCTAAACAAATTTCACAGCAACACGCCAAGAGAAAGTATTGCCTACCCTGGTAAAAAAAAACTAGAAAAAAAGAGAAGTTATTGCTCGCCCTCAATTCAATCCAATCCCACCTGTCCACGTCGGCGCCTCCACGAGCAATAAAAATCAAACGGAAAAAAATATCCTACTGCCCCAGCAGATCAAAATAGCCAAAAATGATAGCCGCAGAGATAGAGAGAGAGAGAAAAAAAAAACAAAGGGATCGTGGAATCTGGGCCCGCCACTCCCCTGCCCCCACTTGTATAAAGCAACCCAGTCATGGAAATTAAAGGAAGGCCTCCACCTCCTCTCACTCCGCAGCTCCCATCATCCACCTGCTCTGCTCCCTCCTCCTCCTCCTCTTCAGCTAGTCTTCTCGGAGCAGCAGCGGGGATGGGTACCCCCTCCACGACGTCGCTCGCGGCGGCGGCGCTGCTGCTGCTGGTGTCGCTGGCCGCGGCGGCGGACATGTCGATCGTGTCCTACGGGGAGCGCAGCGAGGAGGAGACGCGGCGGATGTACGCGGAGTGGATGGCCACGCACGGCAGGACGTACAACGCCATCGGGGAGGAGGAGCGCCGGTACCAGGTGTTCAAGGACAACCTCCGCTACATCGACGCCCACAACGCCGCCGCCGACGCGGGCGTCCACTCCTTCCGCCTGGGGCTCAACCGCTTCGCCGACCTCACCGTCGAGGAGTACCGCGATACCTACCTCGGCGTCATGACCAAGCCGCAGAGGGAGAGGAAGCTCAGCGCCAGGTACCTCACCGGAGAAAACGAGGAGCTGCCGGAATCCGTCGACTGGAGGGCCAAGGGCGCCGTCGCAGAGGTCAAGGACCAGGGCAGCTGCGGTAAGCTTATCCATTTTAATTAATCCCCCCCCCCTTTTTTTTAGTTGACGATCTCCTGCTGCTAAAAGCTGCCCTCCTTAATTCTAGAACAAAGGAAGATTCTCCGGGCTTGTTTGTTTGGTCCTTGATTAACGAAAAATTGTGAAGTGAATTCAGTCAACTTGCAGTAGTTTTGATTACCTGAAGGTCAACGGCAAAGTTTATGCAGTTAGCTATTCATGATCATGCGTCAAAGCTCAAAAATGGAGTGGAGTTTACAAAGATTAGGATACTTCTGAATTCGGACTACAGAGTCACGCCTAACAAATAAAAGCCTTTAAAATCACAATATTTTATTTGGGGTACTAGTTTGTGCAATCGTAGAGCTGGTTTCTTGGATGATTCTTTGTAACCTGCAAACTTTGTCTAGCTAATTCATTCTTACTACTTGTCTATTACTCTTGTCTGATTTACCATAACCTGGTATTGTGTCTTGATTGTGACTATTATAACTGGAACGATGTATCAATACCGAAGGAGGCAGGAGGGACCGATGTATTATTGTCTTGATCTTTATGGTTTTGCATCAAAGGGGACAGATGCTAAGGAAGTAGGTTCATCGAACGTGGACATCATCCTTGTGAACTCCAGTGGCCTTGCTTGAAGGAGCAATAGGGGGCAAAAAATCTTAACACTAATAGCGGTCGTTGTCAAGCTGGTGGGACTGATGGACCCATTAGTCCCTTTTTTCCAGATAGGCTCTTGGAAACGACTTTCATCACGGCGCTTGAGACCGTTTCACGTTCCTATTGGTCACCTGTCTACCTCAGTTTTCCTATCCATCACCATTAATTTCTTCTTTTAAGCATAAAAATATTTTCCATACGTATTGTAAGTAGCTTTCACTATTTTTATGTTACACCTTTATGTCTTTACTTGCCTACATTTTTATTGATTAGTAGAATAAAAAAATATATTGATGGAATAATGGTATTGGAATCTCATCTTTGTTTATCTCTTCCAGGGAGTTGCTGGGCTTTCTCAACAATAGCAGCTGTGGAGGGCATCAACCAGATTGTTACGGGCGACCTGATCTCCTTGTCTGAGCAGGAGCTTGTTGACTGTGACACTTCATACAACCAGGGGTGCAATGGAGGTCTGATGGACTATGCTTTTCAGTTCATCATCAACAATGGTGGAATCGACACAGAGGAGGACTACCCTTACAAGGCCAAGGACAACCGGTGTGACGTCAACAGGGTATTTTTCGCCTCCATGGTTTTCCCTTGAACTTCCAAGAACCAGCAACATTTTTACTTACCATTGCTTTTGTGTGTTGGGTTGATCGCAGAAAAATGCAAAGGTTGTTACGATCGACAGCTATGAAGATGTACCGGTGAACAGCGAGAAGAGTCTGCAGAAGGCCGTTGCACACCAGCCCGTCAGTGTTGCAATTGAGGCTAGTGGCAGAGCATTCCAGCTCTACAGCTCGGTAATTATTACTAACCTTGCTGTTGGATTCATCTGTCACGCGGTTCAGTTCAGAGATGAAACAATGAAATCATCTACTATTTGGTTATGCTTATCAGTAGGCGGCAGTTAGGTGATGGTATCTCCGTGACGGAGAAAGAAATAAAGAGCATCAACCTTGAACAAGATATGCACATGTTAGGTCGAGTCACCAAATTGCTTTAATCGTGTCCTTCATGTCGCTTTAGCAAAGATTATTTTCACTAGAAGGAATGATTCCGTTCTCACTCGGCAAGCCGCAACAACTACACCAATTATGATGCCTTGTCCATACCCTGGCTTAGTTTTATACGATCCAGACTACAATCAGCCAACTTTTGCCATACAATAGTTCTTCAGCGCCCCACCATTTCGCACAAATCATGCTCCTCCGTTTTTTTTTCCTAAGACTGTGCTGCCCCCTCGTCGTGAAGCATTTTTAATGGTTACGTTAAAGTTTTACGGTGTCTTGTAAGGGCTTTCAGAAAGATGAGTTTCTGTAAGTACCATAGTGGAGGAAGTGGTGTGAGCTATCTATCATCCACTTCCAGCAGAACATAAAGATTCTGCATGCCTTTCCTTGTGATAAAATTAAATCGGCACTTTCAAACAATTGCATTGGCAGCAAAAATCTACTTTCCCCCCATCCCATTATTCATTGTTGTTAGTACTACTGCCATTTCCATGAATCATCTGCCGTGTACTCAACTACTGATCATCATCATTTCCCGATCTCCCAGGGTATCTTCACCGGAACCTGCGGAACAGCGCTAGACCACGGTGTCACAGCCGTCGGCTACGGTACAGAGAACGGCAAGGACTACTGGATCGTGAAGAACTCGTGGGGCGGCAGCTGGGGCGAGAAAGGCTACATCCGGATGGAGCGCAACGTCAAGTCGTCCAGCGGCAAGTGCGGCATCGCCGTGGAGCCCTCGTACCCTCTGAAGAAGGGCGCCAACCCCCCGAACCCCGGCCCGACGCCGCCGTCCCCCACCCCGCCGCCGACCGTCTGCGACAACTACTACTCGTGCCCGGAGAGCACCACCTGCTGCTGCATCTACGAGTACGGCAAGTACTGCTTCGCCTGGGGTTGCTGCCCGCTCGAGGGCGCCACCTGCTGCGATGACCACTACAGCTGCTGCCCCCATGACTACCCCGTCTGCAACGTACAGCAGGGAACCTGCCTCACGGTAAATGCTCGGACCATTTCACAATGTTTTCCTTAACTCGGCTGTGAAATCATTGTAAACTTCGTCTGATTCTAACTGGTAATTTGGCGACGAACAGAGCAAGGACAGCCCACTGTCAGTGAAGGCTCTGAAGCGCACCCTGGCCAAGCCGCACTGGGCTTTCTCTGGCAACTCAGCTGACGGCATGAAGAGCAGCGCGTGAAGCAATCTCAGCATGGTATCAGGCCACCAACAGCCACGGTGATCAGAGCTCCTGCAAACGATCCCCTGGTGCTTAATGGACGAAGAAAAGCGTGGCGCGGCGGCCGCTGTTTAAGTATATCCCGTATAATTAATAGGTGCTCCTGTACATAAGCCTGAAAAAATGGGTTCAGCTGTTCACGGAACTGCTTCTGCCAAATTTGCTTTTGCATATCATATGTAAGATTCAGCTAGCTTCTGCTAAGCTCCTCGCGGCGCGGCTTTGCAGAACTGCGATTGATGTTATCGAAATTGATATTGGAACAAGAAGCAATGATTATGCTATATTCATTCCCTATAACTTTTACTGATGAAGTGAGCAACAGCTTTTGCTTTTGACATGCTCTCAGTTCTCTGCTTCACGCTAGGCTATTCATGTGCATTCAGTTCGTTTGCCACGACGCTGGTACGGTGT
This sequence comes from Setaria italica, assembly GCF_000263155.2. Taxonomy (NCBI): domain Eukaryota; kingdom Viridiplantae; phylum Streptophyta; class Magnoliopsida; order Poales; family Poaceae; genus Setaria; species Setaria italica. Next base: position 31,656,194 of record NC_028456.1, on the reverse strand, counting down.
TGTTCTTCATCTGTTGGCCATCATTATCATTCCCTCACTTGTCCAGGTTTACTTTAGAAATTGTTTGGCACAGCAGCCCGGGGCACAATACATTCGGTAGTTTCAGAGTTTCAACGCTGCAGCAACAATGCAGCAGTTTCAGAGCTATGCTGCAGCAACCTGCGTCGTCGTCGCCCTATGCTGGGCCGTTCCACTAAACGTGAAAGGCTCGTGGAAACCAAAAAGCCCAACTAAGGGCCCGTTTGGAACCAACCAGATCGTGCAAGCGTACGAGCCGCATACCTTCTAGAGTGTGCCAGCAGGATCCCGCCGCCCACCACAATCCCGCAGCCACGGATTTCTTCGGCGCGCCTGCCACCAATCCCGGCTTCACCGCGGCGGCTTCCTCCTCCGGCGGCTGTGGCGTCCCTCCTCGTCGCGGATCCGGCAGGATGGAGGGGATGGACCTCAACTCCCAACCCTCCAGGGGTAGTTTCGTAACGAGTGGGGCGCGGACGGGGAGGGAGCAGCGGGGAGCCGGTTTTTCCGGCTTCGCCTTGCTAGTGCAAATTGGAGAACGGCTTTACGGGTGCTCCGCGACCGAAGCCGTTTTTTGGGTGGATGTTTGGCACAGCTTCAACAGAAGCCATCCGTGGAGCCGCTCTGCCAAAGGCACCTGAGGTGGAGGAGATAGATACGGACAGCGAAGGCGCATCTTGGCTTTGACTCTCGTCGTCGTCGTTGCAGCCAGCGGCATGCCTAATTTCAACGCCTCGTGGCCGTCAATTAATGAGCCATATGCCCCGTATCTGATCCACATCTCTCAGTCAAGGCCGGCTAGTGCGTCACTATTGTTGCTGTGAACAATGCAGGCCATTACCATCAACGCCAACGAGTGGAGCGACGCCGGGCACGCCGGCAACCACCTCTACGACATCCTCTACATGATGGGCCGCGACGACATCGCCGTCGGCGTCGGCGGCGACGGCGGGATATCCGGCGCCGGCGACATACGCCCCAACGTTGGCGGCTACCTGCCACTCATCGACCAGGTACCTCAACTGACGCAATCGATCCAGTGCTCCAAGTTAGCGCTTAGCACCATGCATTTGACGTGAGGTATCAATGCAGGGCATGTCGACGGCCGGCGGCTGCCGCTACAGGCAGGCCATCCCACCGGGGCTCGGCGGGCGGCTGGATATCGACACCAACTCCGGCGTCCGGAGGGGCTTCCTCCCGCAGGGTCCTCGGGGGTACCGGCAGCCCACGGCGCAGCGGGTGATGGCGGACACGCTCTCCTCCGGCCCGACTTCGGTGATCCTCCTCGGCGCGCACACCAACCTCGCGATCCTCCTCGCGACGCGCCCGCACCTGAGGCGGAACGTGGAACGCGTCTACGTCTCCGGCGGCGCCGTGCGGGTCGCCGGCAACCTCTTCACCGCCACCGCCGCCAACCCGTTCGCCAACTTCAACTTCTTCGGCGACCCCTTCGCCGCGTACCAGGTGCTCCACTCGGGCGTGCCTGTCACGCTGATCCCTCTCGACGCCACGTACATGGTGCCCGTGACGGAGGAGTTCAACTCCGAGTTCCGGCGGCGCCAGAGCACGTACGAGGCGCATTACGGCTTCCAGTCGCTGGACCAGGTCTGGCGCGGCACAGGAGGCGCTCCGACAGCCATAACAACACGGCAAGTAGTCTGAAGCACTCTGAACCCATCCATCTCCGGCCCTTGTAATAAAACGTCGAGTTCTCCACGAATTCCTTACGCTTCAATGAATTTGCAGGGCTACTACATGTGGGACTACTTCGCCGCCGGAGTGGCTCTCTCCAGCATGCGCCATGGCGAAACCAACGGCGGCGGCAATGAATTCGCCGAGCTCGAGTACATGAACATCACCGTGGTAACCTCCAACAAACCGTACGGCGCGCGTGACGGCTCCAACCCTTTCTTTGATGGCCTAGCTAAACCCAAGTTTGGACTGCAAGAGGGTGGAGTTCACAGTGGGCATGTTCAGACTGGGATCAGAGATGCCTTCTGCCTGGTGCCGGGAAGCAACAGAGGAAGATGTGAGGTAATGGAATGTACTGGATGCGAAATGTTGAAAAGCATGAGAACTTCGGAAGCCTGAAAACCTGCATTTCTCCTTAGGATGGATACACTAAGGAAGTGTCCGGTGCAGAAGCAGTGCAGGTATATGTCGCAACAAGCGCGAAGCCAAACACCAATAAAAGTAGCTTACTGGATAAGGAATTTTGCAAGAGCTTCCTAGAGGTAACTAAGCAGTATACTTGGCGTGTTTTTGAGCTGAAAAGCTCAGAACTCACAATGTCGAACTTCAAGCACAACAATGATCGAATTTGTTTCCTTTTCAGGTTCTAAATCTCCCTAAGAACTACAAGCCTGATTTCAGGAATGTAAGCAGGGGTAAGCCAGTCATTTTTGACATGGACATGAGCCCTGGAGATTTTGTGTCCCTCATATACCTCTTGAAGGAACCGAGAGCAGTACTTGATCTAAAGGTGAGAGAAATATATGTTACAAACGGCATAATTTTTGCAACTAACAATGCGGTATGCTGTTGTACACTGAATGCCTGAAAAAAAAACTCAGTTTGCTAAACTGTTTTAGGCTGTTTTGATCAATGGCAATGGCTGGGCTAATAGTGCAAGCATCGATATCGTTTACGACGTGCTACATATGATGGGCCGCGATGATATTCCATTCGGTCTAGGAAATACCAATGCATTGGGCAATCCAATCCTTGGTTGCAAAAATTCTTATGCCATTCCCCACGGCAGTGGTGGATTTGTTGATTCAGACACATTGTATGGATTGGCTCGGTCACTGCCAAGAAGTCCTAGAAGGTAACCACTCTTCCTATTTCTTTCGTCACTTTCATATGTATGCTAATGCTATAGAATTGTCGTAATGCATTTTACATCTGTTCATTCCATGATTAGGTACATGTCTGAAAATTTAGATCATCCAGAGCGCCGGCAGCCACATGCTTATGATGTTTGGCAGTCAATCAGGAAGCAACTTGGTCCAGGTGAGAAAATCACGGTTCTTACCAGTGGACCTCTCACCAATCTGGCCAACATTTCACTATCTGACATGGATGCAAGCTCTGTGATAGAGGTTTGTTCTTTTTGTCCCCCTGGTAGTACGAAACTTCGAACGAAGTTCTGATGGGTGATGAATTCAGATGCGAAATCAATATTCATTAGATAAAATCTTATAATCCTCTGTATGCAGAGATTTTATGTCGTTGGCGGACACATCAGAGAGAGCGATCATGAGAAGGGAAATGTGTTCACTGTCCCATCGAACAGATATGCCGAGTTTAACATGTTCCTTGATCCACTGGCCGCAAAAATGGTCCTAGAATCCAGTCTGGATATCACACTCATTCCTCTTAACGTGCAACGAAAGGTTGCTTCATTCGAGGATGTCCTTGCAGCTTTGGAGCAACGCACGCAGCATACTCCCGAATCAAGGTTTGTCCATGGTTTGATCTTGATGCTACAGGAACTTCAGAGGAAACAGAAATTGTATCACCACATGGTAAATGGCCCCTTAAGACTCTGTAAATTGCCCACTTTCAATTGTTGACGTCTGATGTAGTCTTTGATCTTTTTTACACATTTTTCCAGGACATATTTCTGGGAGAAGTTCTTGGTGCAGTTTACATGGTCCAAGGATCTGAGTTGGAACCCTCTGTGGAAATAAAGCCAGTAAGCATTATTGCCAACACAACCGAAGGCACAGATGGGCAAATTTTGGTCAGGAGAAAGAGTGCAAACCTGCTGAAGATACTATATGATTTAAACAATGGAGTATATTACAACCATTTGGCAAATTCGTTGACAAACAATAAGCAATCTGCCATCGTTGGGAGCTTTGAAGAGCAAAAGGCAATTTGGAGCAGGCCACAAAAACAACTCATGACGCACATAGCAAAGGATATGAAATAAGTAATTTTCTGAAACGATACTGTTGCGAAAGGATTAAGGTTAGATACCAAAGGTCAAAACAGTTTACGGTATATTTCAACAGTTTAGATTCCAAAAATAGAAAGAGATATTCGATAGAGTTAAAATCATAAAGGGAATTAATACAGCAATAAAATTATATTTCTCCCGATGGATTCATTTACTCTGGTGAATGTAAGAAACTTCTATTCTGCAGTTGTTTCAAAGTCGCAACTTGTCTATTATGTTCGAGATATAACACACCTATAACACATTTCCTCTTATTCCAATATTTTCTCCATTTGTATTGAAGTGTATAAATTGTAGCTTACAGACTACCCATGACTATATGGGCACAAGCAAAAGGATAGAGGAAACTATATACCAAGAACCTTCAACGGACTACAGACTTCAAATACAAAAAATGACCAACATCATAATCACAATATACCGGTAAAACATGGATCACCAGTGGTTATGGGAAATGTTTAGCCTCGAGGAGTCTATTGAACATTACGAGTAATTAGACTCTCAAAGATGGTGTACAAGGTCCTTGTTTTCTAGACCAAAGATCTCATCTGCCTTTCTTAATAACTAGTGGAAGTGCACGTGCGGCATGTACGTGATTAAAAAGAGATTACATACAAAATATTTATTAACAAATCTAAATATAAGAAATCACAATTATTGTTTTGTCAACAATCCATCGTATAACTAACTAATGGACTCGTATGTTGATCGGTCGTATACATCTTCAGACTTTGATCCTGAGATGAGTGGATGAGTGAGCAAGGGAACACGTAGTCATACTCATACAAGTATTTTATATAACAATTTTGGAACTGACACCAATCCTCGTGGGGAAGATGAGATGGCCAATGAAGAAACTAATAATCACCTAAAGCGAAGTACTAAAATGTTTTGTGACCTAAAGCAAAGTACCAACCCACCCAAACATGCTCAAATGTTATGTGACCCAATAAACACATATAAAAGTGACCTCCGATCTAGTGATACTCTAGGTAAATAGTCTCCGGATCAGGCACAAAGATATTGTATATATGTTTCCCTTAAACATTTACTATTGTTTATGCACGGCCATCCAAGATCCTGCAGTCCTCGCACCCTCCGGTGCTCTCCTCGGATTCAGCAGCAGAAATGAAATGCAAGATACTTGTATCAGGAAGCGAAAACTAAAGGCAACACCAAAAGTGTTGGGGACATAGACTTCGTGGTGGTTGCAGTTGTTCACCACAGCGCAGGCCTGCCTTGCATGCACAAGCTCTATACTTCATCAGTCCAGGACCAAGCATCGTGAGCTAGATGGAGTTGACTATGAGCAGCAGGACACCTAAAAGAGAGAAGAATTCAGAATTCTTGAGTTTTCATAAGAAAAAATTCATGCACCAAATTTCTAGACAGCTAAATAAACCTTGTGAAGTACTACTGTATTTTTATTTTCTGACATGTCAACTCAAAATGCATAGAAAACATTGAGCAGGTAATATCAACTTAAAACCTTGTGAAGCACTACTGAATTTTTATTTTCTAACATGTCAACTCAAAATGCATAGAAAACACTGAGCAGGTATCAACTTAAACTTTGTGAAGCACTACTGTATTTTTATTTTCCAACACGTCAACTCAAAATGCGTAGAAACCAATGAGCAGGTAATATCAACATTACTAGAGGATAAATCTCATCTATTGGGCTAACCCTAGTGGGTAGCTATATAGCAGTCATACATGGGCCTTATTGGGCCATAATACACACATACACCAACACTCCCCCGCAGTCTGAACTACCGACGCAGCGGAGTTGCAGACTGGACATGAAAAGAAAGGCACACACACAAGCCCCCCCACAGACGCAACTAGCCACAGGTGATGTTGAGGCTGGAGCGAAACTCGGTGAAGGCGGGTGACGGGAGGCCCTTGGTGAAGATGTCAGCAAACTGAGAGGTGGTCGGGACGTGGAGGACCCGAACATCGCCGATGGCGACCTGATCCCGGACGAAGTGAAGGTCAATCTCCACATGCTTGGTCCGCTGGTGCTGAACAGGGTTGGTGGAGAGGTACACCGCACTGACGTTGTCGCAGTAGACAAGAGTGCTCCGGGAAGAAGGGGTGTGGAGCTCGGCAAGGAGCTGCCGAAGCCATGATGCCTCGGCCACGCCGTTAGCGACAGCGCGGTACTCCGCCTCGGCACTGGAGCGGGAGACCACCGGCTGACGCTTGGACGACCAGGACACCAGGTTGCCGCCCAAAAAGACGGCGTATCCGGAGGTAGAGCGCCGAGTGTCCGGACACCCGGCCCAGTCAGCGTCGGTGTAGACAACGAGCTCAGTGGAGGGAGACCTGTGAAGGAGGAGGCCGTAGTCCACAGAGCCCCGGAGGTAACGGAGTAGGCGCTTGAGAGCAGTGAGATGGGGCTCCCGGGGATCATGCATGTGGAGACAAATCTGCTGAACCGCATAAGTGATATCCGGCCTGGTGAAAGTGAGATACTGAAGGGCCCCAGCCAGACTCCGGTACGCAGTAGCATCTGTCACAGGAGTGCCGTCGGCCTCTGACAACTTGGCCTGAGTGTCAACTGGAGTGGAGCAGGGCTTGCAGTCAGTCATCCCAGCTCGCTCCAGGATATCAAGAGTATACTGCCGCTGGTGAAGAAAGAGGCCAGCCGGACGAGGCTCGACGGTGACCCCAAGAAAGTGATGGAGCACACCCAGATCCTTCATAGCAAACTCCTGCTGAAGTGAGGTGATGATCCGCCGTAGAAGGGACGGACTGGAGGCAGTGAGGACAATGTCATCAACATAGAGCAGCAGATAAGCAGTCTCCGCACCATGGTGATAGATAAACAGTGAAGTATCGGACTTGGCCTCCACAAAACCCAGCGTCAGTAGGTAGGCAGCAAACCGCGAATACCAAGCTCGAGGGGCCTGCTTGAGGCCATAAAGTGACTTGTTGAGCTGGCAGACCATATCAGGCCGAGAAGAGTCAACAAACCCCGCTGGCTGGCTGCAGTAAACAGTCTCAGTCAGAGTACCGTGCAGGAAGGCGTTCTTGACGTCGAGCTGATGCACGGGCCAGGAGAGGGAGAGAGCCAGTGAGAGAACAGTCCGGACAGTAGCTGGCTTGACCACCGGACTGAACGTCTCGTCGTAGTCGACACCAGGGCGCTGAGTGAAACCCCGGAGAACCCAGCGAGCCTTGTACCGCTCGAGGGTACCATCAGCCCGCCGCTTGTGTGTCCAGATCCACTTGCCGGTGACGACGTTGGAGCCAGGCGGACGGGGCACCAGATCCCAAGTCTGGTTGGCGAGGAGCGCCGCGTACTCCTCTTCCATCGCGCGGCGCCAGTGAGGATCCGACAGGGCGCCGCGGACGGAGGAGGGTACAGGAGAAACCTGCGGCGCGCCGGGCATCGCTGAAAGAGCCCGGGGCTGCAGGGTACCAGCCGCAAGGCGCGTCACCATAGGGTGAACGTGACGCGGGTGCCGGTGGAGGAGAGGCGGGTGGTACACCGACGGCGCGACACGGGCAGTCGAGGCCGGCGGAGGTGGTGGTGGTGTAGGCGTCGCCGGCGGTGAAGAGTCCACCGGCGATGACTGAGGCGGCGACGGCGGTGGCGGGGCCGGCTGCAGGTCCAGAGGATCCGACCACGCCCGGCGCTGGTAGACGCGCACGGGCTGCGCAAACCGGACAGCAGGTGCTGCGGGCGGTGCCACCGGTCCCACGTAGGGCGAAGGGGTAGAAGCAGCACCAGAGACCGGCACCATCGGACCCGCGCTGGGCGCAGGGTCAGGGACAGCACCGGTGGACGTCGAGCCCGAGGAGAACCACGGCGGAGCAGTACCTGCAGGACACAACGGTAGTGGTGGCTGGTCCACCGGGTCAGTGGGAAACAGGGAGGAGAGATCAGGGTCGGAGGTGGAAGGAGGTGGGGAGGTGGTGGAGTAAGGGAAGACGGACTCGTCAAACACCACGTGGCGAGAGATGAGGACCCGCCGAGAGGAGAGGTCAAAGCAACGGTACCCCTTGTGATCCGGGGAGTACCCGAGGAAGACGCACTGAGTCGAGCGGGGAGCCAGCTTATGAGGAGCGGTGGCAGCGGTGTTAGGATAACACGCACACCCGAAGACCCGAAGGTGATCGTAGCGGGGGGGGGGGGGGTACCGAAGAGAGCGTGGTGTGGAGTGGGAGCAGGGCAGGCAACGGAAGGTAGTCGGTTAAGGAGATAGGTGGAGGTGTGAAGACTCTCAGCCCAGAAGGGGGCAGGGAGAGAAGACTGGAACAGAAGAGAGCGCATGGTGTCGTTCGTGGTACGAATCATGCGTTCAGCCTTACCGTTCTGGGAGGAGGTATAGGGACATGACATGCGGAGGTGCACGCCGTGAGAGAGGAAGAAGGCACGGGAGGTGGTGTTATCAAACTCGCGACCGTAGTCACATTGGACGGCCTTGATGGTGAGACCGAACTGAGTGGACACCCAAGCGAAGAAGTGGAGAAGCGTGGGGAAAGTATCAGACTTGGCACGCAAGGGAAAAGTCCAAGAATAATGAGAGAAATCATCAACCACAACAAGATAGTATTTATAGCCAGAAAGGCTCAGAACAGGCGATGTCCATAGATCGCAATGTACAAGATCAAACACATGGGTCGCATGTGAAGAGGAGGTAGAAAAAGGAAGGCGAACATGACGGCCCAGTTGGCACGCCTGACACAGGTGCTCATCATGAGCCCGAGTACATGGTATGTCGGAACTACGACTAAGCTGTGTCAGGACAGCACGGCCAGGATGACCAAGACACCGGTGCCATGTAGTGGAAGAAGCTGTGGCGGCAAAAGCAGCTGAAGAAGCGGAGGGCGAAGCGGAAGAAGTGGACGCAGGAAATCGGAGGGAGTAAAGGGGCCCGGTGCTGTCACATCGGAGAAGAGGTCGCCGGGTAGCCAAATCCTTCACAGTAAGACCAGAGGAGTCAAATTCAACAGAACAGGAATTATCAGTGGTAAAACGGCGAATAGAAAGAAGGTTGTGAACCATGGAGGGAGCAACAAGAACATCAGAAACCCGAAAAGAACCGGGAGTGTGAGCGGTACCCACGGAGGTGACAGGAAGACAAGAGCCATTTGCGACCATGATGGACGAAGGGTGGGAGGAAGAAGGAGGGTGAACGGAAGAGAGTATACCAGGGTCGGGTGTAGTATGGAAAGTGGCACCCGAGTCGGCGATCCAGTCCTGACCGACTGGAGGAGTCAGGGCCATGGTGTCGAAGGAGCGTGCCAAGGCTGTCGGGTCCCACCCGACAGGCCCAGGCGAGGCCCCGGGAGGAGGTGCCCATGGCGACGCAAACGGAGCACCCGGGACAGCGCCAGCGAGCATGGCGGTCGGTGGACGAGGCTTGCTTCCGGTGGCCTGGAAGGGCCACATAGAGATGCGCCCTGACCATGGGTGGGCAAAGGACGGCCAGGGAGAGCCCCGTGGAGGCGTCGGTGTGCCCGCCGGTGTGCCCCCACCGCGCCCCCCACCACGCCCCCCCACCGCGGCGACGGCGGCCGCCACGGCCCCCCCCCACCCCCGCTCGGCCCAGGAGGAGGAGGACCAAGAAGGGACGAGGAAGACGCGGAGCCCGACGCAAGAAGGGACCCAGGCTGGATGCCCTGAGTAAGCTCCTCCATGACAAGATCATCCCGGACCTGGAGGAAGGTGGGGAAGGGCCGCTGCCGGGTGATCCAGGTGCGGAGGTGGGCGTAGCACTCGTTGAGGCCGCGAAGAACGTTGAGAACCAAGATCCGATCCTCCACGGCCCAGCCAAGGTCCCCGAGGGAGTCCGCCATGGTCTTCATCTTCCGGCAGAACTCACCAACGGAGAGGTCGCCCTGGACGAAGGTGCGGAAGCTCGCATCGAGACGAAGGGCCCGGGCTTCGGCGTTGCCCAGGAACTGGCCCTCGAGCGCCGGCCAGGCCCGGCGGGCGGTGGTGTCGGGGGTGCCGCGGACGAGATCGTGGAGGTCGAGGGAGATGGTCCCCAGGATCCACGACAGGACGATGCTGTCGAGGCGAACCCACGCAGCTGTCCGGGCCGCAGGGAAGGTGTCGGTGAGGACATGGTCGTCGAGGGCGTAGCGGCGGAGAATGAGCAGCACCATGTCCCGCCAGCGGGCGTAGGAGGGCGACTCAGGGTCGAGGACGACGGGGACCAAGCTCTTGATGTTCTGAACACCCCGGCCTGGTAGTGGAGCTGCGCGACGAGTGGATCGGCCGGGTCGGTCCAGGCCACCACAGGCGGACGGGGAGCACCGGAGCCGGAGGAGGTGGCCGTGCTGTCGTGGGACATCGTGAGGAGCTGCTCCGCCTCGGCGATCTGACGGGCCAAGACGTCGGCCGCATCCCGCTCCCGCTCCCAGGCCAGGGCTGCCGCGCGCAGGCGAGCCTGTCCCTCGGCAGCAGCAGCCCGGGCAGCGACGAGGGCCGTCGCGAGGTTCACATCTGGAGGTGGTAGAGGAGGCGGGGCGGGGAAAGGGAGGCGAGCGTGCCCCCCCTGCGCCCACTGGAGCACCAGGGCATCCACCCGCAGCCCCTGCCACCCCCGTTAGAAAAACAGGGGCAGCCGCCCCCCCACCCCCGTTGGAAAAACAGGGGCGGCAGGAGGCAGCGGGTGGAGGGCGGCGGCGGCGGCGACTGCGGCGGCGGCATCCCCGCCCGCACGCCCCCCACCGCCCGCGCGGCGAGCCGCGGCGGCGGCGGCGGGATCCCCGCCCGCACGCTCGCCCGCGCCCGCACGGCGAGCCGCAGCGGCGGTGGCAGGGCCCACCCCGACGGCCGCCAGTGCCGCAGCCGCAGGAGGCCGGCCGGCGGACGCGACCTGTGCCCACGAGGGAGGAAGAGAGGGGAAAGAGGAGAGGGGAGGGGGAAAGGGGTCGCTGGCCATGGCGCCGGCCGGCGGCGGCGGCGGCGGCCAGGCACAGGTAAACCCTAACCCTAAACTAGGCTGATACCATACTAGAGGATAAATCTCATCTATTGGGCTAACCCTAGTGGGTAGCTATATAGCAGTCATACATGGGCCTTATTGGGCCATAATACACACATACACCAACAAACATAGAAACCCTTTCAGATTACAGTAATTCTAATAACATTTTCTCAAGCTTAAACATTTTCAGCTTAAAGAAGTTTCAAGCAGGCTTCCTTCTGAAAAAAAAACTTTAAGACTAATTTCTATTGCTGTGGAGGACTGCCTCTGATTTTCCTCCCTTTTACTAACCTTCTTTCCGAAAATCAAGGAACAACATCAGAAGTTAAAACGAGCTGCATGCACATAACAGCAAGGCCAAACAGAGAATCCCATCACCATTACCATTACCTGGTGCTCCCATCAACAAAAAAAATTATCATCATCTAGTAATTACCTCAGTGTTATATGCCAAATTCCAGAGGCAATGATGCTTCCCTGATTCTTGCAAACTTCCATCAAACTTAATCCAAGTTATTGGATAAATCTCACAAGAAAGGTAACCAGATCATTACAATGTATTCATTTGTAACCAAGGTAAGAAATGTTCAGGATCCTAGAATTTCAGAACATGGAGGAATCAGTATTCTCTCACAATTTCAAATAATAATCAATTTTTTTATTTTTCAAAAAATATAATGAATTTGGCAAGCATATTGTAGGCCTGTTGCAAACAACCTTTGATAGCTGTTATAATACACAACTCAAATATGGTTGACCTGACTAATTTTCACACATTTCATTACAACTAAGAAAGGAGCAATGCTAGACAACTAAAGCTCAGAAAAAGAAATAGTAAATTTACCTCGTACTTTTCAATTTCCTTCTGTGTCTTGTCCTATTCTTAATTTTTTCAATGTGCATGTGGAACCCTCCCATCAATGCTTACTGATGACCTTCAGAAAAGACGCAGTGCTCTGGTGCTGCCACATCAAGCATGATGAAGCATGGCACTAATTGGTTCATTGTCAGCTACAGGTATGCCATCATTAGAGCATTTCCTATGTGCGGAGCATTCGGTAATTCTCATCTTTTGGATTGGATGTGAGGAACACATTCAGTAATCAAAGCACAGTTATATTAAGTTATCAAGAATATAGTTAGCAAGACAATCGAATACCAGGTGTCAAGCGTATTGACAAGAACTGCAGATAGAGTCTCTTGTTCACTATCCTTGGAGACAACAGACAACTTATGGCTTCCTAAGAAAACCTAATAAGATCATTCTATTGGTGCTTTGTGATTTTATTATTGTCCAGCAAAAGAATCTGAAGAAAAAAGAGTAAAATATATTGGGGATCAACAATCCGCATCCAAAATTGATAAAAGCCTATGTCATGGTGATCAGCATAATAAAGTAAAAATGAAAGCTTAAATTACTGGAACGCCAACAAATTCCCTGATGCTACTGGAAGAAACAACCAGGTAAGCATGTAGGCACAAATAATCAACATGTTATCTAAGCATTCTACTGAATTTGCAAGGTGTCCATTCTACATACCTACAGGAAAACAACAGGTGGTATGTATCCTTTCAGTTCCAGAAATGTACAAATATCGCCACTCTTTCACCTGCAGAGTACAAGTTTGATTTGAACTTTTATTTAAGTCCATATGTTTACTGAATAAAAAAACATCTGTATTATAAAAAATTGCATGAGCCACCATATTAGAGGATGAGCATTGCTGCGAACACAGAAAAAAAATACTAATTCATATAGAGAGCAAACCAGAAAAAGAATAAAATAAATACCTAACCTTGCCAAGCCACCATCACCGATCATCACCAGCTATTGTTAGATAGGTGGTCCCTTTCTTATGAATATCTGATGCTGAGGAAAATAAGTTAACAAGAAACAAATGTGATGAGAAAACATCTCCCCCCTCATTAGGATGCACTGGTGTGAAAGTAATTTTGAAAATGAATGAGAAATACAAAAGAAAAAAATAAATGACTAATCAGTGAGGGATCATATATAGCTCCAAAAAAAATTGATACAACATATGCTGTCAAGAATGATCCAAGGCCTAGAAGTGAAGCACTCGAAGTTGAGTTGCCTCGGTACAACTCTACACTTTACATGTGCTCCCTAAATAATATTAAGGGCTTTCTTTCCTAGATATCTTCCACTGCAACTCAACAAGGAGCGTTTTTTCTCTAAGAAATCAATATGAACGCGCTTGAAATTGCAAGAAAATGACATATCAGATAAGGAAGAACGAAGCAACCAGTCAGGATTGATTTGTCATTTGTGTTCAAATGCCTTGGCGACACGACAAGCATGAGTTGGGATCGCAATATGGCGGGCAGCCGCTGCCGCCGCTTCTAATCTCGAAGTAGGTCAGGCGGCAGTGGAAAAGCCCCGCGTAGCTTCTTCCCCGGCGAGGGACCGGTCAGCGAGCTGCGATTGGCGGAGGTGGCTCCACCGGCGATGAGGACGGGGCATGCGAGGATTCGGAGGTCGTGCACCTTGTTGTCGTGTCGCCGCCACTGCCACCACATTCTCAGAGAGCCGCCCATGGGGATTGGAGAAGTCGAGCTCCCGCATCTCCTCGTCATCTCGTGGTTCCATGGGCCGCCGCCGAACATTTTTGCATCAGCATGGGAGGGGTTCGCGGAAATTTGGTTACAGGACAACATGTGAAATTATCCCTCACTTATGCTAAAGCTTTCAGTGACCACTTCCACTTTTCTTCAAAGTACGAATACACATACAACCATATTGCTAGTTGGTGACAGTTTTATAACAGATCCATTGTCCAGCATTTACATTTTCAGGCAAGGTCACGCAGGCATAGTGGTCAAAAGGCAAGAAGGTACTTTGGGCTAATCGAGTACACGAATATATGGCACAGGAAATATTCTAAAACAGCCGCACCACTAGTGTTCTCATACACTATGTGGCTGCAATAAATTGAAGATTGATGCAATCTTATAAATGGCTACTTATAATCTGGAGAAAACAAACAGGGAAAAGGCAATGTTACATGCTAATCATTTTGCTTTCATTGGGACAACTTGACTTAAAAAGGATAACCAAGTCTTTGGAAAAATCTGTTCAGTTCATTAGTTCAAGTAGAAATTCTTGGTTTGTTCATGGCTAGACCTATTTTCTGCTACAAGGAACAAGTGGAAGGTATCACCGGAAAACATGAGATCGGCAATTCAGTTAACTCCTTGACCATCTTCTTTAGGTAATACCATATAAAAAAGGACTGTCAAAATGCTTTCGAGCCAGCTTTCAAAAAGTAATCACAATCTTCTCGCAGAAAAATGATATTTGGTTATACGTTTCCATCTTTTCTAAGGGGGGAGCCCAACTTTGTTACGGCTGTGTATTACTGTATTTTAAATAAAATCTTCTGTAATGGTTGCAATGTAACTAAACAAGTATCGGTACTGAGGAAAAGCTAGAGCTTAGCCTTTACTGTCACGGTAACAATGAATAAATAGTACAAGATCTGTTCACAATTTTTTTATGTAGCTAGAATAGGCCCATCAATTAGAGGAGTTAAGTATAGTTGTCAAATAATCTTTACTTCTCATCTAAGCTTTCCATCATCAGCATTTTATGCCGTACCTCAGGAAGATGTGGTCCTGAATACGTCGATCTTTCACCAGCCTGAGAATGACCATTAGTAATCGACCCACCTGCAACACATCCTGCATGGTACTGAATATTACATATATTAACCGAAGGAAAAAACCAACTCAAGCATACAAATTGTGCACACAACAATCCAATTTGTTTCTGTTATCTGGCTTTTGGAAAATTGAAACTTATAGGATTAAAAGATGTTTTAATTCAAGAGAAAATCTACAATGACCATAATCTTTTCAGCAAAATATTGACCATATAATAATGTAGCAGAGATGAATAACGGGGAGGCCAACGAGGGGGAACGGTGAGAGGCGACTTACTGCGAACTTGAATGTGCCGGCGACGCCTCCGCACCTGCTTGAGCATTAGACGATTTAGCGACAGCATCCCCATGACACCTGGTATCTCTGTGAGGCAGGCGGGCGGGCGGCTGACCTCTGTTCCCCTACTATCTTTGTGCGTGAGAGTTCGTGTCCTTTAGTACCTGTATCTCCTCTCGTCTAATCTACCTGTCCCACCCTTCGTCTCTATCTACATCTCTCTATTCCGCGCTTCGCGCGTGCTCTCGGTTTCGATTCGAACCCGCAACAGCTTAAGAGGGCGCGAGGGAAAGAAATCGACTTGGCGCCACCGCAGGCGGGGAGGGGAAGAGCGGGGCTCTCCTTGTTTTTCCTTCGGGAGAGAGCTGCCTCCCTCCTCGTCTCCACGCGCGGTGACATGTCGCGCCCAGCGATGCACATCACAGACCCTGCTCCCCACGCACGGCAAGATGGTGGCAAGAACTGAACCGGGCATTTTGCATATATTCGGATCGCTATTAATAAGCCCGATCCAAATCAAGGGAGTATTTTGAAAAATAATCGGAAAGCGATTAATAATCACGATCCCAATCAGGGGTCTATATGTAAATAAATGGGGTTCTTTTGTAAATATTTGGATTGAGATTAATGATCACGATCGATCCAATAACATTTCGGGCCGGCGCCATGGGAGCCGGCGAGGTCGCCTTGCCGCCAGCGACCACCGCCCGCCCCTTCGCGCTGCACCACTGCGAACTTCCGCCAAGTTTGCGCTCCCGGCGTCTGCCTCCGGCGACCCTCACGAGCGACGCACGGGCCTAAAATTCCCCAGACCAGAAGGCCCCGCGGCGGCCCCTCGCCGTGTCGGCGTCGAGATCTGGCGAGCCGGCCGGCGCTTGCCTTCCCGTTACTCCGTCCAGGTAGCATTACATAGTGAGAGTAGACTGGAAAGAGATCACCGCCGCAGGCTGAGGCGGCGAGCCGGTCGGAGATAAGCGGCTGCGCGTGCGAGGTCCGCCGCCTCCACAAGGCGCGCCATGGCGGCGAGCAGGGCCTCCACCGCCACGCCCTTGGTCACACCCTTCACGCAAAATTCAGTATCTCAACCGATCGGGGAGCCCGGGAGACGAACATAGATGCAATTGATCGATCGAAATGCGTGCTTGCGATTTTCACCATACCACCTGAGGATCCACTTCCACGACCTGGCTGACGATGTGGCCACGGACGCCGCCGGCTCATTGGCGAGCACGGCCATCAGGTGGTGGTCGTGGGCGTGAGGACAGGGTCGGCGTTCTGGACTTCTGGTAGCGTGTTGCGGTTTCCACGATCCAAAATGGTGGAGCTGTCTGTCGTCGGCGTCGCATTGAGTTTCAGTCGGTCGACACCAAACTACTGAAGCTTCCCCAACTATTCCCAGGTATTTCCTTTGGTGGCTGTACCTATAATTTAGAGTACGTATAAGGTTGGTACAGATGGGACTCGATTAAAATACAGCTCAAAAGAATCATGTGCTGTTTTCATGAACTCACTGACAAAACACATGCGCTTATCTTATCATAGTCCCTGTCCAACTGATGATCACGACTCGTTGACGAACCGAAGCATCAGAAATTAAAAACTCCTACCCCATAATTTGTTATTCCAAACACTTCTTGTATTTTCTTTGATGAGGAAAAGAAACAAAGTCCACATATATTATTTACAGTGAACTAGTAGTCCGAATAATTTGTTATTGGAAACTCTTCTGCATTTTTGTTATGTGGTATACGGATTCATACATCATGAACGATTTCCCTCTCGCCAAAATCAAGAAAGAAACATACAAGTACGACGGATTTAGCTCCATTCAATAGGATACGTGTCGTGGCAGTGGCAGTACGATTTTAATGCACAAGAGGTCAAGCTGTGGTGTCTCCTGACCAATAAAATCGAAAATTTCGTTCAATACCTGTACCCAACGGGAGCGAGCCAACTTGATAGGGACTGACAAGCTGAATGCAGTAAACACATGGTGGTAAGATATCCGCACAAATCGGGCACAAGATTAATCCTTGCAATGACACCATAACCTCTCTAAATTGGAGTGTTTGTTTACCTCTATAAGAGTGCCGAGGGCGGGTGTGCAATGGCAGCGGATGAGGAGGCACGGCGGCGCCGCCGCCCCTGGAGGACTTCCATGGCTGTGGTCTTGGTAGTGCTGGGCTGTGTGCATGCAACGGTTTGGGATGGGGTGCTTCGAGCGAAACCTTTTGTCGACGACCTTGCTGGTGCCAATGGCGGTGGCGCCCTAGGGCGTCATTCTTCCCGTTGGGGACGTCATGTTGGAGCTCTATCCCTGCTGCACGGGGTTCTCTGGGCGAAAACCCTGTCCAAATTCTGGACGAGCGACGGCGGCGCCGTCTTTCCCTCCTTGGAGGCTTCGTTTATGGAGACCCAACTCAACAACTGTGGCAATACTGGTGACGCTAGTGGTCATAGGAGGTTGCTGCTGGTGGCGGCGGTCCCGTGGCGACGGGTTTGCGGCGCGGCAAGGTGGTATGGTGTACGATGGCAAGCTTGGCGGGGGTTGCCGAGCTCACGTGGAGGCGATCGTAGTTGTGGTAGCGGCCAGGGGTTGCCACATGTTTGTCGGGTTGGTTGCTTGCAGCGGACCTTGGCGGCTGGCGTTGCTGGGCAGCTATTAGTGCGGCGTGGGACTGCATCGGAAAACAGCGCTTGCAGCAACGATATCGTGGGACAATTAGGCTTCCAACAGACTGCGGCGGGTTGCTCAGCTTTGCTGGGCTACTCCGCTGCGATACATCGTCGAAAAACGACGCAAGCGACTTGGCACGACGGCGAAAGCTATGTGCGCGAGTTGACCAACGAGGCGAAGTCGACTTGCGGCAGCGGCTTGGCTGTTTGATGGAGACCTTAGGAAGCGGGATAATATTGCTCACCATTCTGACGACGACTTAAGAAACAGATCCGTGACATGGAGTAATGTGACGGACGTGGCAAGCCCCCCGCACACGATGTTTCTTCAAGGCAACGAGAGAGGTGGAGTCCAACAGCGGATGTGGCGAGGCCCCGTGCGTTACGTTTTCGTAGTGGCGACTACGAGGCAGCCTGCGAAAGGTCCGGATCTGGTGGTAACACTCTATCAGGATGGAGTGTGGTGTTGTAGCGGCACTACGGTGATGGGTTCGACATGGCGGTGACCTTCTTGGTACGGTGTGGTCTATTTCTCTCAGTTTCCTATCGACGCGGAGTCACGCCTGAAGGTTCGGCAACTACATGAACGTGAGACTGTCAGGGGGTGCCACGAGAAAAGGCTTCGGCTCTGCGACGCTGCGAGTCGAGTGGTGTAGTGGGCTCTGTTGTCACCGATTGAGTGAAGTGGTGCGACCGCGTTGATGTCCCAATCCAACAGGTCGGGTTTAGCGGTTTTGAGTTGAGCGGTTACCCACGTTGACATCCCAATCCAACCGGACGAGTCGAGTTGTTTTTTTTCCTTTCTATTCTTTTTCTACCTATGGCCTCCTAAGACTGAAGTTTTGTAATTTTTTTCTACTAAATCACGGTTCGTTAAAAAAATTCTTAAGAGTAAGATCATACATTACGTTCACTTGTTTGCCATCAATCATGACCAACTCAATTTCCTCTCGTAAAGAAAAAGGTCGACCAACTGTACTGACAGGTACCTCGTAGCAAATTTGAAACAGTCTCAGGTATGCGAAAGTCACGTCGGATCGCAACCATTTCCGTATTTTACTTCAGAGGATAAGGATAGTACATTCTTTTTGTAAGAATTTCGGCATCAAAACTCTGTTCTTATAGGCCCGTGACCTCTGTCACTAACTGGCATTCTGAAATTGCACTTGTTAATCCAGGAGTAACTAGAAAACTGTTCATGTTAGGCGTTGGGAGTGGGGTGGTTGGCATGTCACCGGGATTGCCCAAAAAAGCCACCAAACCGGTGGCGGGTGGGGCAGCCTGTAATCGTCGCTCGTTCCTACTCACCCAAATCCAGTTTACATATATTGTCCTACGAGTTGTTCGATTCTACTACTAGGGTAGGAGAAGCCCAGCCCTAGCTCCTAGCCACAACACAAACCATTGGAGACAAAGCAGCAGCTGGCCAGCAGCACATCTGATCTGACGACGAACATCCATTGCCATTTGGTGACGGGATGATAATGCAGGAGCGCACAACGTGGTCAATCAGTCGTCATCAGAGCTCGAAAAGGCCCCCCGTTTTCTGATAGGAAAAGGCCCGGTCGTTAACGTGCGATGCCAATTTCGCCCGTCGTCCGGGCCCCGCCCCCGCGCGCGGTGCCCGGTCTCTGTCTCCATCCAGACCGCCGCCGGCTTTGGGCTGGCAGATTCTGGCGCAGCCTTCCGCCGAGTCCATACACAGGAGTCGCAACCCGCGGTCAGATTCTGCCGTGTGCTCGTGCTATTGCTTACGCGGTCGACATGTCCGGCCACGGTTTGCAGCGATGCACGATGCTTTGCTTTGCTTGGTCAATTCGAGATAGAGCAAGCAGGTTGAGAAATGAGAAGACAGAGGAGCAAGCCGCAAAACCCTTCTTCCCAAACTGCACAAGCTTCTTCCAAAGCGAACGGTCCGCTCGTTGCCGCTTGACAGCCACACAGGTTCCCCATTCGGGGCAGACGAGACGAGATGAGCACGAGTTGTTGGGCGGTCGCCGGTCGGGGTCACCAGACGTTGTGCCAAAAGACGGCCAACTTTTTAAAACTTTTTGAACGAAACGCCGGAGCACAGCGCACGGGTACAAGCGCGCATCGGCTGATCTCATTTCGGCGCGGCAGCGCCTGGCGGGATCTGGTGACTCACTCACTAGTCACTGACGCTGATTCGAAAACTGACGAACCAACACATGCGCATCAGATCAGCGAGCCCCGACCCCCGATCTGCTTTACCGCCTGGCATCGTCAGGCAAAGCACGCAACCGAGCGGGACGAGATGGGAAAAAGAAGAGCCACTGGACGGGACTTGAGATCCAACCACCGCACCGCTCGCTCGTTCATCCTGCTCGGTGCTCGCCAATTGCCATCTCCCCACTCCCACCAGCTACCGAATTGTTCGTACTCACTGATCAGACTTGCAATTGCATTATCACATCTTTTTCTCGTCAGTGTAATGGGAACCGTGATGTGTAAAGCTCCTATTTTCTTTTCATTGTCACTTGTCTCTTTTTTTTGTGATGGAGGCAATCGTATTATCTGGGTTTTTTTGTTACAATTATCGCCCCACAAAACAACAAACACATATATGCAAGAAAAAAATTGAAAAATTAAGTAACAGCTGAGGAGAGGAGAGGAGGCTAACGATTCCGTGGCAAGATTGGCTAATTCACTTGCGGCGGTTGTTGTCTCCCGATTCCGACGAGCTCTCCCCCTGGGCGGACTCGGAGCAGAAGGCGTCGCTCCGGCCGCCGCCCCCGGGGATGACGAAGTGGCCGAGCGACGGGGTGCCGCTGCCGGCGACGCGGTTCTCGTCGCAGAGGAACTCCTTGCTGAGCACCTGCTCCACCTCGAACTGGAAGTCGTGCACCAGCACGTCCGTGGGGCCCTTGGCCGCCGTTGCGCCGGAGCGGGCCAGCACGGCGGTGGTGAAGATGGACGGCATCCTCCCCGGCGAGTTGGGGTTCCACCCGGACGGCCCGTCGATGAGCACCATGTCCCATGCCACGTCGTAGAGGTCGTTGGGCAGGTCGTTGATGGCGAGGCGGCACTCGGAGAAGAGGAGGTTCTGGACGGGGCGGCACTCCTTTGCCCGGGACGCCCGCGCCGCCGACAGCAGGTCCCGGAAGTCGCGCACCTTGGTGGTGTAGGACACGTCGTAGGCTTCCAGCCCCGGGTGCTTGGGCTCCAGGTACTTGACGTAGAACTCGTTCTCCTCCAGGAACACCGTGCGCCCGCCGTGGTTGAGCGCCAGCCACAGTGGGGACTCGGCGCCCAGGCCGAAGACCAGGAGGTTGCAGGGCGCCCGCGCGCGGACCACCGCGGCGATGGCGCGGATGTCCGTGTCGGGCATGCGGTGCGTCGCGTTGGAGATGGAGGCGTAGTGGACCAGGGCGTCGAACACCGGGAGCGGCAGCTTGTTGTCGGACCCGGAGCCGGACCCTGCTGCTAGTGCTAAGCTGGCGTCGCTGCCCCCCGCGGCGGCGGCCGCGGAGGTGAAGTGGGAGGTGGTGTAGAGGAAGGTGAGGAAGGTGGCGAAGGCGAAGCAGAAGGCGAAGACGGCGAAGAGCGCGCGGCGGTGGCCCGACGCCGCGGACACCGCCGAGAGCTTGTCGCGGCTGCCCATAGACTTCATCCCGGCGGTGTCCCGGCTCGCGTGCTCGAGTTCACGGCGAATCGATCCCGCGGGAACAGATGCGGTTGGAGCTTGGACCTGGCGAGGAAGGAATCGATCGAGCAGGGAGGAGGGAGAACCGGAGAATGGGAGGGGAAAGTCGTCGGGGACTCTGTCCCAGCTGGGTAGCTGGTCAGCTGGATTAAGGGGGGGTAGGAAGCCTCCTGTCAGTGTGGCTGATTAGCTGGTTTTGCCCGGGTCCTAGCGTGGTTTGTTGGCTCAAAAATCATCTGCCGCGTCAGGCCGCGGCACGTTGTTGGTGCGGACGGGACGGGATCAAAATCGAAGGGCTTCGGCTTTTGGCGGTTGCGACTTGGTACTTACCATCCTTGGCCATCTTATGGATGCGTGACCTCGTGAGTGGTCCTGTAGCTTAGCGTGTAGACGTATGGAATGGCGGTGGTATGGCACGGGGGACGACACTGGACACGACACGCAAGTCAGCCTGTGGCCCAACGGGGACTGCCGACTCCGCGACGATAGGCGGTGCGCCTGGTCCAGTGACTAGTGGTGTCAGGTGTCAACTGTCCAGATATTTCTTAATCTTAGCTAATAACGTTCTCATACGTGCTATACGCGGGCTTGTTTGGCTGATCCATTACTTTGTCATAACTAGCTTTAGGCGAAAGCTGCCACGGAAATATCATTAACAAAATTGAAACGATAAATGTTACGATTTTGGTTACAAAACGTGTGTACAACATATAGTACATATAGCTAAGGAGTTGTGACAGCGAACATTTAGCTTCCGCAATATGCCTCAAATCCTGTAGGTAAATTTGCCAACACTTCCCACAACTCTATATTTCCTTTGGAATTCGAATTCATTCGAAATTGCTCTTGAGCTGGTTTCAAAATCATGCACCGTGTTTTTTTTTTGGTGGTGGTGGGGGGGGGGGGGGGGGGGGGGACAGGAATGTATGACTGTATCATGTGTTAGTAGCAGTTTCCTGGAAGACGACGACGGGCTGCGTTCACCTGAAGTTGGGTCCGTAAGCCCAATAAGCCCTGAAGTTACCTGCCTTCACTTATCTGGGCCTCCTGTATGCTTTACTAACTGGGCCGCTCAGCTCGAGTTTTTACGCGCACGCAATTCTTCTGCTTTTGCACGCAACACCAGCAGCCAACAGGAAGCCACATCTGCCGTCAAGCACAAGCAGCAAGAGCAGGTGCTCAATCACATCTGGATTCAGGCAGCACTGTTCCATCACATGCATTAGAATAGAGAGGACTTCTCTAAGCCTAAGGTCGACGAGGTCTAGCAGGCCTAGGAGTTGAAGCACATGTTTGCCACACAATTAAGCAACTGATGACGGGGAAAGCGGGGGAATGAGAGTTATCATGAATTTCGGTTGGATCATCGCTTTCATTTCTTTCCAGCTGCTCTCTGGTTTAATTTTTGACCCGAGAATGTTTAGTCGTTTCTGCGTGGAATGGAACTGTCCGGGGGAAAATCAGCAACAAATCGCCCGATGACACGAACCGATCAACAGCAGTGGCAGTAGCAGTGGTCAGATGCATGGAGCTCCATTTGAGAGCTGAAACTACGAGAACAAAGAGGCAGAATAACATCAACGGCTCTGTCCTGGACATCATCAAGCGCGAAACAAGGCGCCAAGCGCATCATTCATCGGCAGAGACAAAAACCGCGGCAGTGATGTCCGAAGGCGCCAAAACAACCGTAGCATGAATCTTCAGAGATGTCACAGCGTCAGAGTACAAAACTGCAGTCTTTGACGCCGGAGTATGATGATGGCCTTGACATGTGAAGTTTGGTAGCATTTGGTACGGTGTCCACTGTCTAGCTTCCGTCTTGAACGACCTTTTAATTTGCTGAATGATTCTATTCTGTTTCTTCGGGGAAATGTGCATATAGGATATGATGCACATCGAAGGTTTTTGAATTTCGAATCATTGAGTTTTTTTTTAAAAAAAGAATTTCGAATCATCAGACAGCGCGTGACAGAAACGTAGTGCCCAAGACTGACGAGATGGGGCCAAATTTTCACTCTGTAGTCTGTTCTACTCTGTGGAACCCTGCTCGCTCCATGACTCCTGCACCAACACTGATGTCACTGACCACTTGGGCACAGGTAGAAATGTGGAATGGCAGCCAGAACTTCTTTTCAAAAAAAAATAAGAATAGCAGACAGAACAATTTGTGTCCTCGGAGGAGCTGCGCCCACCGTGAGCAATCCTGGCCGCGCACGTGAGGCCGCGCCTCTTTCCATGGATACCTCCCTGCCTTTACAGTTCAGAGTTCACGGCCGCGCACCGTCATCGTCCATTCGTCCCTGTTGCAGGACGCTCGGGGTAGACGGGCGCCATGAATTTGCAGGCTCCACCTCCGGGAGCAGGGACGTGCACCGGCGTATAGTAGCTTCGTACGTGATATACCTAGGAGTGTAGTACGATTTGCTTTGATTTGCTTCACCGGGTTCACAAGGACGGAAGGGAAAGCTTTGGGAACGAAACGACGGGGTACTGGACTAGTGACAATGGCAGTGCATTCGCAAAGAAAAAAAAAAGGTGACAATGGCAGTGGTACAAAATGCTGTGGATCGGGCCTGCGGGATGAACCTCTTCTCGTTGCGCCATTTTTGGGCCTTAGGGGAGAACGTGCAGCCCAGCCAGAGGCCAGCCTCCTCCGGCCTCCGGCGACGACGACTCATTTTACCACGCCAGCTCGGACCCGGAGGAGTCGGAAGGGAAACATTTCCCGTCTGCCGACAAAAGCATCCAGATGATTTACCACGACCGGCAGCAGTCACGCGGGCCCGCATCCTGATTGAATATCGCTGGGGCCCACCGTCCCCGTCGCTACTGCACCCCGGGGGCCCTGCCTGACAGCCACAGTAAAAATTTGCATTCATTTGGGCGTACGGTCAGTCTTAAAAAAGAGGTAGGTACATCGCTCCCATGCGTCCTTCTACCGTGCAACGGCTCCTTTTCAAACATTCCCCGTGCAAATCCGTATCTTTCATCCGTGTTTTCATACGTACGTCACAAAATGGTTCGAATATTTGCAAAAAATCAAAGACATATAGAGAAATACGTGTGTCACTTCATAGCCACTGAACGAAACAAGGAGACGGTCCATCGTGGTTGTGGTTGTGCACTTTGCTTGATTTGCATTTTGCTTTCAAAGTCGTTGGCCATCCAAATTGTGGTAGCAGGCTTGTACTTGTAGCGTGTGCGAGTGCCAGTGCGACTAGTGTCTCTCTCCGTGATCTGCGTTTAAAACTGCTAGCTGCGTGCTTGCATTCCTGTCCCCGCTAATGAGTTTCCCCGTACGCCTATAATAACCGGGGGAAAAAAAGCAACGCTAAACTCCACGTACCACCCACGTGCCGCCGCGACCACCCTCTGACCCCTCTCCGTCCCGACTCGGAGCCCAGCCCATCTCCTCCTCGTCCTCCCCTCGGCATCGGCAGACCGCAGACGGCAGCCACTCCCACTCCACCGCACCACCACCACCACCCTCGAGTAACATGCCGCCGCTCCACTGAAATCCACCACCTCTCCCTAACCCCAAAACCCCCCGTACACACCCACCGCGCCGCAATGCCGCACCACCGCCCCCGCATCCCGCTCACCATCCTCCTCCTGCTCCTCGTCACCACCGCCGCATCCGCGGCTGGGGTGGTGGCCCCCGGCGGCGCCGCATCTCACTCGCAGCCGACGCTTCCGTCCCCGGTCCAAGCCGCGGCGGCCCCGCCCACGGCGCCGGCCTCGAAGCCGCCGGCACCCGGCGCCGCGTCGCACTCGCAGCCGACGCGGCCGTCCCCGGTCCGAGCAGTGCCCCCCTCCGCGGCGCTGGCGTCGAGCCCGCCGGACCCGGCCGCGCTCCTCGCCGCCTTCCTCGCCAAGGCCGACCCGTCCTCCCACCTTCGCGTGCCCCCGGCGGCATCCCCGTGCTCCCGCCCCGGGATCACCTGCACCGCGTCCGGCCAGATCATCCGCCTCGTCCTCGAGTCCGTGGGGCTCAACGGGACGTTCCCGCCGGACACGCTCTCGGGCCTCACGGAGCTCCGCGTGCTCAGCCTCAAGTCCAACGCGCTCCACGGCCCTGTCCCCGACCTCTCCCCGCTCGCCAACCTCAAGGCGCTCTACCTCGCGGGGAACCGCTTCTCGGGCCCGTTCCCGGCCTCGCTCGCGACTCTTCGGCGGCTCCGCTCCATCGATCTCTCCGGGAACAGGCTCTCCGGCGAGCTCCCGCCCGGCATTGAGGCCGCGTTCCCGCACCTCACCTTCCTCCGCCTCGACGCCAACCACTTCAACGGCTCCCTCCCGGCGTGGAACCAGTCCTCGCTCAAGGTGCTCAACGTCTCCTACAACAACTTCTCGGGGCCGGTGCCGGTCACGCCCGTCTTGACGCAGGTGGGCGCCGCCGCGTTCGCGGGCAACCCCGAGCTCTGCGGCGAGGTGGTCCGCCGCGAGTGCCGCGGCTCGCACCTCCTCTTCTTCCACGGAGGCGGCAACAACGGCACCGCCGCACCCCCTGTTCAGAGCGCTGCCGCGAGCGACAGTGGCCCGCAGCGGGAGAGCTTGAGCATGCCGGATTCGTCCGCGCCGCACGCGAAGAAAGTGAGGAGGAGGACCACGTTGGCTGTCGCAGTTGCCGTGGGCACGGTCCTGGCCGCGCTTCTCCTTTGCGCCATGATTGCGATGAAGAGGAGCAACGGGAGGAGGCGCCCGAGCTCCGCAACGTACGCAAGCCCCAACCCCAAGAAGAGCGCGCCCGCCTCGGAGGTGAGCAGGGACAATGCTGACATGGGATACGTGGAGTGCGTTGCTGATGAGGAGACAGCGGCGATTATGGTGCCGGAGGAGAAGGCGCGGAGGCTGGAGCGGAGCGGTTGCCTAACATTCTGCGCTGGCGAGGCGGCGAGCTACAGCCTCGAACAGCTGATGCGCGCTTCGGCAGAGGTGCTCGGCCGCGGGAGCGTCGGGACGACGTACAAGGCGGTGCTCGACGGCCGGCTTGTCGTGATTGTGAAGAGGCTGGACGCGGCCAAGATTGGCCCGGCTGCGCTGGAAGCAGAGGCGTTCGAGCAGAACATGGATGCAGTTGGCCGGTTGCGGCATCCGAACCTTGTGCCGCTCCGGGCATTCTTCCAGGCTAAGGAGGAGCGGCTGCTCGTGTACGACTACCAACCTAATGGCAGCCTCTACTCTCTCATCCATGGTACGTTCCGTGCTCTTCTCTTAGGATCTGAATGCTGGAACTTGTTAATAGAGTATCTAATCAGCTGTTAGGTGTGTTGGACAGACTAAACTGATTGGTGCTTGGAACAATTCTAGTGTTCACCTTTACATCTAGTACTACTACAGTAGATTATTAGTGACCTAGGCTAGCTTTACCTTTTCAAAGTAGACATTCTTCATCCCATGGCCACGAATTGAAATTCAGCAGACTTGCCCACGTGAAAACATGGCAGCAGAATGTGGACGCCACCAGTGGGCTCTCTTCTCTGAGAACCCATTAAACAAAGCATACAGGCACTCATAAGTGGCCGCTGGTCACCTTTTTAGCTTCATGGAAGAAAAACAAGGAGCATGGTTGCATACTTTCATTGCATATAATGTTTTGCTGACTAGTAATCACTGCCAATGGTATGATATTGCTTAAACACATTATTTTGATTATGCAAGACTATTGGGAAGTAGTCCAGCAAGGTATGATGGATTTAGTGGGCAGTGAAAAATGCCAGTTCAACCTCTACGCTAGACTTGCTTTTGGGAAGTGCATACTTCAGGACTTCCGCGTTTTCTTTTTATGAACCAGATATTTGGGGGACTAGCTCTGCTTATATTGCATCTACAATTAGCGGCCTTGTAGTTTTTTCCCCGCCTATGTTAAACCTAGCCATTCTAATGGAGATGAAACCTAAGATTGGCAAGAGTATTGTGACAAATTGTTCAATGGTGAGAATGAGAACACAACCTTGCAGTTGGAGGACTCTTTTGATGACACCAACACGCACTTTGTGCAGAAGATACAAGAATCCGAGATCAGAGAGGCATTGAAAAGGATGAAAAGTGGTAAGGCGATGGGTCCGGATGGTATCCCAATTAAGGTGTGGAGATGCCTCGGGGATATAGCCATAGTATGGCTAACCAAGTTGTTCAACCATATTTTTCGGTCGAACAAGATGCCGGAAGGGTGGAGGAGAAGTATACTGGTACCAATATACAAGAATGAGGGAGATATTCAAAGTTGTACTAATTACCGAGGAATTAAGTTGATGAGCCATACTATGAAGCTATGAGAGAGAGTTATCGAGCATCGTTTGAGAAGGATAACACGGGTCTCTATGAACCAATTTGGTTTCATGCCTGGAAGGTCAAACATGGAAACTATTTTCTTAGTAAGACAAGTTATAGAGCGGTAAAGGGAGAAGAAGAAGGACCTACACATTGTTTTCATTGACTTGGAGAAGGCGTATGATAAAGTACCAAGGAATGTTATGTGGTGAGCTTTGGACAAACATAAAGTCCCAACGAAGTACGTTGGACTTATTAAGGACATGTACAACAATGTTGTAACTAGAGTCCGAACAAGTGATGGCGACACAGATGACTTTCTAATTAGAATAGAACTGCATCAGGGGTCTGCTTTGAGCCCTTATCTATTTGCCTTGGTGATGGATGAGGTAACAAGGGACATTCAAGGGGATATCCCTTGGTGTATGCTCTTCGCGGATGTAGTGCTAGTTGATGAAAGTTGAGCAGGAGTAAATAGGAAACTGGAGTTGTGGCGGGAGACCCTAGAGTCAAAAGGTTTTAGACTGAGCAGAACTAAGCGGGTGTTTGGATACCTCGGACTAAACTTTAGTCCCTGTCACATCGGATGTTTGCACACTAATTAGGAGTATTAAATATAGTCTATAATAAAACTAATTGCATAAATGAGGGCTAATTCGCGAGACGAATCTATGAAGCCTAATTAGTCCATGATTAGCCCATGTGATGCTACAGTTTCATGTGCTAATTATGGATTAATTAGGCTTAATAGATTCATCTCGCGAATTAGCCCTCGTTTATGCAATTAGTTTTATAATTAGTTCATGTTTAGTCCTCCTAATTGGTATCCAAACATCCGATGTGACCCGAACTAAAAATTAGTCCATGGATCCAAACACCTCCTAAAACTGAATATATGAGATGTGACTTTGGCACTACTACACATGAGGAGGGAGATGTCAGTTTGGAAAGCCAAGTAGTGCCCAGGAAGGATACATTTCGATATTTGGGATCAATGCTACAATGAGATGGGGATATTGATGAGGATGTTAGTCATAGAATCAAAGTGGGGTGGATGAAGTGGCGCCAAGTATCAGGAATTTTATATGACAAGAGGGTACCATTGAAGCTAAAAGGCAAGTTTTATAGGACGGCGATTAAACCTGCAATGTTGTATGGTGCAAAATGTTGGCCTACAAAAAGACGACATGTCCAGCAGATAAGTGTTGCGAAAACGCGTATGTTGCGTTGGATTTGTGGTCATACGAGAAGGGATTGAGTCTGGAATGAGGATATACGTGATAGGTTAGGGTAGCACCAATCGAAGAAAAAGCTTATCCAACACATGTTGAGATGGTTTGGACATGTCCAACGAAGGCCTCCGGAGGCACTGGTGCGCAGTGGAACCCTAAGGCGTGACAGTAATGTGAAGAGAGGCAGAGGAAGACTAAAATTGATATGGGAAGAGGCAATAAAAGGAGATTTGAAGGGATGAAATATACCCAAAGATTTAGCCCTCGATAGGAGTGCTTTGAAAACAGCTATTCATGTGCCCGAACCCTAATTTGTGGCTCTTGTTGAGTTTCAACTCTAGCCTACCCCAACTTGCTTGGGATTGAAAGGCTATGTTGTTGTTGTTGTAGATTTTTTTCCCTCACAGTGATATGCTAAATATGCTAACATAATTTGAAATTTGTAATGATATTGGTGAGGCTTTGGAAACATACATGTTTTTGGCAAAGGTAAACGAAACTCTTCACAGGTTATAGAACATGTTAAAATAACAATACATTTTTTATACATTCAAAGGATACTTAGTTCATAAATTGTATGTGTAGATATTTTATCAGTTGCTCTTAATAGTTCTGAATAAAACTCTATTGTTCCACGGTTCCACCTTCTAGGTTAGCACCTTTGGTTTGCGCACAAGTGCAGGATCTTCTCCCCATGGCAGCTCCTATTATCTTCTTTCTTCCGCTCCTTCCTTGCAGTCTCCTGTCCACAGTGCCTCCAGCCATGCACTTGACCGCCACAAACAGCAAGGCGCTGACTTTGTCACGTCGTTTCAGTCTCACGGAGTCACGGGCCTGATGGGAGTCACAACCTCACCTATTGGCTACAAGCAAGTTGCAGTGCCATGCAGCCATGCGTGAGGTTTTGTTGATCCAAACACCTGCAGCGCTCTCCATGGATGGGCAGAAACAGTGGATGAAGGAAGAAGATGGGTCTTGGGGAGGGGATATAAGTAAAGTGGGGCCAGCGAACAATCCTGAGCATTGGTTGATGCATTTTTAGGTAAAGGAAATAGTTCCGTTGGTTGATGCATGGATGGCAGATGTTGGTGCTACTGTTGCCGTAGCAGTAATGAGCGTACCTGATCCTGGTCCATGGTCTAGGTTATTTTCAAACTAGACTGTCTTTATGCTAATTGAAATTCAGAAGACTTGGCCACGTGAAAATCTGGCTCGGAATGTTGACGCCTATTGAATCCATATATGCGCTGGATAGGTTGATTGCTTGGACTTTTTCCTTGTGATCCCAGTAACCAAAGCATACATGCACTCATAACTCATAAGTGGTTACTGGTCACATGTAGCAGTCATCTGGCTAATGATTTGTTTAGAAAAAACGAGAAGCCTGCAGGTAATGTTTTTGTGAATAGTATTCATTACCAGAAGATATAATGGATGATATTGCTTCTTCACTCGATGTTGAAATGATAAATATGCAGCACTATTTGGAAACGGCAGGTGTATAATAAATTTTTGTGGTCCTTGAAAAACATCAATTGAACTTCCATAGTGGAATTTATGGTTCATGACTTCTCCTTTGTATTTTTCTTTATTTTTGAAGAATAAAAAATTAGCGACTTGCTCCTCTTAACAGTTCATCTGTATTTATGGTAGTGAGGTCTGGGTTTAGTATCTTTTGTAACAGTAGCATGCTCATAATAGTTGAGATGTGGCATGATATTGGCCAGTGCTTAGGAATTTGCAGATGAGATGAACATTGGAGTAACAGAAGGTTTCATTCATGTCTTATGTTGATTTGCTTATGATCATTGATTAGTAATGCAGTGTCCTATTTACGCTCCAGCTAATTAAACAAAATACTCCCTCCATCCCAAATTATAAGTCATTCCAAGAATTTTGGAGTTGGAGAGTCAAAGTATCTCAAGTTTGACCAAATTTATATGATAATATAATAACATTTATGATGTCAACTAAGTATCATTAGATTCTTCATCAATTATATTTTCATAGTATACCTATTTGATGTCATAAATCTTTATAATTTTCTCTATAATTTTGGTCAAACTTGAGATGCTTTGACTCTCCAAGATTCTTGGAATGACTTATAATTTGGAATGGAGGGAGTACTTTTTATAGCTGAGCTAAACAAAAGTCTTCACAAGTTAAAACATCTCAATATGTCAAGCTTTTTGTATGCAGGCTAAATTGTATAACCGTATGTTTTATCAGTTGTGCTTAATAGTTAAGTTAACTTTTGTGACCTGCAGGTTCAAGGTCATCGCGAACAAAACCACTTCACTGGACATCATGCCTGAAGATAGCAGAAGATGTGGCACAGGGCCTTGCTTACATTCATCAAGCATCCCGACTTGTCCACGGAAACATCAAATCTTCTAACGTTCTGCTTGGTTCTGACTTTGAGGCTTGCCTTACAGACAATTGCTTGTCATTCCTCCTGGAATCATCAGAGGTCAAAGACGATGCTGCTTATAGAGCACCAGAAAACATGAAGTCCAACAGAATGCTAACTCCAAAATCAGACATATATGCTTTTGGTGTACTCCTCCTTGAGCTCCTTAGTGGAAAGCCACCACTACAGCATTCAGTCTTGGTCGCAAGTAATCTTCAAACCTTCGTCCAGTCAGCGAGAGAAGATGAAGGAGTGGACAGTGACCGTATCTCAATGATCGTCGACATAGCCGCTGCTTGTGTTCGGTCATCACCAGAAAGTCGGCCTGCCGCCTGGCAAGTACTTAAGATGATCCAGGAGGTGAAGGAAGCAGATACAACTGGTGACAACGACAACGACAGTGATCTTACCAGCAACTCCTAGTTGCCTCTTAGGGTCCATGTCATAATTCGAAGCAACCGTATCAGTGCTAGTGTAGGAGCTTGTCTACAGGTTCTTGCTGGATGGATGTAGATCGGATATTCAAAATGAAGGTGAACTCTAGTGTAGGAGAAGGCAATATAATCATGATCTCTCTGGTTGGTATCGTTTTGAGCTACGGATGCTGTAACATATTTAGGATTTCTGTAGTGGCAGCATGTTCTTGTCTGTTGCTAGCAATAGAAATTTTAGCTCCGCTCTGTTATGTGAAATTGTATCAGGCTTTATAGTAGTAAAGTTACTAAAACAGTGTGTTGAGCTAAGATCTGCTTCTATATTCTATTACTACCAAGTATTGTGATGTTTTTGTGTGGTTTAGTTTGAGGAATTGAATCGTGAAGGACCATTTCTTTAGCTTTCAAACTAATCTGCCTCTCCAACGTGTCAAGTGGCTGAAAGGCAGCATGCTCAA
This sequence comes from Setaria italica, assembly GCF_000263155.2. Taxonomy (NCBI): domain Eukaryota; kingdom Viridiplantae; phylum Streptophyta; class Magnoliopsida; order Poales; family Poaceae; genus Setaria; species Setaria italica. Next base: position 31,624,155 of record NC_028456.1, on the reverse strand, counting down.
GTGGTAAGAAGTGAATAGATGTTGTCTTGCAGAGGTTATTGCTTACACCAGACCTGTAACTTTGCTGGTTGCAGCTCAAGAAACCTAATTTTGGTGGTCTCCTATACTAGAAGCTGCATTCATTTTATAGCTGAAATTCACCAAAAGTATAAAAGTAAATGTTCATCTTCTATAATTAACAACCTTGCTTTGAAATTTGCCATGGGGATATTTTTGCCAGTTGCTACTTGCTAGGAGTACTTGCGAAACTGTGTGATCTGGCCACCATGGTCGCTGGTTTTCAGTTGCAGCGTCGGCGTCGCAGATATGTTACTGTCCAATTCTCTGGACCGCTGATGCCGTGGACATAAATATCTGGGGGCTCCTATCTACCTTCTGGTAGATAGTTAGCACTTAGATCACAGTAACCAGTCCAAAGTAGCCCATAAGCTAATCTGCCGTTTGTTTGTTTGTTTGTTTGTTTTTGCACGCGCCGTCCGTCTGCTCGATCAAAAACAAAGGCGTGCGGGAAGGTAGAGTGCTTGACCACTTGGGGAATCCGTGCACTGCACGACGCATGAGCATGAATGCAGGATGGGGTCATGTTAGCAACTTTTTCGTTGTATTATTCCTCAACCTCGTTATGTTTTTAAAACTATTGATATTCACTTTTATTTTTAAAAAAAGAACAGAGAAAAAAAATGCAAAGTTATTTATTCAACATTTTAAATACTAGATTCAACATTTTAAAATCTAGTCCAAAATTTCAAATGAAATGGTTCAACAATTTTTTAGGTAATGTTGAAATAGTATGTTCAACATTTTAAATACTAGATTCAACATTTTTAAAGTCTAGTTCAACATTTCAAACGAACCATATCAACATTTTATACGGTAATGTTGAAATAGTATGTTCAACATTTTAAATACTAGATTCAATATTTTTAGATCTAATTCATAATTTGGAGTAAACTAGTTCACCATTTTATACGGTAATGTTGAAATAGTATGTTCAACATTTTAAATACTAGATTCAACATTTTAAATCTAGTTCAACATTTTATATGATATTGTTGAAATAGAATGTTTAGCATTTTAAACACTAGATTCAACATTTTTTAAAATCCAATTCAATATTTTGAATGAATTAGTTCACCATTTTATATGGTCATTTTTTAAAATCCAATTCAACATTTTGAATGAATTAGTTCACCATTTTATATGATCATATTGAAATAGTACCTTTGAAATATTGAGTTAGGTATGTAAATGTTGAAGTAGCTCACTTAAAATGTTTACATTCAAATAACAAATTAAAATAGTCATGTTGGATCTCGTTTTGTAAAGAAAAATATAGGGAACATCATAATTCAAACGGAATTGAAATTGAATGCACCGTTTGAGAGAGAAGTGAGTTTTAAATTTGAAAACCAAACCTCCGACCACTAGCAACAACCTGTCGCATGTCCCATCAATGTCAGACCACCTCCTAGGCTCCTAGCAGCAGCCCGCAGCAAGCGCACATGCCTCTCATCTACTCCCGTTAATTATAATATTGCGTGCGCATCTTAAAGCGGAAGATAAATAAACAACTATCTCTTCCGTCCGGAAGATGGATAGGATTCCCGCAAATACCTTGGACTGTTGGTTGGGCTGTACTTGTCCATCCGAGAGATGGCAGTTAGGCAATCTGAGGCCCATAATGCGGCGTTTGTTAAGCCTAGTGTCAGTGAGCCCATGTAGATAGGGGCCCATAAATCAAGGAGTTCTTGAGAGTTGCGGACTTCACGTCTTCAGTTCTTCGCCAGGTAGGTTAACGGCTTACGGGAACAGTTTGTGCACCAGAGTAGGGCAGTAGGAGTACTTTGGAGCGAGGATCGTCAACTCAAACTTTGTACCCCTTGCGTCCCAAAAAATACGTCATCTTAGGAATTTTAGGACAAATTAACAAAGAGGTAAAATAACCTCAATTGCTCCTATTTATTAGCTATATTTTATACTAATTGACTGTTGCATGTCCACGTACACATGCACACATACCAAATTAAATATAACAACTTATTTTTAGATAAATTTGAATTGCAGAAGGACATATTTTTTTGAGATGGAGGGAGTATGCAAGCTATCGGATGGAGAGACTGTCCTAGAATTTGATGGAGTATTTTTAGATTGCCTTCAATATAAAGCTCTTGTTTAGTTCACCCCCAACTCCCAACTTTGGCACTATGCAAAAAGAAGATTCCTCATCACATCAAACTTGCAGTACATGTATGGAGTACTAAATGTAGACGAAATTAAAAACTAATTGCACAGTTTTGTTGTACTTTGCGAGACGAATCTTTTGAGCCTAATTAGTCAATGTTTGGACAATAATTCACAAATACAAACGAAACGCTACAGTGTGCTACAGTGCTGGTACAATAATTTTGACACTCCAAATTTTGGCAACTAAACCAGGCCCAGTCTTAAATAGAACTCCTATAACTTCGCTTTCAATCAGGAACAGGTTGCCCGTACCGCAGGGCACAGGGCGCCGGCACAACTGGCCCGGTCATACGAATTTCAAAAGGCCGGCAAATTTTTTTAAAAAAATAGGAAAAAAAAGAGAAAAGAGAACGTAACATCACGGACCCACCGGCAGAAATAGCACGGTCAGTCGGTCACGACGGAAGCCCGTGTGGCCGTGTCCGCAAGCATCGGTAATCAGTTTACTCCAGTGTCCAACCCGGCAACCCCACACAAGGTCGGATCGGCGACTCGGCGTGCCAGAACGTGCCACCCTTTTTTATCTGGACTGGATCTTTGGCGATCCCTCTCCGTCTGCTCCTCTCGCCCGGCAAGCCCAACAACTGGCCGTCCACGCTCGCAACTGGGGAAGGCCGCACCCGCCTCCCCCTCCCCCTCCCATCCCTCCCGGCAAGTGACACTGACACCACCGAGCACAGCGAGGTTGCCATCCTTCCCTTTCATCCCCTAGCTGAGATCGACGAACAGGGCAGCGGCAGAAGCTTCCGCGTGGCGGCGTGTGCGATGGGGATCCACCTGCTGGGGGTCTTGGCGGCGAGGGGCTTCCTGCAGGTGTTCCAGGTGTCGGCGCCGCTGCTGTGGCCGCTCAACCTGTGGATGCCGCTGGCGCGCCACCTGTCCGAGGCCTGCGCCGCCTTCTACGGCGCGCTCTTCTCGCACGCCGCCCGCCTGCGCGCCACCGTCCGCCGCCGCCGCCGCGGGGGCGAGAGCCTGCTCGACGAGTACTTACGCAACGCGCTCCTGACGACACCCTCGGACTGATCCGAGCCGAGCGGCCGGACAACAGGGGTGGCGCTCCTCCCGATCCGTGAGTAGCCGAGCAGGTAGCTTGGATTTGCTATTTCCCTTCGTTTTTTCTTCTCGCTGTTCTTCCTTGCCGTGCTTTGGGTGCTTCACTGCTTACTCCATTGTAGGCAGTGGGAGATGCTCTGTGTTGTGAAGAAAACATCACGATTTGCAAATACAAACGCCATTTTAATCGGCATCGAGCTTCTAGCAGGTTTACATGTATATAGTATATGCTAGTACTACTACTATGAGACAGCACGAATGCCGTACCCGCTCGATTAATTAAGTGTATTTTCGCGGGCGTTGAGAGATCTTTAGTCGTCACCAACCAACTGTACGATAGATCTTCGTTGAATGACGATGGCAGCCGGGGGATCTTATCCTTTCTTTAGGCCGACTCGCAATTTTCTTTTTGAACGACCAGCTGGATGGATTCTTAGTTTTTTTTTTAAAAAAAAAGGTTTGCCATTTTTTAAAAAAAAGATTCCGATCCAAACCTATTCGTGGGTTGGCATGGCGCAGGCACGCCCTGTCTTTAAGGCCAGACAGATTGGCCCAGCGGGCCCTTCTGGGCCCATACGGTAATTTGGTGTCCTTTGGAGGCCCGGACTCAGGATTTTCTTTTTGAACGGCCAGCTGGATGGATTTCCTATTTCCTAGTCGGCCGGGCGCCTTGATTCGTTCGATGCGAACCAGACAAATTGGCACAGCGGGCCCCACTTGGCCCATCCGATAATTTGGTGTCCATGTCCACGGTTGGGTAATAAGTACGTGCCGATCACTCATTATTCATCAACAAAGAAGGGTGCGATGAGTAGGCCTGGAAGGTTCTTCTTCCAGATCATCGCGGAACGAAACATCATCGATTCGTCGTAGGCAGGGCAGACTCGGTGGTGGTAACTCTTCGGCCTTCGGACGGTGGGGGACCGCAACACTCTACGGCCATTGCTTGCTACGAGTAGTACGTTACCGCCCTCTCGAGCCAACATTGATAGCGCTGGGATCTGAATATCTGATCATGATCTGTGGGCTGTGGCTGAAGAACCGAAGGCGACGGCACCACGAATAACAAACAGCACGACAATGCAGCCTCCCTCTCTTTAGCACTAGAGCTATAGATATCCAGATGACCTGTGGCCCGACAGCCCGACACGAAGCACGTTTTTTTTGGCCCGCAAGAGCACGGCTAAGCACGGTGGCTTCCGTGCCCGTGCTGGCCCGGCCCGCTAGCTCGTGTTGGGCATGGGCCGCCATCGCAGCACGCCGGGCGGCACGAGCCCAGCACGGTATGAAGACCTGCCCGCCTCCCCATCGCCAGTCTCCTTCTCCACGATTCTCTCTCCCTCTCGCTACGCCCGGAGGCTCGGAGCCCCTCCTCTCCAGGATCCACCGCCGCCGGCTCCACTACTCTCCTCCACGGCGGCGGTGACTGCTCCACCGTGCCCCTCTCCGAGCTTCGCCTCTCCTCCCATCCACCCCCTGCTCCAGCCGCTCGCCTGCTTCCCACCGTCCTCCTCTCCAAGCTCCACCTCCCTCCGTCCCTCTCCCTCCGGCGGCCGGCGCCACCTCCCCAGTGCGATGGCGAGCATGCAGATGAATCCGAGGGTCGCACAGGGGCAGTGGCCGGCGGCTTGTCGAGCTGGAGGCGGCGGCGCGCAGGAAGAGAAAGAGCACCCTCCGTCGGCCCTTCCCTCTCCCGGCTCCAACCTCCAGCAGATGCCGGCGGCTCCACAGATCCCGGCGGCAGCGAGCCGATGACTGCTCCACCGTGCCTGGGCTAGCACTGGTCTCGCCGGGCTGTCCGTGCCAACCGGCCCGGTCCGGCACGAAATGGGTCCGTGGGTCCGGGCCTGGGCTGTTGGTGCAGCCTGCGGGCGAAGCTCAATTACCTTTCCGAATGATCGGAAAAAAGAATCTTTAGTTTTGAAGCAAGGGATGAGCGGGAAAGCCGTTGTGTTTCCGTACACGCGCAAGTCTCAATTACTTTCTTTCCTTTTGTTTTAGTTAGCTTCCCTTTTCCCGAGAGCGGGAGTCAGCTGTGAAAGCCTTTAGTACTTTAGCAAGGCAAGTAGCCCTTAAACAAAATCAAAGGCTCATGACCAGATCGATCGGTTTCGAGTCAAATAGGAAGAACGTAAATCTTCCACCTCTGGAAAGCGCCTCCCAGTCTGTAGCCTTTGCCCACAATCACCCTGCGGAGCCTACCCAAAGGTTCAGGCCAGTCAGGCCTGGTCCAGGACGAAGTTGGGCGGGCCTAGCTGGGATTGGACCGCCTGTTTGGACATTAGAGCCTGGAGGCCCGCATGAATGCTTTATGCTGTCAGGATTCAACCTTTAATTTTAGGAATCATCGTCATTCGCCGTACTGCCGGCAACAAAGAAAAGTCAGGGTTCGTTCTGCCTCTCGTTATTATTCTTCGCCGCGCTCTTCACTTGACAACTGACCAGTGACCCCTACGTATATGCTAGTACGCAGAACAATTTGTTTTTTGCTTGTATCCAAAGATAAAAGTACGATTCGCCTGTTTATAAATTATATTTCATATCTTGTGCACGACTCCAGAGTCGTCGTAAAATACTTGCACGCTACAATCAAATCCGTCATTTTTTTTCTAACGCTGAACATATCGTACAGACTCGTGTGCAGCGTAGTGGAACGAGCAATGCAGGATCCAGCCTCACCCCGGCAGCACTCTCACGCTTCTTCAACTCGGTGCATTTGGACCATCGTACATACACACACTCAACGGATCATATTTGAATCAGAATGAACCAAAGATCTCCGGAAAGGGCAACGAAAAGTGAGAGAGCGGCGGCTCCTCGGGCCGAGAAAGGCCACCTCGACAGGGGGCAGAATCGCAGGGACACGACCATGCGTGCCGTATGATTGCTCAAGGAATAGCGAGAACGATCGACATGCTATCTTGTCGTGGTTGATGCCTCCTCCACCAACTTGTCTGTGGGGGCGCTGAAGCTGAAAGATCGCGCAAAATATCTTTCTTTATCCGAGTTTCCTGTTGAGCCTGCACCTGCCTCTGCTGCCTTGATGCCTTCCAACCAATTTTCATCCCAAGCCCTCTGCGTGCAAGCGATCTACTCCGCGAAACGGCACTTGCTAGACTTGATCGTTCATGTTGCTTAAGTATGCGCACCCAGGTGTATTTAATTTGTGGTAGGAAGAGAACAGAGGTTTTGCAGTTTGTTTGTGTGCTGACCCCTTGATCTAGTCCATTCGTGAGCTGCTTGCTACCTTTTTTTGAAGAAAACAGGAGGGGCAAGCCCCTAGTGTAGTGATTATATAGATAAAATAGGGAATAAAAGTGCGTTACAAATAAATAAACAGGCAAACAAAAGAGAAAACAAATAAATAAACAGGCAAACAAAAGAGAAAACAACTAAGAGAGGAACCGAAAAGGGAAAATTACAGGGCTTCAAGCCAGCTCTCCATTTGGGGCAAAAGACTATGCTTTGCTCTGTGAAGTAGAAGAGCGAATTCAGTTCTGAACTTGTTTCTGCAATCCTCTATCATAGATCGATCATTAAAGATCTAGTCATTCCTTGTTATCTAGATGCACCAAGTTATTAGGATAATTATTTCCATGGCAAAAGGTACACTCAGTTGCCGTTTAATAAGATTGGCCTTGTAGTTATCACCGTGATCCCAATAGATGCCCAACAAGTCCTTGCGAAATTGCACCGTAGGAAGAGGTGAGCAACCGTTTCTATCCTTCGAAGAATACATAAGTCACAAGTGTAGAATTCCAGGGTCATGCCTTTCCGACGTAAGAGATCCCTTCTATTTACCCGATCCTTGAAAACTAGCCAGAAGAAAACTTTGTGCTTCATTTGACACTTGGATTTTCACAGCCACTGGAAGATGGGATGGACATTCCTGGTACCAATTGAGGACTTGTAGGCTTTAGCTGCTGAGAAGTTTGGACTGCCCCACATATAAGACCAAACATCAACATCACCATGATATTGTCCGTTTTCAATCAAAGCTTGAACGTCGGAAAACTGTTGAAAGGCTTGGATGGATAGTGGTAGGTGGAAATTCTATGAGAAACTCATTCTCTGCCATTGCATCTCTGAAGGTCACCAGGGGGTTTTTGGCAAAAGAGAAGAGTTCAGGATATTGCTGTGAGGGGACTTGACCGTATCATAGATCATGCCAGAATAGAACAGTTGATCCATTTCCTAATGAGACTGTAGCCATTCCTTTGTAATTGTCGATCAACTTTACTATATCCCTCCACCAGAAGGATGTTCTTTTTTTCTGTCCAGGTAATTGTCTATTGGAATAATAATTATTCCAGATAAGGTGAACTCAGGGAATATCTGCATCATTGTGGAGAAACTTCATAAGTAGTGCATCATTGTGGGTTGTGAGATTCAGCACCTCAAGACCTTCTTTTTTAGGGATACAGACGATGGGCCAGACTGCCTTTGGAGGTTGCTTTTAGTATTGAGATCGGAGCCTTTCCACAAGTAACGTTTTCTATATTTGTCTAGTTCCATTTCGAAAAGTGCAGCCAAGACCCCAAGCTGCTTGCTACCTTATCCACTGCTGAAAACGATGTTCCCATCTGCAGCACTTTTCGAAATGGAACGTCGTCGTAAGCTTTTCAAAAAAGAAGGGGAAGGGGAACGTCCTGTCCTGTAGTAGCGCAAGTGGATGAATAGGTCATGATAAAGTGCTAGGATATTTCACATGAAGAAAAAGGGGAAGCGGAACGTCCTGTCCTGTAGTGGTGGCTGAATAGATCGGTGAATAGATCATGATAAAGTGCTGACAGTCTCACTTCCAAGATCCTCCGACACGAAGAAGAATAGCCCTACCTGGCTCTCACACACAAAAAAAAAACATTATTGGAAATGGCTTGCCGGTCCAAGGGACACCGGTTGTAGTAGCTAGAATAAGGTGGACTGTAGATAAGAGTTGTAGCTAACGGCGACTTGAAAGTTATAATGATCATATGCAATGTCAAGCATGCAGGGATTACTGCAATGATAATGAGACTATTCAACATCTCTTCTTTGAATGCCACATTGCTAAGTTGATTTGGAGAATAATTCATACTACCTTCGACCTATATAAACCTATTAATATTTGGGTCTTGGCTTCAAGGGGTAACGTGGGAAAAAAAGCCTCATCTTGATGGGTATAAGTGCGGTTGCTGGGTCATTTGGCTTAGCACAAATAATGTAGTTTTTGATAAAGTATGCACACAATCTTGTTTGCAGATCTTTTTTAGGACCACACACTGGATCCGATTGCGGGCCTTGCTTCAGAAGGAGGCGGTCTGGGACACCATAACAAGGGTATGTCGTGCTTTGGAGATCGCATCCATGGAGATCTTCACAAAGAACAGGTGGCGGTTTATTAATAGGCTTTACGTTCACTTTTGTTTGCATGCTAGTCTGATCATGAGTGGTCTATTTTTATTTGTAATAATGGCTAGATATGTTGCACTGGATGTAGAGGTCGGAATTTAAATGATTCCATTATCTAAAAAGGGATCTGTGAAAAAAAAGAAGTGCGAGAGGAGAAAAACCCTGTTTGGTAGAGCTTCAGCTCCCGCCAAAATAGCTCCGGTTTCAGCTTCTTTGGTGGAGTGACTTCTTTAGTGGAGTTGAAGCTGTTTTGGAAAACATTGGGTAAAGCAGCTTCTCAATGGTAATATGGGTAATTTTATGGTTAATTAATACTTGGATAGGGAGGAGAAGCTGGTGAAGCTACCTTTTTTTGCTCCTCCTCTTTATTGTAGTTTTGTGGCTTCTCCCTAACTTCGGTGGTGAAACCGTTTTAAAGTAACCCTTTTGGTAGGGCTTCACCAAAAACTGATGGAGAAACCCTTTGAGAAGCCCTTTTGGTAGGACTTCACCAAAAATTGATGGAGAAACCCTTTGAGAAGTCCTACCAAAAGGACCCTTAGTATAAGGGCTCTATAGATGTTATCGATCTAGTACAACAATTGTGCAAAAGTGTAGTATATTGTACATGTCATATTTTGCCTACATGAAAGAGATGGGAAAAACACTTACTAATTTTTAGTCTATATAATACTACTAACAAATTGCGAAAAGTAGTGGTTTTTATAATACCCCATTACACGTGAACCAATATTAAGGGGGTGTTTGGAAGACAGGGGCTAAACTTTAACCCTGTTACATCGGATGTTCGGATAGGATACTAATTAGGAGGACTAAACATGAGCTAATTACAAGCTAATAGCAGAATCCCTAGGCTAAATCGCGAGACGAATCTATTAAGCCTAATTAATTTATCATTAGCTAATGGTTACTGTGGCACCACATTGTCAAATCATAGACTAATTAGGCTTAATAGATTCGTCTCACGATTTAGCTTAGGGGTTGTGCAATTAGTTTTGTAGTTAGCCTATATTTAATACTCCTAATTAGTGTTCAAATATTCGATGCGACAAGGGTTAAATCTGAAGACCGTCTCCCAAACACCCCTAAATGTCATCGTCGCATATCTAACGCATTGAAGATGTTAAATGCTACTACCGACTACTCTTATAGCCAGTCATTAAATATATATTAGATTGATGTTCTAGACAATACGAGCAAGGCAAGGCCAAAAGGCCAGACACCGTTCCTGTCTCTTCACCCCGTCTCTTGCGCTGTTGTAGACAGCTCCCTGTAGTGCAGGCCAAATGACACGTCAGAAAAGTTAGTTGACTCTTATCCAAACCCCTGCCTCTCCCGGGAACCAGTGAAGGCAGCAGCAGCCAGTGATGCCGTCGGCTCTCGTTGCCACTTGCAACTGGGGAAGGCCGCAACGCAACCCCCCTCCCCCACCGGCAAACCACACCAGCGAGCGAGGCAGCGACGTTGCCGTCCTTTGCCTATTTAACCTTCGAGGACAGGCAGCTGAGCATTCTGTGATTCGTAGACGAGCTCCTCCTCTGCTCTGATAAGGCAAGGTCGGCGGAAGAAGCGCGCCCGCATTCTCCCGTCGTCGCTGCCGTCTCCTGCCAAGAGGCCGGCGGGATATACTACACTGTTGTGTTGGCGGTATCGACGATGGGGCTCCCCCTACTGGCGTTCGTGGCGGCGAGGGGGCTGATGCAGGTGTTCAACCTCTCGGCGCCGCACGACCTCCGGCTGCCGATCGCGCGCCACCTGCCCGAGGTATGCGCCGTCCTGTTCGGCGTCCTCGCCTCGCACGCCGCGTGGGTCCACGAGGCCCTGGAGCGCGGCGCCGTCGCCTGGAGGCACAGAGGGAACAGTGACGCCCTCGACGACTACGTCCTCCGAGCCATGCTCAGCATCTCCGACTGATGAGCGCCGGCGGCGGCGGCGGCACGCCAATTTGCCCCTTTGCTAGTAGTTTAGCTTAATTGTCCATCCGCTCGTCTTGTTTCTTGTTGGTCTTGGTATAGTTCGGTCTTGGTATAGTTCAATTTCAGCTAGCATGGAAAGAGTTGGGAGATTTCTGTAAATGTGATTGGTAAATACAAGTCAATTTTCTCGGAATTTGCACTGTCGGAGCCGAATTTTCTCATCAGAGATAATGTTGATGGCCTCCGGCCGTGAGCAGGCGAAGAGTGGCTCCTCGGATCGAGAAAGGCCAACACCTACAGGGGCTAGAGAGACGCAGGGACGCGACCGTGCGCCATGATAGTAGTAGATTGATAGGACACGGACAGCGAACGATTGGTGCTCTGTGGAATGTTCGTAACTTCATCCAAGAACAACAAGATAGTGTTGCCGATCCTAACCCAATTATTGCTGATCCTGCGCTTGCTTGTAATCTCACACTCCTAGAATGTATGATTACGAGTACATGATTAGTTTGAAGATAGTGTTGCTACCTAGAATGTATGATTACGATCTACATTAACACCAACTTTATGTTTCGAGCCTCCAAAATATCTTTTAAGTCCATGACCAATACCTCAACTGGTCCTGTGCATATGACGAGCCAACGATCAGGAAAAGAATAGCAATAGTTAAATGATGGTATGCAATATCGCTCAACCATAGACCACCGGTTATTGGATCTAGTCCTCGTCGAAAACTAAGAAATTCTGCATATTTGGACCAATTCAAGATGAAAAAGGGGTTGCTCCTTCGACAAAACTAGGATAAAGTTGAGCCAAAAGGTCGCGATTCAAGATAGATTCATGAGGAAGTGGTATCTCTTTAGGACCAATCCCAGCGTCGAGAAATTGGTTAATAGGTAAAGATATATGGATTTGGTGTCCCGCCCAAGAAAGAGACCCATATCCTAATAACCCGCTATGTGGTGATTCAACATGGATTCTACATCTTGGAACCAGACCAATTTGAGAGCAGCTTTGTGATAATGAAACCAACCAGCCAAAAATACCATGTTTCATTAAAACACTCAAGGGGTTATATGTACCATGTTTCATTAAAACACTCAAGGGGTTATATGATATACCGGGTGTAGAAGTAGGCCAACACTTCTATTGGCAAATAGGAGGTTTTCAAATTCATGCCCAAGTCCTCATCACTTCTTGGGTCGTAATTACTATTTTGCTAGGTTCACTTATTGTATCCACAAACTATCTCGACCGACGGTCAGAATTTCTTCGAATATATCGTTGAGTTTATTTAAGACTTGAGCAAAACTCAGATTGGAGAAGAATATGGTCCCTGGGTTCCCTTTATTGGAACTATGTTCCTTTGTATTTTTGTTTTGAATTGGTCAGGTGCTCTTTTACCTTGGAAAATTATAGAGTTACCTTATGGAGAATTAGCAGCGTCCATGAATGATATAAATACTCTTGTTGCTTTAGCTTTACTAAAACTAGCGGCATATTTTTATGTGGGTCTTAGAAAAAAGGATTGAGTTATTTCGAGAAGGAAGGCAAATGCAGGCACCAGTTCTATAATAATACCAGGCGGACATGGATTTTTTTCACATAAACATGTGACCACATGATTTATCTGAATCATTCATTTTAAAATTAATAGTGAGATGAATCATGGGTATGTGAGACAATCATATGTAGGTGAAAAATTTAACGGTTGGATGGACATCATGCGAGGAAAATGAATGGCCGAGATAACTAATGCGATCACATGCACACGTGGAAATGACTTTCCCATACCGGGCCCCATGTGCATAACCTACTCACGCATCTGAGCTGCTGCCTTATCCGTCGTTGGTAAAGAATTGGACCCCCATCCACTCCAGGGATTAGGAATGGGACAAGTAGAGTACATTTCTCATAGAGCTTGCTTGGGCCAGAACACCATGCGTCCATGCCTGAGCAGGGAGTAGAAGAGGCTGATAAGCCAGCTACTCCAAACAGTTAACACTTAGCAGAGACCGATTGCAATCATGAACCCTCCTCAGCAAGCAAGGCTCCAACCTCCTCCGTCCATGTCTGTTCGATCGGGTCTTTGTTAGCCAACTGATGCCTCGTGCTCAACATCGTGCACATGGTCATCGGCTCTTATATTAGCCGTCTAAGAAAGTATAACAACATGCCGTAAGCAGGCTGAATGCTGAGGTGGAGGAGAGAGGAGATGAGAGAGAGGAGAAGCCGGTTGTAAACTTACAACCCGTTTAAACATAAGAATAAAGAAATTTTGTGAGAAAGATAAATAAATTTTATATTAATATTGAAGGCTGAAAGGTAGGCTGCAGCCAGCAGCCAGCTGCATTATTAATCTTGCTCTAATGCAGGCACACGCAGTAGTGGTGAGCTCACACGCAGATCGTCGCATCCATGGCAGTTCACAATCACATGATGCTCCTCGCCGTACCGGCCGTGGCCGCCGGCGGGTTCCTGAAGACTGCAGGCGTTCCACCTTGCGTTCCTGGTGTGGCCGGTCAACGCCGCGCTGCCGCTGGCGCACGACCTGTCCCGGGCCTGCATCGCGCTCCGGGGGATCGCGTCTTCGACGCCGCCGGGCTGCACGCCTACGTGAGCGGCGTGCAGCTGCGTGCTGCAGGCGTGGAGGCAACTGCAGGTAGGTCTGCTAATTGGATTGTAATCCACGCCAATTCACATCAAGTTAATTTATGTTTTCAACCTAACTCACCTCATATTTATATCATTTAAACCCAAACTAATCCACTCTACTAGTTGATAGAACCTATAAGCTTGCTATAAAAAGTCATGGTTTGCTATATAAACTTATGGGCTCATATAAAAAACTCGTATATATTTGAAATAAATGTGAGTCCGACATGTAGGTCCTACATCAAGAGCCGGATTCTAAAACTAAAATGTCGTGGTCACACCTTAAATTTAGCGAAATTGATCGAAATTTGTTGGAGATGATAGAGTTTGACGGCCCGCTACTTTGTGCTAAATAGTATGGCTAAACATATATTTGGACCCCACATTAAGAGCTGGACCCTAAAATTAAAACCTTACGTTCACACCTTAAAATTTTAGCGAAATTCATCAAAATTTGCTGGAGATGACTCAATTTGACTGCCCACTACTTTGTGTAAAATAGTATGGCTAAACATACATATGGGTCCCGCATCAAGGGCTGACCCTAGAATTAAAACCTCGCGTTCACACTTTAAAATTTTAGCGAAATTGATCAAAATTTATTGGAGATGACTCAGTTTAAATGTCCGCTACTTTGTGTAAAATAGTATAGTCACAGATATATATATATATATATATATATATATATATATATATATATATATATATATATATATATATATATATATATATATATATATATATATATATATATATATATATATATATATATATATATATATATATATATATATATATATATATATATATATATATATATATATATATATATGAGCCCCACGTCAAGAGCCTTACCCTCGAACTAAAACCTCCCCTTCACACTTTAAAATTTTAACAAAATTGATTGAAATTTATTGGAGATGATTTAATTTAATAATTAGCTACTTCATGCGAAAAAGTATAGTTGGACTTATACGTGGGCCCACATCAAGAATCAGATCCTTAAATTGTTTTGTGAATCAAACCAATACAAACCACTCTAAACCACTCCCAAACTATTTCCTTTTAGAGGAATATACAAACCAAACCAAATCATTTGATGAATCAGCCTATTAATAACCAATCTAAACAACTTCCAAAAGAAATCTAATCCATTAAAACAATTAAATCCAATCCAATTAGCAGAGCTACCTGCACGACGACGACGGCTGGTTGGCCTCGGCCCGCGACGTGGTGAGGAGGCGCGAGAACGCCGTCGCGCACGCCATGATTGGCTTCAACGACATCTACTAATAATGCTGTGATGCATGGGTGCCTCCCACTCCGCGTCGTTGCTGGGTGATCCATGGATCCTCATGTTGGTCGATTTTCCAAGAGGATGGTTGATTTCTCAATTTTTCGCGGCGGTCTTCTTGGACCAGTTAGCACCTAGCCACCTAGCGTGACAAATTGTTCTCATGTTGCTCGTCGACTCGTCGCCAAGCTTGAAATCCCAAGTGAAAGATTCAGTTGTCCGATGGAAAGTTAGAGATTCTTGTTCATGAACTTGTTCAGATACCAACGTGAAACATTCAAACATTTTAGTTTGAATTCAGTTGAAATACCAGTTCCTAGTAACGTCTCTGGCATCATATTTGAAATCCCCATTTGAAAGATCTGGTTGTCCAATTGGAAGGTGGATTTTTCATGAATTTCGTCATGTACCTTTGAAATGTCAAGGTGCAGCTCTTGCAGCTGAAAACGTTTATATTGAGCTCACGGGCCCGAGCGAGGCCCAGGTGCCATTTGAAATTTCAAAGGCCCAGGACAAAAGAGAATGTCCCACCTGGTGGATCCCGTGGCACCCCCCACCACGCATGCCAGTTCACATTGGACGGGCCACGTCTGCATTGACGTGTCAGAACTCAGAAGTAGCTCGGCCAGTCTTCGCCCACACCGTTCGTCGAGATTCATCAAGGCATCAATCAACCAGTTGATGAATGCTTGCCTTTGCCGCTCGCAACCGGGGAAGGCCCGCCTCAACCGCAACCCCACCTCCGTCCCGGGTCCCCGCGCGAGCAGCGACGTCGCCTTCTCTTGCTTTGGTTAGCTAGCCGCCAAGCCTAGGCCCACGCCCTCATACGATCACCACGGGGCACATGCAGGGTGGTGCTGTCAGCTCATCATCGGGGGGCACCTGCCCGGCCTTGCCTACGGGCGTGGCAACGGCATCGGCGACCACGTCCGCCACGCGCTGCTCGCCACCTCCTACCTGAACCCGGACGCCATGTTCATGCGCTGTGTTGATCTTCGATGGTCACCAACCCAGAGTACGAATTGCACTGAATGGAAGGCACCCGCCGGTTCGGTTGCACTCCGATCCCATCTTGCATTACCAACTGTGTTGTACTCTTTAACACTGCAAACAGGGTAGTAGTAGGTCGCTGCAGAACTGGTATGGTACGTCAGCCACAACCATGTGGGGCATTCAGTGTCATCCACCGGATGGCTGGATCTACCGCAAAACTGTTCATGCAATGACTTGGATCCACCGCAAAACTGTTCATGCACCAACTGTTGCGGTTGATTAGCCCAGGGGTAGGGTCTCTCCTGGCAGGCTTGTGGGCCACTTCCACGTTATCTGGGAACGACACATGTAGGTCCATCGGGCTCCACAAGGCCCGGTAATGATGCACGCTTTCCCATTTGAATCGCCATGAATTTTGGACCGCAACACCCCTGTCGCGTCCCCAAGCAGCAGCAGCACACCAGCCGATTAGTCCTTGCCACCTACTGCATGCATGCTTTGCTTGCTTGTACGTGATGCCAATACGCCACGTCGCCATGATCGTATCGACGCAGTCGCTGTCGCCCATCAGGATCCGACAACAATCACACGTCCCGTCCTAGCCTTACGTCCAAATGAAACGTGTACACAATCTGTTTCCTTGGCCAGTTGGCCTTGGAGAGGCTACCGCATCCGTGCGCTCCGGCTGGACCCTAGGCGGCGGCGCGGCGACACGAAGAGCAACAGGAAAGATGGTCTCGCGGTGTCCGGCCGGCCGGTTTCAGGCTCGATCAGCTAGCTACCGCGTGCGGCGCACGAGCACGCACGATCCAGCCTAAAATTGAAGTATCCACGACGTCCATCCACCATTCTCCCATCACTCTCTGCCGTACTCTTTATCCTGGAGTTCTGTTCTATCACATGATTATCCATCTTACAGTGACCGGGGAGAATACAAAAACTTGCACGCTACAACCTGACCCGATTGCAAAATAAGCGGCTCCTGGAACCGGGAAAGGCCGAGCCATCCATCTCCATCGACGGAGGCCAAGAAATTGTGCAGAAACGACCATGTGCCGCGCGCCTGCCCCGGATGATTGCTCGCCGATCGCGCTCCTAACCAAACTTTATTGAGGTGATGCCAACACCAACACCAACACCAACTTCTTTGTGGGGCTCAAGTTTCTTGCAAATATCTCTCTGATCCAGAGAGCCGCTCCTGACGAGCCTGCTGCACCTGTCACGAATCTGCTACTTGCAGCTGTCCGGACGGGGTCCATGCGGAATTATTTTCTGAAACGAATCCATGTGAAATTATGCTTATCCTGAACCATGCATGATCATTGTTGTTTACAACTTTAGATATATGCGGGCACCATCTATTTTTTTTCCTGTGAACAAAAGAAAACTTGCGGTGTGCTGCTGTGTTGTGGAGTGGCCCCGCTGTCTGATCCATCGTCTGGGCTACGTAGTTCTGTATGAAAACGATGTTGCGCTGCCCATCTGCAGAAATGGAATGGAACGTTGTTTTCTCTTCTGGCAGAGGTTGTTGCTCCGTTCCAGAAGTAGTCGGTGGCCTTGGCCGGGCGGACGCGTCACCACTGGCCCCGCCCGTGTTGATTGCCACAAGCCGACAAGCCAGTAGTACGTAGATGCGTAAACCAATCGTCCGGTTTGGACTTTTCCAGATTTTCAAGGGGGAGGTTCAAATCCAAACAGAGCAACAGTAGAAGTACTTTGAGCAATACGTGTCACATACAAAATACATCTGAAGTTGTTGGTTGTTGCAGACTGATGATGGCTGTAGTTGTTTGTGACCGAAACAGAGACGTGTTTTTACAACCATCATTGAGCAAAAATGGCTTCTACTCCACACACTTGAGCCTTCCCCTAGAACAATCGTATCGGCAGGTCCAAAGCCAAAGAATAATCCTCCTGTTCCCCACCAGGAAAACGACGATGCCATTATGTTTGGTCCCTCGCGAGAATCTCCGGACACAAACAAACGTAAGCAAAGGAATGGCATCAATATAATGTCGCCGCCCATCCAATCCAACTTAAATCTGTGCGCTACAGCATCGCTCGGCAAGAGGGATTAGCGGATCGGATCACACAAGAAGCTGTTAAACCAGCGACTCCAAACAGTCAATAGTGGCGGGTTCCGATTATAAGACCCCTTCGCCAATGTCCACTCCACAAAGCAAGGTATCTACAATCCCTTCTCCGTTCACGGCCGGCTTGCCAGGTCTTTGCTAACCACCAACACGCGCGCCTCGAGCTCCTCGGGCACATAGCCATGGAGAGCACACAGGGGTAGAGAGACAACACCATCTAGCTAGCAGCAGTGGAGCGGTCGATCACAGAGCTCAGAAAAAAAAAGAAGAAGAAGAGAGAGGCCGATCGTGATCCATGGCGGTTCACGTGTTGCTCCTCGCCGTGCCGGCCGTGGCGGGCGGGTTCCTGCAGGCGTTCCAGTTCACGTTCCTGCTGTGGCCGTTCAACCTCGCGCTGCCGCTCGCGCGCCACCTGCCGCGGGCGTGCGCCGTGCTCCGGGAGCTCGCGTCCTTCTACGACGCCGAGCTGCGGCCCTACGCCAGCGGTGCGCGCCGCGCCGTGCGGCGGCCGCCGACGCCGCCGCGGACGCGGAGCCAGCGGCGCGCCTTGCTCCGCGACGAGCTGCAGAGGGCGGCACACGAGGATATCGTCGCGAACGCCATGATCGCGCTCGTCGACATCTCCTACTGATCGACGCGCTTGGGTGCCTGCTGCCAAATCACGCTGCCGGGCCATCCGTTGCATTTGCATCCTCGGATTGATTCCTTTTGCAGCGATCCTCTTGGGTCGGTTGGCTTTGCCATTTTTCTGTTGATTGTGTATAGTCTTCTCCTCTTTCCTGCATCCGTCAGCGAGGTTTCTAGTTGCCTCCATTGTGGATTTGTTGCGAGATTGTACACGGATTAAACAAACAAAAACTAATGCAGAGGTTATTCAGCTCATACGTTCTTTAAGTTCTACCCCTGTCCAAGCCCACCCATGGTTGCCACACTTCACTCCTTTTTCTAGTCTACGATCTGAGCTATTTCCCTATCCACTTCTAGCACCCAAGCAATCTAGTACACATACCGAGGATGCCAATCTTACTCAAAGTTTCCTAGGGTTCGTAAAGCAAGGTGGGGGTACTCTAGCCCATTGAGTTCATCTACTTTAGAGCCTATCTCCTCATCAGCCGATTGAAATTGTGTTTTTCCATCAATCACCATTTTCGTCCGTTGGATCAAGATCCAACAATCGAGATGCTATCCCTCATGTTCTCTCTGACTCTCTCTAGGGTGCGTTTGGTTGCAGGGACGAAGTGGGACGGGACGGGACGATCCCACTTCGTCCCGCGTTTGGTTGAGAAACATGTGGGATGGGAACATCCCTGTCCCACCAAAAGTGGCGGACGGGGTCATCCCCCGTTCACGCGGTTCATGCCATTGGGCGGCACGGCCGGAGGACGGGCGTCCGCCGGTGCGGAGGAGGCTACCTCGGGCAGCGATGGGGTAGAGCAGGGGCGGCAACGGCCATGGCCCAGGGGTGCGGAGGGGCTACCACCGAGAACGGAGGGGTGCGGAGGAGCTCCCCGGTGCGGTGCGGCCGTGGCCCTGGGGAGGCAGGTCGAGCTCCCCGACGGCGTGGTTGTGGCCTAGGGGAGGCGGGGTGGAGCAGGGGCGGCGGCGGCCGTGGCCATGGCCAAGGGGCAGCGCGGCCAGAAGAAGGATAAGGCCAAGGAAAAAATATAAGAAAAATATTGAATAGACAATGACAAGTGGGGTCCACTTTTTAGAGGACAGGTAGGGTCCATTTACTATAGCTAACGGTATTAAAATCGTCATCCATCTCATTCTCTCGATCCCCCGTACCAAACAAAGAACTGGGACGGACCCATCCCTCTCAACCAAACATAAAATAGGATCATCCCATCCCATAAAATGGGGATGGGATGATCCCGTCCCACCTTGTCTCCAAGCCAAATGCACCCTAAGCCTCTTCTTATCTTCTCCGTTCCTCCTGAAGGCCCAAGGCAGCCGTTTGGCTCCCCCGCAACCTCCGCCTCCCTGCCCGGCTTCGGCGGCGAACCTCCGCCCCGCCCACGACTGCCGCCGCCGCTAACTCGTTGGCCCTCGATGCCCCCGCCGCCTCCACTGCTCACCAGGGGTCCCCACCGCCCGGCTCCAGCGGCGCCTTCGCCGCCTCCGCTTCCCGCAGTCTATACCGCCTCCACCTCTGGCCGACAAGCCACCCAAGAACTTCCTCTAAAGTCGGGCACTTGACTAAGCCCCAAAACCCCAAAACCTAACCCCGAATCCCATCTCCATTCAATTTCTAGTACAAATTTAGGTGACTGATACATAAGAAAGATCTCAATCGATTGATGAGGAGTAAAAGTGGTAGCACATGGCGCCTCAGCCACTTCTCAAATCAAGTCATGTTCGCATGTTTGGGTGGGAACCACTGGGTCTTCTCGGACCATTATACACGAGTATCTTACTTGATCATTAAATCTTTTTATCTGTTGAAATCTGCCCTCAAATGATTCTTATATGAGCAAATCAACATGTGAACAAAATTGGGTTCAGTTGAAGCCCTATTACTATTACGCACAAAACAGAAGGGGAAAAAAGGAGCAATCTTGGTGATTCGGCTTCCACCAAGTAAGATCTCATTGTTAAACAAACAGTGGATGGCCGGCTTAGATCAATCAGATTGAAGCAATTTACTCCTCCCTCAAGAAGGAGAGATTTTTTTTTTCACGGAAAACAATGAGTCAACCTGAACCATTACCAGGATATACCATTAAAAACTAATCTTATAAGTGAAGAGGACGTACAAAAAGCAATAGAGGCTCGTCAATAGGGCACACCAGCACAGATTTCAATTCAGGCCCTGAGCAAGTAGAAGAGATGAATGACAGAGGGGTTGAGGGGGACTAAGAGGACTGTGGACTTGGATTCACCGGCGACGCCTCCGCTCCTGCTTGAACACCAATCCCCATAATACAAGTATCCAGGTCGCAAAGGCTGGCGGGCAGGCGGCCGACCTCTGATCTCCCTACTATCTTTGTCACTATCTGTGTGTGTGAGTGTCCTATCTGTCCCGTTCTCTGTCTCTAGATCTTTCAAACCCGCGACGCGGTCGTGTTCTCGATTTCGAACCGAGCCCGAAACGATAGGAGAAGGCGCAAGGAAGAAATTGAGTATTCGAACTGGCGCCGCCGGGACGGGGAATGGAAAGGTGGGTCTTTTTCGTTGGGGTGGTGTTTGGACGGAGTATGTGAGAGGGAGAGGACGGCTCCTCTAATACTGCTAAACATGAGGAGACCCAATTTTCAAAAAAAAATAGACATGAGGGCAAAAAACCCAAAATAATTCAGGTCAAAAACGTGACCAGCTCGCCCACGAACAACTTTTGAGTCGGACTTTTCGAGCTTTTTCGGGCAGGCCTCTAGCCAGGCCGTCCGGTCATTTTTAGTTGGAAGATAAAAAAAATACTTAGGTCGGGCTTAGCCCGTCTGGAATTTTTTCGGGGCAGGCAAAATGTGCACCGCATCCGGCCCTACAAAGGCCACGGGTCGGGCTTAGCCCGCTAGGCTTTGACTCAGGCTGTTAGGCTGGATTGGACCAAATTTGCTCAGGTCTATACATGAGCAACTTGGCTCGATCCAGCACGACGGCCCTACTCGAGCCTGCGGGGCTAAGCCCGACTTGCATTTTTTTTATAGGGCCCGGGTGGCCATTTTCCTGCTAATTGTTTTTTATATATTTTTCAACTAAAAAGATTGGGTGGCCTGAAAAAAATGCTCATGGGCCCAAAAAATGCTTGAAAAGGCTTTTCCTGAAAGCTGTTCGTGGCAAAAAAAAAAGCCTGAAAAGACTTTCCCGAAAGCTGTTCGTGAGCCCGAATTGGGCTTTTTGCTGACCCAGCTCGATCCACGCTTTGCTCATGTCTAATTACTGCCCATTGCTATCATACGAGCGTCAAGGCAAATTACCATGAGGGGCGGTGGCGTCGCCGGAGGTCAGGGGGTCACCACTGGACAGGGAGGAATCGTCGGTGGAGTGGGTGGCCATGGCGCGCGGTAGGAGGTGGGCGCGCGCAGCATGAGGTGCAGCGGAGAGGGTGGCTGCGGCGCGGCAGAAGGGGCACCGCCAGGAGGGCTTCACGAGGAAGGCGCGAGGGAGAGGAGGAGAGGCCCACGATCTAATCTCGTGATACCATGTAGAGAAGTAGTTTGGGAAACACCACATACTCTAATGAGGGGGGTGACCTATATATATATATATAGCCAACATGGCTTGGAGTAAAAGAAATACATCAAGTGTACATGGAAAGAATAAATACTTCCTAATACACGTATATACTTCATAATACTAATTACTAGGAAGTACTGTTTAACTTAACATAGAAAAGGAACTTCTCTGCAGAATCTTAACTTAAACTACCAGGATTACATTTCAGTGCTCTTATATTCCTCAGTGTGGGTCACATCTCGTACAAGCATGAACAGGTTACATGGGATATGATTTTTCTCTGTATGGTCCCAACATTTTTTTTATAAAAAACTGGTTGCCTTTACAATCCAGTGTTAAACTATTCTTTCCATGCTTGTACAGGATATCTGGTACCATATACACTCCCTAATACCACTGCGTGATTCTGCCCGTTCTGCCTGTGTATCACGCACATTTTTGTGTTCTTGGAGACAGAGGCGGGCCCAGGGATTAGAGATTGGGTATTCAAAAATTCAGAAGATAAAAGAAATTAGTATCTCAACCCTGTTTTGTATCATAAATCATTGACAAATACCATTGATTAGCAAAATAATGGGTATTTAATGAATACCCTTGAATACCCCCTGGGCCCGCCCCTGCTTGGAGATACCACCTCAAGCTCACCTTCATTGCAGAAACACTTGGCTTGAAACAAAACACATATCGAAAAAGTTATAGAACAAAGGGTTTCACTTGGAGAGTCGACCACATTCTGAAAAATCACTCAGGAGTTGGTGTGAAGTCACTGAAGATTGTAATCGATAGTCATCACTCATGCCATGTTAATATTTGGCTTCAGAGTGCTATTTCACCGAGGATTGAAGAAGTCAGCCTTTCCCTGTCTGCAATATATGGGGCAGAGTACAACTTCCCTTGCTCACTTTTACTTGATGGCTGTGGAAACTCCATTCGGTATCTTCACCTAAGCAATTGTGCCTTCCGCCCCCCCGGTTGGATTTGATTGCTTGAGGAGCCTGACAAAGCTGTATCTGAATGGAGTGCGTATCACGGGGGATGAATTGGAGTGTCTTATTTCCAGGTCCTTTTGTTTGGAGCAGTTGGAACTCAGATGTTGCAATGAGCTAGTCTGCCTAAAGATACCATTCTGGCTAGATCGGCTCAGCTGGCTGAATGTGTCTTCGTGCAACAAGCTACGAGTGATCGAGAGTACAGCTCCTAACCTCTCCACTTTTGAGTTGTGTGGTTAGCGAGTACAACTCTTACTTGGAGAATCATCACCAGTGAAGAACCTAAATCTAGGTTTTTCATCTGAGCTCAATTCTATCAGTTATATGCTATTACCAAGCTTCCTTTGATTGTGCCACATCTTGAAACTCTTAACATATATTCTGGCAATGAGGTATAATCTGAACATTATTTGATAGCAGTGTTATGACATGTAACTGTATCATGCTCTTTTTGCAATATAATTAAGGGAAATCTTTGTGCAGAGGGTTAATACACCAATGGTTGCTAACCAATTCCTCCACCTCAAGTACTTGAATATTGACCTTACTGATGATGATGATGATGATGATGATGATGATGATGATGAGACTACTTTCCGAGCCTATGGTTATCTGTCCTTGGTTTCGTTTCTGGATGCTTCTCCTGTCTTGGAGACTTTCATCTTGAGCGTGAGTACTAGTTCATCTTGCAAAGATATTTAGTATATCTATCGTGGAACCATTCAATTTCATGTGACATTAATTAATACTGATGCTATGCAGGTAGATCAGCATGACATGCATCATGAATCGGTTTTTGGGGATGCCTCGTCACATCTGAGGCAGATTCCTGAACACAAGCATGGCAGGCTCAAGAAGATGCAGATCAACGGGTTCTGCTCTGCAAAGAGCATGGTTGAGCTAGCATGTCATATTCTCGAGAATTCAACAGCACTTGAAAGTCTTACGCTGGACAGCATATTTAGTCAGGGGAAGGATGCTGACGACATCGTTAGGTGCTCTGGCCGGAAAACTAGCAAATGCATTTCCAAAAGCACACAGATGATAGTGGAAGCACATAAAGCACTCAAGGTCATCGAAAGATACATCGTGGAAAGAGTTCCCTCTACGGTCAAGTTAAATGTTCGGGCACCTTGTATCCGATGCCATGCTATAGATGTCAAGTCACTATAATTTATCCAAAATTTAACTATGCAACGATGCATATAGTGAAGCATAAACTGTTCATCGTTTAGGTCATGTTCACTAACTTGCGATGTTGATGTTTTGTTCTCTTCGAGGCGATAGGTTGCCATCACTCTGGATTATTTTGATTATGTGATATATTACACTTCAACACATGTCCTGTTCTCTGTTCTCTGTTTCTTAGTTAACACAGTTTCCCAGAGCTTAGTAGTTAGTATGCTGTATGGGTGCCAGTTGATTTGAACTTTTAAGATCAGTTTAGTTTAGCGCTCCGTAGTCAAAAAGATAGTCCTGTTAGCTTGCTTTCAGTTCACTGGTCGTGACTCCTGGTAGGAAGTGATAGTCTGTCAAACAGCCCAAAGTAGAAAATCCCATAAACAACGGAAGTTTGAGTAGAAAAGTCCGTACTCCAAGCCCGCAAAGGTAGCCTTCCGATTTCAGCCCACGCAGCAGCTTTACTCCCGGATTTGCCGGATTTGCGTTCCTACTTCGACGGCGCGTTCCATCAGTTCCAGAGCTCTGGTTCCAGTCGGATCTCTCCCTCTCG
Source organism: Setaria italica (assembly GCF_000263155.2). Taxonomy (NCBI): domain Eukaryota; kingdom Viridiplantae; phylum Streptophyta; class Magnoliopsida; order Poales; family Poaceae; genus Setaria; species Setaria italica. The sequence continues at coordinate 31,599,616 of NC_028456.1, read as the reverse complement.
CGGAAGACCCCGGCCGGCGGCTCCGACGCGATTTCTTTTCTCCCGACGCGCCTTGTTCCCTCTTAAATAGAGAGCTCGACTGAGGAAGAGAGGCCGGAGAAACATTGGCGACCGCCCTTGAATTCCCGGATCGATTCGAGGCGTCCTCGCGCCATGGGGATTCTAAAGTTCAATCTGCTCATGAACACGCAGCAACAGCGCCGTCGTCGCCAAATGCAAGCCCGTAGTAAGTCAAATCTCCACTCTTTTTTTAGAACAGTCAAATCTCGGCTCTGTACTGGCGCTGGTTTTTATTCACAAAAAAAATTCCCCCCCCCCCCCCCCCCCCCCCCCCCACCCCCATTAGTTCCTTTGCATCCCTGAGGATCCAGATAAAAAACAGTTTTTTTCCCTACTCCACGAGCTGTTCAGTAGTTCATTTGCTTAGTGTGGTCGATGTTTTTTTTTATATAATCTGAAAAGGGGTGCCCAGTGGCTGTTTGATTTAGTTTCGTCTGAGCAGTGTGGCCAATGCTTGTTTGACCGTATAGCTAGCCTTATTTTGGTGGATCGCAAGATTGTTTCTTTTTCTCATTCAGTATTCAGCAGGCCTTCTCCAACCCAGCTCCATTTTACCTATCTCCAATTGACGTTGGAGATTGTAGGGATGGGTCGGGCGGCAAAAGCCTCAGTGAGCCGCTGGGAGGGGGCGACCAGAGTTTCTGGCGGTGGCGGCGCTGTAGATCGTGAGAGAGGGAGGTGATCGTGAGGGGAGAAGGTGGGCAGCCCAGTGAGATGGATTCAATTATGATGAGGTGGTCTGTTTTGAAATATTATGAGCTAATTATTAGCGATCTACTGTGGATTGATGTGTGTTTTGGGGAAATTTTTTTTTGAAGAAAAACATACGCCAATATTTCAAAACAGGCCATATCATCGTAATTGGGCTCAGCTCGACGCCTGCCTGCTCTCTCCCTGTCTGATTCTTTCTTCTTCTTCCTTCAGCAGGTAAAAAGAGAAGAAATGGGAGGAGGGGGAAGAGACGCCGCGCAATCAGGATCACCCTGTGGAAGTTGTTCTAATGCCAGACTCCGGCGAGAGCTCCCCGAAGCCGTCGCCGCCGGCCGACCAGGACTCGCCGGGGGCTGCGAGTCGGCACCGTTCAAGGTTGAGGAGATGCAGGGCCTCCGCGAGCAAAGGTAGCATCAACAGTAGGGCGCGGGCGGCGCCGCGTGCGGAGCAGCGGCAACCGTAGGGAGCCGGCACCGCTAGGAGCCACGCGCTGGGGTATCAGCCAGCGCTAAGGAAATTCTGGGATCGGGAAAGGACCAGTCGCTGCTTTTTATCGGAAGTAGGGGAGTTGTTGGAGGTAATTTTTTTTTCTAAATAAGATTTTAGGCAATTTTAAGGAGCTTTTGAGTTGCTCTTGCTCCCGTGATCCCGTTCTGTCCCGTATCTCTCTCCCCAAACGAAAAAAAAAAGGGAGCCCCGCTCTTCCCCTCCCCGCCCCCAGCAACGCCAACTCGATTTCTTCCTCTTGCGCCCTCTTCAGCTGTTTTGGTTTCGAATCGAAACCGGGACAGATAGATTAGAGGAGATACAAGCAGTGGACCACGCGAACTCTTGCGCACGCAGAGACGGTAGGGAGGAGAGAGGTCGCCCGACTGCCCGCCGCCTTTGTGCTCTCGATACCAGGTGCCATAGGGATGCTGTCGCTAAATCGCGTCATGCTCAAGCAGAAGCGGAGGCGTTGCTGGTGAATCCAAGCCCGCAGTAAGCCACCTCTTGGTCCGCTCGACCTCTCTGTTATTCGTCTTTGCTTGTGTTCATGACCTCAATTGACATATGTTACCTGTTCTGCGTAATTTTGGTCCATGGCCCTATGGGACGAGCCTCTATTGCTACCTTTATGTTTCTTCATAAAAAAGATTAACTTTTTATGGTCTCTGCTTGTTTTGGTGTTTACTTAACGTTCTTTTTTGAAGAAGAAAAAAAAAGGGTTAATTGGATATGTGCCATTATAACTTTCAAGTTTTTGAGCCATACCACTACTATTTGAGTTATAGGACGGTGGCACCGTCAAGCTCCCAGATCCACCAAGCGCTCGCGACTGCGCCAAACTTGCTGCGGTAGCGGCGTTGCGGAGGCCCGGAGGTCACTGCCTCTCTCCCACTGCTCCTCCCTCGCGGATCCAGCTCGTGCCCACGGTCTCCTTCCTCCGATCCTCTCTGTACCCAATATTTTGCGAACAAACTGAGAACCAAAGAACGGATCCTTTTGCAAGTGAAAATTGATTCGTTTTTTATCCGAGTTTGGTTCCTAAGAATCGATTGCTTCTGTTCTTTCGATTGGATCCGGTGACCAGAAGATGAATCGGGAGGAAGGGGATGACAGGTGTGGGACCGATGCGTCAGTGAGGTTGAGGGAGGTGTTATACCAGGGCTTTTTAGTCCATACGAAAATACAGTGACCTGCACGTGGGCCCAATGATGTTAAAGACGTAGAAAATGGCATATCTTAAACAACTTTAAAATTGTAATGGCCTGCATTCTATAACTCAAACAGTCGTGGTGTGGCTCAAAAATTTAAAAGTTATAATGGCACACATTCAATTAACCCAAAAAAAATATCTCCTTTTTGATGAAGGAGCAAACTGGTACATTTGGATTGTTGCAGGCAGTCTTCCGAGTGTTTGTTTGACCGTAAATTGACCAAGATTGCTCTTTTTTCCTGTTTCATAGGAGCAGGGCTTCAAGCCTTAGAATGTTCGACCATACTCATTTTTTGTTCAAATGTAGATTTGCTCATTACGAAATAATACTTTGGCTGGAGATTTTGAGAGGTAAAAATATTTACTGAGCAAGTAATGATAATTGCACATAATGGTTTGAGAAGAACCAACAGTACCAACTCAAACACTCTAGTGAATATGACATGATTTGAGAAGCGGCTGAAGGTGCCATTTGCCACCATGTAAAGGTAGCAGGGTTGTTTAGTTGATGTGGGATCCGAGGTAAGCCTCAGAGGTAGGAGGACGAAAGTGGTAGGGAAAGATCTTAATTCCAGTAACTGATGAGCTCCTCCATGTAATTTGGGGAGATTGCAATATCACTTGGAAGTCCTACAGTCGACACCATGTATAATCCGAAGGAGGATGGTAACACTAGTAGGTGCTGTGTTGAAAAAAAACGGGTGAATGCAGGACCATACGCAGGGATTTAATCTTGGAAGCACATAAAGCACTCGGCGTTATCAAAAGATACATCGTGGGAAGAGTCCCCTCTTCAGTTAAGTTGAATGTTGGGGAGCCTTGTAGCCGGTGTCACGCTATAGATGTGCGGTTATCCAATACTTAAGTGTGCAATGCATACGCTGTTGTACTCTTCATTGTTTAGGTAGCGTCCAGTATTTAACTGTGCAGTGTTGCATAAGTTTTTTTTTTGTCATAACCATTTTATCTAAGCTGGCTGTCCAATGTTTATTCAACCATGAATCTTAATGTTGTGGATGCCAAATCACACACGCACAAAAATTGTTTAGTAGGGTCAAACAGCCCTAATTCATCTCCAGCCATCCGTTTTTATGGAGTCCAAGAATAATTTGGAGAATTCAAGAGGTAAAAAAGAAATATTTATCATGGTTAGTGGTATCCATAAACATGACATGACAAGAGGTAAAAAGACATGATTTGAGACTTGTGCTACATTGTCAAGTTAGCTGTGAAGCCTTGTTCAGCTAGTGTGAGATTTTGAGATTCATGTGAGCCTTCACAGGGAGAAGATGCTTGGGAAAGGATATTGACTCGCATTGGCTGGCAGGCCTCTCCATCATGTGCTTGGGGAGATGGCAATATTTTTGCAGAGGGCTTATTGCAAGTTTTCATGGTCCATTCTAGCATTTTCCTTGAATTGAAACAAGTTGCCTTTTATATGCTTTGGTGTAATAAGTTCCATAGTAAATAATTTGGTATTCTCGCAAAAGTTGAACAGTAGAAAAGGTTGCATTGTTATGCACATGTTATATGATTGACTTGGTTGTTTTCTTCTGTTAATATTGATATTATATCTGCTCAGTAACATGCATGATATGCTGCAGATCAAAATTCTACTGAAATGCCCAAGAAAAAGGACTTGCTCTGTCAAGAAGATGATCGTTCTGAGGGTGGTAAAATTTCAAGATATTCAGGGTCAGGCCTTCCTGAGGTACGGCATGAATGTTGGTTATGGAAAGCTTATATCAAAACTAAAACATCAGTATGCTTTCTCGAACTTATCAAATTGATGGACCTATGCTAGCTACATAAAAGTTTGTGAAAGAGATCTAGTATTTACTTCTTCATTATTGTGACACTGAGGGCTAAAGTCTAGCTTCCTCAATACTTAGGTGAGTTTAGTTACATACACGGCAACCATAACAAAAGTGTTTATTTAAAATATTCAGCTTTCAGAAGCCTGTGCACCTTTGGTTTACTTTCCCCTGTGGAAAAGATGGAAACACATAACCAAATGACATCCTTCTGTAGCCTGGTTACCATCTTCTGTAGCATTAAAAAGATAGTCATTAGTTGCTAGCAGATTGACATGAGTCGTTAAAAGCTAGCTTGTAGCACTTTAGCAGTTTTTGTTTCATGATATCACTTTAAGACGAAGTGTCAGGGCTTTGCTTTGTGGTTCTCCATTCCGAATTCCTGGGTTCATTTCAATATGAAACCTTCCACTTGCTCTTGGTAGAAAGTAGGACTAACCATGGCTGTATGCTTGGATAAAAAGAAAGATGATCACTTGCGAACTAGAGCATAAGTGAGACACTTTACTACATTGTTTCAATGCTATGCTGCAACCAAGTTTCTACAAGTCTCTATATTTCCGTGCACAGGTTTGATTTCACTACGATCCTTCATTCATCTAGTACAGATATCCTATTGAACTGCACATCCTTGTACTGGTCTGCTGTGTAGTTGAGAAGGCCTGTAACATGTATCTTGTTTTGTAGCTGTCAAAACTTGCTAGGCTGTTTAAATATTCATTGATACTTTGGAATTAATATTCCCTCTGATTTAAATACAACATGTCGTTTAGGACATTGACACGGTTTGTAAGATGAAGCTTTGACCGATAATTTCTTTAGAAAGTACCTTACATGGTGAATCTAGTCACATCTGTTTTAAATTGTCAATCTAGGTATTTAAATTGTCAAGCAGGTTGGCATGCCAATTTTTGGCAGTGATCCAAACAATTGCCAAATTGTGTGGGCTAACCAAAAATTTGGTAAGGCTAAGATTGGCAACCATCCAAACGTGCCCTCCGTATCACTGCACATTTGTACAAACATGAAGAGATCACCTGTGATAGAATTTTACTCCACGAAATCCCATTGCTTTAAAAAAATCTGAAGAAATTATTTGCCTTTACAGTTCCAATGTTGAAGTTTTTTTCATTCTTTTGCAGGATATCTGGTGCCATATACATTCCCTAATGCCACTGCGAGATGCTGCCCATTCTGCTTGTGTATCTCGTACGTTTTTACGTTCTTGGAGATGCCACCCCAATCTAAATTTCACTAAGGAAACACTATGCGTGAAACGAAATGCATGTGGAAAGGGTGGTGTAGCAAGGTGTTTCACCATGAGAGTTGACCAAATTCTAAAAAATCACTCAGGCATTGGTGTGAAGACACTCATTCTTGACATCCCTGATTCTTGCAAGATTGACATTTGTCGTCTTAATCATTGGCTTCAGATTGCTATTGCACCTGGGATTGAAGAAGTCACAATTTTTCTGCATAGTAATTACAAGACAAAGTACAGCTTCCCGTGCTCACTTTTATTTGGTGGGTGTGGAAACTCAATTCGACATCTCCGCCTCACCAACTGTGCCTTCCGTCCCCCGGTTGGATTTGATTGCTTGAGAAGTCTGACAAAGGTGCATCTATATGAAGTGTGTATCACAGGGGATGAGTTGGGGAATCTTTTCTCCAATTCTTTCGCTTTGGAGCATTTGGAACTCATCTCTTGCAGTGATCTAATCTCCCTGAAGATACCATTCTGGCTGGAGCGGCTCAGCTTCCTTCGTGTGTTTGAATGCAACATGCTCCAAGTGATTGAGAGCAAAGCTCCAAACCTTCACACTTTTAAATTCTTCGGTAACCCAGGACACCTCACACTTGGAGAATCATCGCAAGTGAAGAGCCTAGATTTTAGGCTTTCAAATAATTTCAACTCTATCACTTATGCTATTACTAAGCTTCCTTCCACTGTGCCAACTCTTGAAACTCTTAAATTAACTTCATTTAGTGAGGTATCCTCTGAAACTTCAGGTTACCGTACCATTGTTATGATGTAACAGTTGTCATGCCCTGGAATATAATTAACATGATATCTTTATGCAGAGGGTTAATACACCTATGGCAGCTGACAAGTTCCTCAATCTGAAGTGCTTACAGATTTATCTTGCTGGTTATGAGGCATTTTCCCCATCCTATGACTATTTGTCTTTGGTTTCGTTTCTGGATGCTTCACCTGCCTTGGAGACTTTCATCTTGAGTGTAAGTTGCTTTTCATCCTGCAATTCTATTCAGAAAAGAAGTGTTTATCTTGCAATATCTGTGGTTAGATTTAAGGGACCTTTAATTTGATCCTGCGCAGGTAAATCAGGATGTTATGAAGCATGATTCTGTTTTCGGGAATGCCTCGCCTATGAGGCAGATTCTTGGGCACAAACATGATAGGCTCAGGAAGGTGCAGATCAATGGCTTCTGCTCAGCAAAAAGCATGGTTGAGCTAACTTGTCATATTCTCGAGAATGCAACATCCCTTGAAAGTCTTACAGTGGACACCATATTTGCTGGGTTCATCGGTGATGATGTTCGTAGGTGTTTTCTCCAAAAGAAAAGTAAATGCCGTTCCATTCCCAGGGATATGATCTTGGAAGCACATAATGCACTCAGGGCTGTCAGTAGCTTCATCGTGGGAAGAGTACCTCCTGCAATTAAGTTAAATGTTTGGGAGCCTTGCAGTCGGTGCCATGCTATAGATGTTAAGTTACCTTGACTTTCCAATATTTGACCATTCTGCAGTGTTGCATAACTATTAAGTTTCCATAACTATTAAGTTTTAGGCTAATCTGAGTGCTTTCTTTGGCTGCATGTGTGTGAGGGTCGAGTCCAATAAATAACTATGCATCATTGCATAGGTTGTCATAACTTTTAATTGTTTAGGGAAAGGATACTTTGTAGCCAGCTATAGAATAAGTTATTTTGTGTCCACGTGATCCAACCGCACGTACCCAGCGTGATATCGATCCAACCCGCGCGGTGCGTCTGGGATTCTGGCTTCCAGGCGTGAGCATGTCCCCTAATCAACGCCGGGAGCCGGGCGTAATCAACGCCGGGAGTTACAACAGTTAGGCGGCAAGTAATTACAAGGACCTGGTTAGTATAATTTGGGACCAATATACAATGAAAGTTAGGAAGACGAGTTACCAACTTACCACAGTTTGACAGTAATCACGTCTAAGGACCTGGTACTATAATGCTGTGACCAAATTACTATGAAATAGTTACAATACTGCTTATTTAGGTAAATACACTGAGCAATGTGCTTGCATGATCCATACTTGTGAAGAATTAGGAAATGTGCATTAGTAGTGCATACCAAATAAAGATCATGTAATTACCATTTTACCATGTACCACAATGGCGTAATCCACTTACTGTAAAAAATGGTGCTTAATTTGTTTAATCAAATGCCCTTGGATCTACCACATGGTAGTACATAATATAACCTATATTGACCGGGCATATATATATGAGCGATAACATTGGTTCGACTACTGTACAATAATTTACAAAACATTGCACCCTAATAGAAACATTAGCTATATATGTTTACAGCCAGAATTTTGAGAGAATCATTTAGAGCTTCTCATTCAATTGCAGCTCGTTGGGCAGCTATTGAACTCAGATCAATCCACCATGCCCATTTGCTGCTTAAGTGAGCCCATCTTGTGCAGAACTTGACAGAAATGGCTCATTCGTCCAGCTTGATGTTCCCGGCCTGCGGAGCCTGTCCAGCTTGATGTTCCAGGCCCGCGGTACCTCGCCGTTGAGGAACACAGATTTCACGTCCATGTGATGGACCTCCCATTTCCGCGTCGCCACCAGAGCCAACAACAGGCGCGCGGATTCCATGCGCGCCACCGGGGCAAACACTTCCTCGAAGTCGATTCCCTTGCGCTGCACGAATCCTTTGGCCACCAGCCGTGCCTTGTGCCTCACGACATTGCCTTGCTCGTCGTGCTTGACCTTGAACACCCATTTCAGTTCAATCGGCCGGCAATTTGCCGGCGGATCAACGAGTGTCCAAGTCTGGTTCTCCTCGATGAAGGCCATCTCCTCAGTCATCGCCCGCCGCCACCGTCGGTCTTGTTCTGCCTCCTTGAACGTGGGTGGCTCTTCTGCGTTGCCCAGGTGCAGCTGATGTTCTCCCAGCTCGCGCACCGCCAAACCTAGAGCTTCCGTGCCGCCGATGTAATCTTCCAGTGACCAGAATCGGAGGGGTTCGCCATCATAGCTGGCGTCGAGGTGCGGCGAGATCACAGGCGGCGGCGTGACGTACTGCACCCCCTCGGCCGGTGTAGCCAGTGTGCCGTCTCCTCCCGCCTGCCTATCTCCTCCACCTGCTTCTTCCCCTGCTCCCGGAACAGGGGACGCTCCTCCTTGCTCTTCTTCCTCCGCTGCTCCGTCTTCTTCTCCGGCGCGGTGCTCTTCTAGCTCGATGGTGAAGTGGCTGCCGCCGCCGCCCACTTCTCCCCCATCACCGCCGGACTCACAGTCCCAGCTGGCTCCTTCGTTGAAGATCACATTGCGTGACACCACTACTCGCCGATATTGCAGATCAAATAGCCTGTACGCCTTACTACCCGGCTCATAGCCCAGGAACACCATGGGCTTGCTCCTATCGTCCAGCTTCTTTAGCCCGGGCCTTGTCTCCTTCACAGGGCCGACGCAGCCGAAGGTCTGAAGGAAAGACACATCCGGCTTGCGTCCGTGCCACGCTTCAAACGGCGTCTTCCCCTTTAGGCTCTTCATCGACGAACAATTCAGGATGAACACCGCCGTACTCACCACCTCTCCCCAGAACGCCGCTGGCATCTTCTTCGCCTTGAGCATGCTCCGCGCCATCCCTATGATGGTTTGGTTCCGCCTCTCCACCACCCCATTCTGTTGCGGAGAGTAGGGCGCGGTGAGATGGCGTTGGACCCCGTATTCCGTGCAGTAGAGGCCGAATTCAACTGAGTTGAACTCGCCACCGCAGTCAGTCCTCAGCACGTGAAGCTTCTTGCCGGATTGTGCAATATTGTTGAATTGATAGAGATATTAATGCTATATTGTTGCCATTGCATCTCTGCAATGTTGCGTTTCTGCCTGTCCTATTCTATTCAGCGTTATTCAGCAAGCAATGGTTAGAAGAAAAATGAATGGTAGTCCTGGTGCCGGCCGGCGGCTGCAGTCGTCGTCCTCATATCTCCGGTGCGTGGGCTGGCTTAGCTCCCCCGGCCTCCTCGCTGCATGGGCGCCATAGCCCCTTCTGACACGTTGTAATTTCGGGATGGCTCATGCTTCGCAGAGGAGAAAGATGTGAAATCCGTTATAGCCAGTTGTTTTAGCAAGCCAGTTGATCTCATACTTGTAAGGAAGTTGTATAAAAGGAACGAATATGCGCCAGGATCACGAGCCGCTTCAAGGAAGTTGTACCGCGACCGCAGAGTTAGTCGGGAATCGTCGGCAGGATCACGAGAGAAAGCTGCCGGAGTTGAGGAAGAACCGCTTGATCGCCGCCGCACTCTGAAACGAACCAGCTCTTAGTATTAAATAAAAACGAACCAGCTCTGATCCAAATTTGTCACGAACTCAACAATTTGTGTCGTCTTTGCCCTCCAATCTGACAAATGCGTCACTCCAAATACGAGTAGAAATGTCTCTGTGTCACGATAGCAAACTTGATACACTCGGGATCCGAGGATCGCCGCCGGACAAGCCAGTCACGTCTCTCTTCGTCATCGTCCTCTCTAAACATTCCGATGTGACGGGTACTAAAAATAAGCAAAAGTAACCAAACACCCCGAAGTAATCCTCCCAACTTCTTTCTCTTCCACTTCCTCATAAAAAATGACCCAATGTGGGCCAGCCTTGGGCCGCCACTCCAGACCGAGTTATCCCTCCGAGAAGTAGGCATACCCCCGTGCAGATACAGATACTGAGATACAGCAAGTCAGCAACAGGATCGACAGGAGACTTGCTGGCTCCCTGGATACAGAGTCGCCTTGGTCCGTGACCCCGTTCCCCGTTGCCATCCTATAAATCTGGACAGGCTCAAGAAGTGGCACCTCCGGGATCACCTACGGCGACGGACCGACGGCGGCTGCCGAAGTGCGGATGCCAATCAGCTACGCCGTCCATTTCCCTGGATTTTTAGGCTCTGCCTCCACTTGGACACCTCGCACAAACTTAAGAGCCATAAACATGCGCATCTCTGTAAATTCAAATTGGTTCTCATTTCTTTTGAAAAGAAATACAAAGATCACCCCATATGTCGTTTCGTTGCAAATGCCAGCTCGGCATTCTAAAAACTACCTAGTTCGCACAAAGCTTAACTGGAGCCCATACTTACGGATCCACCAGAGTCTAAGTTAGCCGAGTCAATCTTTCTGAAGTGATTGGATTAGACTTATTCATCATATTTCGATGTTTTCTTTTCAAAAAAAATAGCAAACTCGGTGAACAACATCAAAGTTCTCATTAGTGATTGTTTTAGTGGAATCCCTAAAAGTGTCTATACTATACTCCATAGAGTATCTGACTTCAATAAAACCGCTGGGCTAAATTAATGAATATATTTCAAATCGGTTAAACATGTGCACATATATGGCGGCATTTGTAATTTATCCCTTTTATCTCCCCAAAGGATTCTTTTTAGTTTTTACTCCCTCCGTTCCAAATTGTAGGTCATTTTAGTTTTTTTAGTTCCTAGAAAAGCCAAAACGACCTATAATTTGGAGGGGGAGTAATACTCTACTTAACATGAAAATCAGTTAAATAACTGCCACAGTTTTTATTTGTTAATAATGTTCTGTGTCATGCATAATGTCCAGGACTTGATCTTTCAAAAAAAAAAGATCCATATTCATTTGCAAATAGCATTGCCGTTTCTTTTCAAACTGGGGTTGTCCATCGTACATTTCAGAGTATAACACCAGTTTCGACCAATCTGAAACATACACTGTGGTTCGAAATAATAAACGTTTGGTTTAGATTTATGCATGTTTTTGTCCTGAACTTCTAGAATTGCTTATAAGTGCTGACAACACATCTAAGATGTTGACAAAAACCATCTTCAATTTGATTAATGTTTCTTTTTTGAAACACAATACACTCGTATGTGCACGCGCAAGCATACCCACGATTTTTTGAAACGAACCAGGAGAGCTGCCGATTATATTAAAAAGAAGGAGTTCCAGAACGAAGAGTGCAAAGCACCGAAAGGTGCTAAAAACAGGTAATTGCACACTATCTATGAACTGTTACTGTCAAAAATGGGACAGCAAGCTGGTGGGGTGCTTGGCGCCTGTCCTGCTCCACATCGAGGCCTCATCCTTGAGCTTTGCGAGAAGTATGATGCTAGTAGCTTCCGTGTGATTGAAGATCCGTGCATTCCGCTCTCTCTGAATTGTCCCTGAAGTGAGCGTGATGAGAAAACACAAACCTTTCCTCGAGCCGCAGCTTTTTGATGCCACGACTATCCACCATTGATGCACGGAGTCCTTGTGATCCCACTCCCTAGGATGAATTGCTGGGATGGCTAGCCAATCCGCCACAGCAGCCTACAGCCGACGAGCAAGTGCAGGGCAGTCTCCTGAGTATTGCGGCACAGTGGGCAGTTAGTTTGGTTTGGCCAACCCCCCTCCTGAAGCCTATCCGCCGTCCAAAGGCGGTTTTGCATCGCCAGCCAAGAAAAAAGCTTGCAGCCTCTTGGTGCCCACACCTTCTAGATTAACCTGTCAAAGTTTGTTGACGCACAGCCAATGAATTGGGCATTGTAAGCAAATTTAGTAGAGTAGATGCTATCCGGGTGAAACTTTCATGTCCCGGATCGCAATGAAACTCACTGGACCTCTCTCCAAAGAACGACGAATTCGTGAAGGTGTTGCGCCGAAATACTGCCGTGTCGTATATTAATGTCCTTGATCCAGTTTCTATTATCCAAAGCCTCGCGCAGGTTGCGGCTCTTTCTTCTTGAGACTGAGGGGGTGTTTGGGAGAGAGGTGCTAAATTTTAGCACCTCCATTTTAGTCACTTTTAGCCACTAGTGCTCCCAAACACCTAGACTAAATGGAGGGGCTAAATTTTAGCCCCCCATAATCCATTAGCCCCTCAAGAGGTGCTAAAATGGACTAAAGGGGCTAAAAGTGGTCCCCTTATCCAAAATTCCTCCCCTTGCCCCTCTCTCTCTCCTCCCTCTCACTCCTCCAACATAGGTAAATAGGTCTTTTGTCAACACAAGTGCTAAACTTTAGCCCCTCACCTAAACGCCCCAAGGGCTAAACTTTAGCCCCAATATTTGAGAGGGCTAAAGTTTAGGCCAAGGCTAAATTTTAACCCCTCCTCCCAAACAAGGCCTGAGTATATGCGCGGCGCAATATCCCTTGACCGCCAACCTTGCGCCCAACCAGGAACACACGTACACGCAACTTTGTCGGAAAGAATAATTAGCTATAGTACATCGGGACTCGAACAGCTCTCGGTTTACCTAATAGTTCTAATAAATCATATTGGATTTAGATTGTGATTTTATTAGCTGCTGCTCCTCCAATTCCAAAAATTTCTTTTCAAACAGGGAATGATCATCATCATACATTCGAACATAACACTACGGTTCCAACCAATCTCTTTCTTTTATACTTGTATAAAAGTTATGAAGAAAGTGAAACATAAACCGTGGTTCGAAACAATAAATGTTTGGTCCAGGATTCATGCGTGTTTTTTGTCCCTATCTTCGAGGACTGCTAATTTGCTATAATGCTATTGAATGGTCATAACACATCTCAGATTTTGGCAAAACATTACCTTCAACTTGACTACTGTTTTTTTTTATGAAACACAACACATGGACTCATACGCGCGCGCACAAGTAGACCCACTACATGCACACAAGCCGAACAGTTCGCGATTTACCTCATGGTTCTAAATAAACCATACTGGACCTGTTGTGAATTTTTTACCTACTACTCCCTCCGTTCCAAATTATTACTCACTTTAGTTTCAAAACAAGTCAAATTTGTCCAATTTCTACAAAGCTAGTAGAAAATAAGTATCAACGACCATACACATCAATTTAGTTTTATTAAATTTACCATAAGATAAGTATTGATAATATATTTATTTAATATTGTGGAAATTATCGTATTTTTCTATAAATTTAATCAAAAGTTATAGAGGTTTGACTTATATAAATTATTTGAAAACCCGAGAATGTAGAAGTGAAAAAACAGGTATTTTTTTTCCCGCGAATCACAACAGAAGTGGTAATTTTAACTACCTAGGTGTTTATATACATTAATAACGCATGAAAAGAGTGGAGACTTGATTTGGTATCATTTCCTTAAGTGGCCTACGAAGTTTACCCGTCGCAGCCACGAGTGCGTCTTCTGACGCAGGCGCCGCCACCGTCGGGATTCGGGACGCCCTCGCCGGAGTTTGCAGGCCGGACTACCAGCCCGCTCTCCCGTCCGCGGTCCGGGACCTCAACGACGACCGCGTATCCCATGCCCCTGTCCTTCCCGGCGATGGGCAGGTCCACCGTGCCGTCATTGTTGGTTCGCAGCGCAAGAGCGCATAACTACGTGGTTAAGGAGTGGGCCGCACTGCCGCAGCAGGGCGGTGGGCGACGGTGCTCGGACTGCGCGCTCCAGATGTGCTGCCGCCAGCAGCCGGCTGTGCTGATCCTGCTCTCTTCCCCTCCCTCTCTTATCTCCCTCATCCTCTGGCACTTACCAATCGGCCTAGAGCTAGGGACACCTACAATCAGGAGACACATCTCGACATCGACATAAACTAGAGGAGTAGGGGCTGTTCTGTTGAGGGGGTGGGGGATTACATGCTTGGTAAGGGTTGTGGTCTTAGACCTGTTGATACTTCGCTTAGAAAGGGTTGTGTTGGGTTGAGAATAGTTACCATAATGATGTAGAGAGGTGTTTTTGTCTGTCAATACTTCTAGAAGAGAACAAAAGGTAATGCAGGGAGAGGATGTTCCCAGGTGTCAAACGTGTCCTACTGTGGTCAAATGATGTCCCATAGATGTTAATGCAACGGTGGAATTGAATTTGTGCCTGATCTTCTGTGAAATCATAATCTGGTGAATTGACTTACCTCTTTTCCCCTTGGTTCTGTATCTGATTTCTCTGCGATTGCATGCATTGTGATCTCCTCCCTGCATGATTTGAATTTGGTTTGTGAACCCCCTTCTCAGAGGATTGTTTCAGTACTGCTCGGAGACTTCAAAATTATTAATACTAACCCTCCGCAGGTATATCTGAATCTTGCTCCTTGTTTTGTGTTTGGTTTCTCAATAGCCTCACCTGCCTGCTGATATTGCCCTCTGTTTTAGATTCGAATGGAAATTCTGATGTCTGAAGATTCTGTTGCTCTTCCAGTTCCATTGCTTCTGCACCTGCTGTTACTGCATTTGTTTTAGATTTGACATACTGTGCTGTTCTTCTCTTCCACTGAATGCACGCCAATCTACATGCCTTGTTGGTCAGTATTGTATTCTGTGCTAGAATCGCTGCTGCAGTGCTGCCTGCTGGTCATCTCCACCTTTGTTTCATGCCTTGTTTTAGGCATGAAAGAAATCATTTCTCTTAAGCTGTGGCCTGTTAGTGTAGTGAACTTACATGGTGTTTATTGCGGCGACATTCAGGGCTACAAATTTGCATCCACAATAGCTAAATGAAGTGAGATTTTGTGCTATTCCATGAATCGAGTAGAAATATACACCTAGATGCCATGTTTTACAGAATCTTATGCCTTCACTCTCACTGGACCATTGTTATGATGTAACAGTAGTCATGCCCTGGAATATAATTAACACGGTATCTTTATGCAGAGGGTTAATACACCTATGGCAGCTGACAAGTTCATCAATCTGAAGTACTTACAGATTTATCTTTGCACCCTATTACCATGGGTAAGTATCAGTTACATTTCCACCACAAGCATATCCTGATAGAATCAACTTTGACAAATCTGCTTATTGTCCTGAGTGCTGATGTATCACAGGCACATCAGGCTATTGGGTTTCTGAATATAGTGAAATTTCTTGTTCGCTGCCTCTACAGTATACCAGTTCGTATTTACTTCGTTGCACATGTTGGGGCTATCTCGAAGCTGGCCTGATCGCGCAACTCTCCACTTTCAGAATGAATCCACAACTGAACATCTGAAACGACTCAGGATAAGAGTGTTGCAACAAAAAGCTGTCATGCCCATGCGACATATTTGTGGGTTCAGATACTTAACCAACCATTGTGCTTCTTTGCATCTCCAACAATATGCATGTTTCTGGTAGTATGTCCAACCATTATCGTTGCTCAAACTTTTCCTGGATTGGCAGTTAGAATCTCTTTGATAGGGAAGGTTTCCTGCTTGGCTATGAATAGCTTTATGTCCGTACCAACTTTGAGACATCTGGCACGTTCGCATGTATCACGTTATTCTTTTTCTGAACACTGTGAGATCAAATTTGTGCTGCCAAAAAACTGCCGATATTTCTTTTGCTCCACAAGCTGAGATTGGCCTGAACCTGGCATGCTTGTGTAGTTGTGCGGTACTCCATGCCTATGTAGATCAGAAAGTAGAGATTCTTCACCTGGCAGTGAACATAGCATTCCTCTGTCAGACTGCATAGCGTAGCATTCCTATGTCAGAGTGCATAGCTTTTTTTTTCGAGGATACACAGGAGAGCTGTGTATCTTTGTATTAAGAAGGAAATAGAAAGTTTAGTTACAACGCGGGCCGACCGGGCGCACGCACACGGATCAACTTATCTAAATGTTGTACTTAGAGAAAACACACAACAACCACCAGGAAAGGATGAAAAGAGAAATGAAGTAGCTAGCAGGCCTACTGCCGCCGGCCAGCCAAGGAGAGACAAATGCTTGGCGCCAGCGTTGCACCACAACTGAGCCTGCTCATGGATCTCGCTGACCAGCTGCCCATATAGCTTGGCCGGCCAGTCAGAGTGCATAGCGATCTCCAGAAAGCTTCTGCAAGAATGTATCAGAACAGGATTCCAAGCCTCTGCTCAAGTGGTACACAAATGGACGGCATGATCTGAAATTCTGAATGCCACCACACAAAGTAAGCATTTGACAAAAGAACACCTCAAGTCTCGGTTTCTGAAGAAACAATCACTGTAAGCATCTTCACTGCTTCAACTTGCCCTGCATTTTCTTTCATCTGCACTCGTTTTTGTAACACAGTTATGCTTCTGCAAAATGAATATAATCCTATGAACATTATCTGACTCTACTGCAGGGAGGAGAGAAGATGGAAAGGAAGAGAATCCCAGCTGCTGCTCTGTACTGCATGATCATTTATATCTACATCTGCTGCTCTGAATGAGTATCTGCCATTTATCAAAATTGCAGCGCATTCAGTAAACATTGAACATTGATTTGGTAACATGAATCTTCTTTCAGCGAGAATCATTTTCAGTCCACATATTTCAGAAGTATGGACACCGATGTTTGCTGGTGCATTTTGGAACAGAGACATAGGAGTAATCTAGTTCCTAAGCAGCTCCTTTACTTCAGCAGGGGACCCTTTCCTTGTGGCATAATGTTATCTGCCGCTTCATGTTATGCTGAAGATAGACTTCTCCCATGTCAGATGCATATTTGGTTCATGTTTCCAGTTAGTAGAATCTTGTTTTGTGAATCTGTTGTCATCCACCACACACGTAACTGCAAAAAAGAAGAGCCTGCGATGTCAATGTACATATGCATTAAAAACATCCACATATAGCCTTACAGGAATTAAACTGGAGTAGCATTCATTTCCTTTCCCATGCAGCACATCACTTTTTGCCATTCCGAGCAGCATGCCTTGCCTGTAAACAACACAGGCCATCGACGACAGTGATAGCATTTTCTTCGCAGGGTACAAAAAGTACATAAACAAACGGCAACAATGAAAATCACACGCAAACAAAAAGGGAAAAGTCGAACCGTGCTCCGTGCGTGCGTGAATTTTTGTTGGCGGGCCGCCCCCTGGATCAAAACCAGTCGTCTTGAATTGGTCTCCCCTCTTGGATCATCTGCTGCAAATCGCCATCAAATGATCAGGAGACGAGGGAGCCAAGCTGCACGTTAGCCTTGGAGGGAGCCGAGCTGAATCGCTGAGAGCCTTTCCCACGCGTCGGCCATCTGGTGTGGGAGAAACTTTGGGGACAGTCCCCACTGAACCATCTTCCTGCTGCTGGGCATTGCTTGAGACGGTGGCTGCTAGCGAGCGATTATATTGATGGAGGAGATCACGTCGCCGTAGAGATTGAGAGTGGCATTCGGATGGAAGGAGGGGATGCAGAGAAGACAGAAGAGCACGCTTTGCTCGCGCGCACGTCATCCCCACCACGGCGCGTCCCCTCTCCACTCGCGCGGCACGCCGCAGACCACACACCGTACGTCTTGCACGTCAGCCCGCCGGCTTGACGCTGCTGCTCGCTCGTTTTAGCTTTTCCCTTTTCCGGGCTTTTGGCATTTCACCGCTTTATCGGGATTGCCACGATCTCTTTTCACTTAATCCCACGCCGTATGCACACAGATAGCAGGCGTACATCCATACACATACGCATGCATGCGTTAATAATCCCCATGCATGCCTGGCTCACTCACTCCCTGGCCTAATTTCACCGGAAAGTCAGTCAGGGGGCCTCTTCCTCTTTGTTATACCATGATTACTGGGGAGTAAAAGCCCGACCGATTTGACGGCCCCCCGACACTGCATGCTGTATCGGTGTGCCATTGCGTGTGTGACACTCGCTGCAGGCGTTGCTTGCTGGTAGTACAACAACAAAGCAGCTAGCTTACCCCGACTGATCGATCTCGCTCCGATGCCAGGACCAGCTAGCCCATGCACGCATGCAGATGCAAGATCGATCAACTACTAGTTGTGATTGCACTGAGATCGACCTGTAAAATTATGCTACTGTATTTCGCATGGAACTACGGAAGAAGCAAAGCAAAGCATGCATGCGCCTCGTTTTCCTGGGTGTACCCGGCCGGCAACTTTCTCCCGAGAATGATGTGCGTGACAGCGATGTGTCATTAGCTAGGAATGGGCTTCTTCTTCTCCCTCACCACCTGCATGTTGCTTCTTGATTCAGCCTCGTTTAATGATCAGAGGAAAGCGATCGAGGCTAGCTGTTCATGTGCAGTATCCTGTTCCAGGTTCAACGGCGGGTGGCGGCGCTAACTCCGAGGTCAACCTCACCACCCATCATGCTGGTTCTCGCTTTCCTCTGCATATCAATGCCTTTTCCAATCATAGATTAGCATGCATGTTGCAGCTTCACTGATGGCGGCCTGGGCTGATATGGAGACGGGGGTTTTAGATGGTGATGGTCTACTCTTGGTAGGCTTCTATGGGTAGCTACACGTACTACGCATAGGCATGGCAGAAACCAATCTTACAGATGGTGGAGAAGGAATGAAGGATACGCGTCTCTTTTTGCTGGCCTTTATTTGGTTTATGATGATGTGCAACAATAATCATGCAGATGTATATACATATACAACCTCAAACTTACAAATTACTACTCGATCAACTGCATGACAAGCAGTTGATAAACATCCAGAACAGGGCATTACAAGGTGCGTACATACATATACACGCGTACGGTTAATGAACTCCGATCGTGCAGATACTTAATTGTCAGATGAAGATATATACACGCATAAGGTTAGTAATTGACTAATTGTCAGGTGAAAATTAACTGGTAGAAGGTTGCTAAGTTACTTGGTCGTTCCTTCAAAATTTACAAAATATATCTACTGCATGAATAGCTCACAATCAAGCAGTTAAGCACACTGATCAGGGCATCACAATAAGTACATATACATGCATAAAGATTACTGAAATTGGAACTTTCTAGCTGTGCTCTGATCGGCAGTGAAATGTCCATTTTAATTAGTTTTGAGGGAGAGAGAAAAACTGTCGCTCGATCTAATAATAACACTGCAAATTAAACAATCTAGGTGAAGGTTTACTGATCTAGCTAGGATAGATTCAAACTACCTTTAACAGCATGCAAACGTACAGAGAAGTAGAATCGACATTCTCCCTCATATATTCCTTGTCAATCGCCATGAATTTCGACAAGAAAGGTGAAAAGAAAGAGAGCTCCATGCGAGAATTTTTACCTTTTCACCTTTATTACTGCGCCTGCTTTTCGTGGCTCCCTGATGATGATTGCGATTCACCAATGCTGACGCCCTCCCTCCAGCAATCTCCACATTCCCTGTCGCCCCACATGAGAGCACGCCTTTCGACTGTTACCTCGATCTCGCGCACAAACACACTCAAAACCCTCGCCGCCCTTTACCTATCGATCGCCTCCGGTCTCCCCATATATAAACACACGCAAGGACGCTGGGACTCTTTCTCACCTAGCCCTAGCTCCCCAACTTTCCATTTACATATACTCCGTCTACATCCACACACAAGTTTTGAAAACTGCAAAGTTTATAAACATGAGGCTTCACCATTTCCATGTGGCTTACTTGGACAAAGCGGCCTCGCCGTCGTCGTCTCCACCATCCATCTCCCAGTCTCTCAGCTCATCTGCCATCCCCTTGGCCCTGCAATGCTTGCGCCCACTTGCGCCGAAGATCTCGTTCCCTGAGGCGAGGAAGATGGTCGTCCTTCCCGAGTTTTCCCGCGTCAGAAATGCTTCGAGGCTGCTCAACTGCACGGTTAGAAACCAAAGAAACACTCGTTATTACTTATTTGTACTAGCAGTAGTAACAAGGTACGTAGGTGGTCGCTGACTTGATGACGACCTAACTGATGATCTTTGTACTGTGCAAGCTGCAGGTGCAAGTGCCGACGGGTGGCACGACACGATGGAACCCGTCGCCAGATCAGATAAAGGTGCTGGAGATGCTGTACCGCGGCGGGATGCGCACGCCCAACTCGTTCCAGATCGAGCAGATCACGGAGGAGCTCGGCAAGTATGGCCGGATCGAGGGCAAGAACGTGTTCTACTGGTTCCAGAACCACAAGGCCCGCGAGCGGCAGAAGCAGAAGCGCGCAGCTCTCCTTACCCTCAGCACCACTTCATCTCTACCATCACCTGAAACCAAAGTAATGATCCATGGAAGCCATACATGAATATATGCACATATAGATGCAGTGAACAGTATCCTTCCACTTCCACACATGAATGTCAGAATTTGCTTGATGAGGTACTTATTGATCTCCATGATCGTATATCCGCAGGTTGGAGTAGGGAAGGAGGAGGAAGCATCATGTGAAGATGCATCCAGCCGCAAGCGGAGGTGCAGGACCTGGGGTGACGACGTCCATGGCGATGCCGCGCCGGCGACGGAGGTAGTAGCCGACTGCACGGACGATGTGACCCTGGAGCTCTTCCCGTTGCGTCCTGATCAGGGGAAATCAAAGCTAATTAACTAACAGGCCTCGCGTATATGCAAGCAAGCTCGATCGATGTGTCTTCTTGCAAGATGCATGAACGGTCTCCTGGATTGGTTTGTTCGTCGTGAAAACTCTAGTCGTCGCATCCACGTGCGCTTTGTATTCTAGTATGGACATGCTTGGATTGCTTAAACCTGCGTATCCTTTGTTGTCACCGTGAGTGGTCAAAAGTTACCAGTTACCCAATACTTAATTTGGTCAGGCTACTGCATGTTTGAGATCACAATGAGACAAAGGCAAGGTAGCTATATACGGCTTGTAGTATACTCTGACAATCCAATTGACTGCTACCATGCCAGCTAAAACAAAATCACTACTAGAGCTTTGGTTGGCGCAGCAACAGCATCATAGTACAGAAGACACTAGTCCACGATATTAGGGTTTCACTATGATTGTTAAGCTGCATCAAGCTAAGTATATATGAACGCGTGGAAGAAAGTGCATGTAATCCGCCCGCGTGTTGCATAAAGAGGCGCACAATGACACAGAGAACCCCATTTAGCAGGGTTTGTAGACCCTACATTGTAGCGTTCACACGATAAGCATGTCGGGTAAGGCCAGAGTTGAGTTGATAAGCGCTATCATGCATGACAAGCACTTTGTCAAGAGAACAGAAAAACAAACACTACGAACTTGCATGACACTAACACTACTCATTTAATTGACCATACAAAAAAAATAAACAAGGTGTGTATGTAAATGCATTGCTTACACGACACTTATAAGGCCATGCAAGAAAGTTTCAGGCGAGACTGATCGATCCTTTCCGCGCTGCAAATGATTTCTGTATAAGCTTGTAGGCGACGCAAGTTCAGGCTTTATGAGGCAATTATACCCAGGCCTGACGGAGGCCTTCCGCTCCAGCTTTATACATTCTTCCTCGGCTCCGCTTTAAACATGTACCGATGACATCATGGTGATAATTGCATATGAAACATGCTCTCTGACGCCAATCATACTGACTTGGTCGGGGGCTTCGTACGCCGTGCAGTGTATCTGAAACACAGCATGAGCCTGTACGAGTACGAATAGCAGCAGCGAGAGAAATGACCAGAGCTGGAGCTGCTGCGTACGCCCCATGCCTTTGCGAGGAATGTAAAAGCGGTAAAGGTGTGTGTGTGTGTTGAGCCAAGGCGTACACTGCGCCGTACGTAGTATCTCTCTGCCGTGCAGGTCACGTGAATGAAGAACAGAATACGCGGACAAGAGCAGATAATCCCGGCCGATCGTGAAAGTATGGAACGCCCCGTCGTGGCATGCAGAACTTGTTTCCAGGCCGACGAGCGGAAAGGGTGTGGGGAAACCGTTGGGAGACACGGCGTCAGGGGGCATCAGGCTGGGCCAGGCCATCGCACGCTGAAAAAAAGACGATCAGCTGATCGAACCCAAGTAAAGTCCCAGCAGGCAGGCGCGGCATGGCATGGCGTCACTGGCCGGGGCCCGTACGTTTCCAACCGCCGGGGGAGCCCACGCACGCCCCGGCCCCCGGCCAGCAACCGGCGGACCCGCGGCGCAGCGGGCGGCCGGGGAGAGGAGGAGGCGAGGAGGGGTCGAGGGGACGGGACGGCGCGGGCGCGGGCGCGAGCTGAGATGAAGGAAGAAGAGGGGCGCGTGCATGCGATGCGAACGGGGTGCGCTTATGTCGCTCTTTACCGAGACTACCCCGCAGTCAGTCGCGGCCTTTTGCAAAGGCGCGCACGGACTCGACGTGCGCTTGGAAAACGACGCGCGCAGGCGCAGGCGCAAGCGGCAGCGGCACAGGCGGGGGCCGGGGAGGTGGCCGCTGGCCGGCCGCGCGCGGCACTGCGGCGGCTTGCGCTGGTGGTGCCGTGGTAACCCGTGCCCGTCTCGTTGGGTGCCGCTGCCGACCATGGGCCACCGCGCAGGAGGCTGCTCCGCTTCAGCTCGGCCGGGGGGCATCGGGCCACGGGCGTTCGCTTTTACTACAGGGAATGTAGAGGCCTGTGTTCTAACAGGCGAAATGCTAGTATGTCCCTGCTTTTGTTCGCCTGCTTCTGACAGCAAAGCAGACGTCCTAACTACAATACTAAGGTTACAATTTGGTTTGAAATGATGTAGCAATGCCAAGTTGTATTCTCTGGGAGCGTCAGGGTGCTCCACCATAGTATTCGACCCAAACTACAAACTGTGACAGTAAGGTTCTTTTATCACAGAGTAAGTTCACTGCATTGTATATGAGCAAGTTCGGAAACAAAATTTCAATCAGGCATCTGTTGTCTTTCAGAACAAGGTTCTTTTATCACAGAGGAAGCACACAAACACATGCAGATAAACCACTAGCCATTATCAAAGTTCAACGCAGGTACAACAACCTTCCCAGAACACACAAGCAGGTAAACCGCCTTCAGGGTCACGATGAGTAGCACTACGTCACATACCATACTAATCCATACAGCCTATACACAACACAGTGCACCTTTATTACTAACCTCACCTGAACACGGCTCCGATCCACACACAAACGCACACACTTAATTTACACCTGAAACAAAGACTCGCCATGTCCGAGGCTCCCATCCTTCTCTGTCAGCTAAGAACTCAGCACCACCTGTGGCTTGGCCATGGCATTGGCCTCCTTCCTCCTCCCCGTCATGATCCTCTTCAGCAAGCTGCCGTTCCCCTTCTGCTTCCTC
Organism: Setaria italica; assembly: GCF_000263155.2. Lineage (NCBI taxonomy): Eukaryota > Viridiplantae > Streptophyta > Magnoliopsida > Poales > Poaceae > Setaria > Setaria italica. The sequence continues at coordinate 31,576,214 of NC_028456.1, read as the reverse complement.
GGGACAACGGCAAGTGTTACCACCTTCACATCAGCTTCGCCCTTGCAGGTTCCGTTCACCCTGCAAGCCTGTTTTACGGGCTGTGCCACTGGCATAGGGTGCGAGGAACTGCATGCTGCGGCGGAACCATCATCTCCCTCGTCGGCAGAGAGGTTTCTTTCAGTTGAAGCCCTTGGTTCAGTGCAGATGATCTCCTTGGTTTTCGGGGAGCTTGGGACATAGAATCCGCCATCCTCCATAGATAGCATCTCGCTTAGTGATTGCGATCGGGGTTTTCGCTCAGACCGAGCTGCGGTCTGGAGCACCTGGTCGAAGAGGATCGCGTCCTTTGGAGATGCCAGCGCCTTCAGCTGTTTTCCCAGGTTTAGGATTGTCTCCCTGCACTCAATCAACTTCTCTGATGCTGTTGAGATCTCCAGCTGCTGTGACGCAAAGGATTTAAGGTTCAGTTAGTAATTTGGGCAGAGAAAACGTGCATTGGTTTAAGGTTCAGTTACTCATTTAAACAAAGAAAAGCAGCTTTCCTGGTGGAAAAAGAAAATGTAGATTATACTGCTCAGTTTTACAGCTGAACCAATTTGAAAATATAGAATGTGCTTCATCACAGTACAGAAACTTGATTGAAAATATACAAATCCAATGTCCATTTCTTTCTGGGAAATGATAAGGACAAGAAAGATCGATAAAGATCTCACCATCTGCAGATGTTTCTCTTCATTGTCAGCAACATTTTTTGAGCCTTCTTTAGCAGAGCAACTGCAAGCAAATAACTTTTGTTAGACAAAACACTGAATATTATCAACCATAGAAGGACAAGGATGAAAAAGAAATACCACTCAAGTTGATGCTTGGATTCAGGACAACTAATCCCCTCTTGTTTGCCCTTATTCAGTCCAGACGTGAAGATGGATTCACGTGTGCTACATTCATTCATTGTCGATTTACCATCAACATGTGCTGTTATTTTTCCAGATTCCTTCAACTCATTAAGTTCTGCCCGCAAATGTGAAGCCTTTTCTTCTATCCCCTGAAATTTAGAGACTGCCACTTCATTACTTGTCTTCTGTGTGCTAACATCATCTTTAGATCCCATATTTATACAGCATGAGTCAGACAATATAGATGTCTGAGCATTCTCCGCCGTTCTAGGTTCATCTGATGTATGGATTCCTGTGTGCCCGGTTACCGCAACAATTTCAAGTCCATCACTGTTGTTTAATTCCAAATGCTTCATGATAGCTTCCTTCATGTCTGATACATCTCGAAGTGAGAAGCAGTGGTTGATTATCCAATCTAATGTGAGTTGGAGGTCATGAACAAAGCTTTCAACATCAGTACTCCCATACAGAAGCTCGTTGCACACGAAGACAAAGTTTTGCAGTACAGAAGTAAGTTCTGATATATTCCACAAGAAAGCACGGGCAACATAGCCTGATAGCATTTCTTGGCCATTATTCTCTTCTCCGCCAGATAGCACAACTGTCTTACTACAGTCCTTTGATGATTTCTGGATAACTCCCTCAATAAGTTCAATTAACTTCAGGACAGCCTTCTCAATCTTAGGTTGGTGAATTTGGTCAGTTGTTCCAGCAGAGACATCAACTGGAACTAGCTCTTTTCCAGATGACTCTGTGACCTCTTTCTTTGAAACATATGGTTCCAGAGGTTTATCATTACATCCCGACGCTAACTTTTCTATTTCTGCAAAGTCATCCATGAAACTCATGTCTGATAGTGCTGTGCTCTTACTAGAATGTGCTGTGGGCTTCCCCTTCTTGAAGTGTTCCAGTTCAGACAACAAGGCTGATGCCCATGAGCCTGAACAGCTAACATTATCTTCATTGCAGCCATTCTCAGAGATAGATGAAAGAGGGTTTTCCACCACTGTAGGGCTACCTTTAACCAATTCAGCACCAGCCCGGCCTCTTGATAACTCTTCAAGCTGGGCTTCAACTTGGGAAAGTTTGGAAGTTGTGCGGGCAAGCATAGTCCGAGAAAACTGAAGTTCACCATCCTTTCTAGAAAGAGATTCCTTTATGGCCTTATTTTCATCTTCAATTGCATGTAGCCTTGCAAGCAACGGCGAATTTCCATGCAATGCATCATGAGAGTTCTGTACCGAAACACATGAGTTCTGTGATGCCGCTGAATTTAACTTTCTCATCCTTGTGGTCGTTGTATCACTGCCCACTGTTTCAACTTCACTTCTCATTTTTGCAATGGCAGCAGGACCTGGTAATCGTTTGCGTACCATTGAACGCAGTCTCTGGCATTCTGATTCAAGTTTGGTTATCTTCTTTACATTCTCAAGATGCTGTTTGTGTGCAGCATCAGCAGATTTGAGACTAAATTTCCTCTCTTCGCTTCGAATCTCAAGTTGCTTCTGCAGCATGCAAACCTCATATCTAAGTGAAGAATTTGTTCTTTCGGCTGACTCTAGCTTCCTTGCAAGGTCCTTGAGGTTTGATTCTGTTAGTCCCTTCGATTCAATTAGCTCTGAGATCATGTTCTCTTTAACACTGACAATTTCAGAAAGTTTGTCATTCTCGGCATCTAAGTTAGCAATTATGTTTATTTTTTCCACTAAACTTTCTTCCAGCTTCTGAACTTTGTCTTGTTCACATGAAATCATTTGAGCTGTTTCCTTTATTAACGAGTCCCTCTCTACCATTGCAACATTTAAAGCCTCGTCAAGTTGGCAAATCCTTTGCTCAATTGCAGTTTTATCATCCAGTGTATCATCAAGTTGTGTCTTGAGAAGTAGTGCCTCAGCCTCCGCTTTTTCCCAACCTAGTGTTCGTTAGCAATACAAACAATGTAAAAAAAAAGAATTTCCAGCAAATAGCACATATCCTATGATACAAGAAAATGTGAGGCAATAATACTGAAATGAGTACATTAATACCTAATATGGCTTCTTCAGCTACTTTTGCCTGTTTAGCTAAAATAGCATCCTTCTCAACACACTCAGAATGAGCAAATGAAAGTTGTTCATTTAAATCTTGCAAGGATTTCTCTAACAATAGAACCTTCTCCTTCTGCATGGAAAAAATGAAGTTTCAGATAAAAAATCTGAAATTTTTATATAAACTCCTTAATTTAAAAAGTACAGATGATGTACCTCCAGCTCCCTCTCTGATGATTTCTTTCTCCAAAGCCATGCCTTATGATCCATCTATGAAAGCTTAATTTCGATCAGTATTCAACAATGTTCCTGGGCATAAAAAGACAGATGAAAAAATGTTTAAGGGTGGATACAGGAAGAATATCTGCTAGGGCTTCCAGTGGCAAGATAAATACCACATGATACATATCAACTTCAACTATCATCAAGTCATCTTTGTACATTCAATTGTAGAAACTGTATCTCTTCAGTGTAAAAGGGGACTGCATATCTGATGTTGTTTATTCTATTGTACATAATATCCTTCATCCATATTACATATTTGATTCCATCACTGTTTTGCATTTTGTTAAGAAACAACCTTGGAAGACAACTTATCCATTACCTTTACTAGTTAGATGATCATCGTTCTCATTACCTAAACCACGTGTCATAGTTAACAGTTTCTTTACAACTGGAATATGATTTTTTTTCCATTACAGAAAGTGATGCTCACTAAAACAGAAACAAAAGGATGAGGTTACTTCAGCTCCACCCTTAGTACACACCACTCACAGCAAAAGACTAGTTGTTTAAGGAATATGGCAGAGTTTCCTGAAATAGTGTTTGTTAGTACAAATTCAGCCAGCAATTCAGGTTCTGCATGAACTCCACAAGTGATCGATTTCTGGCATTTAGCTTACCATAAAAAGTGAGACCAACCCAACGAATAAAGCTTCCTATACTGGTAGGTACATGAAAACATTTATGTGACACGAGTACGTTGTCCAGAAAGTCAAAAGAGCTGAAGGTACTGTAAACACTAGCATATAATAAAGAGATGCTTCTCCTAAAGTGTGAATAAATTTGGTTCCAAACAAAATTGCAGCTGTAATGCAGTAAGAATCGCACCAAACGCTACTACTCTTTGTAGCAACCTAATACAAATCTTAAAAGTCTATGCAGTGGACAGTGGAGCACAAAACAAAGCGGTCAAGTTGATTAAAGGTTGGGGCCAACATGTCACTATCTGACTCTAGCGCTGCTTGTGAATTGGCTGCACCAATGTTTCAGGCAAAGAACTACACTACCCGCAAGAGGAGAGGGAGAAGAGGAAAGAACGGAAGGAAGAGGAAGCCCAAGCAAGAAATGGAAAAAAGTTCTACGCACTGGACAGTGGATATATTATCCACGAAAGAGCATTCTCTATTTCAAATCAGCAGAAGAACAATGGTACGACCGTACAACACAATCTCGCCCAAAATTAAGCAAGAATACAAAGCCACCCGTAAGGGTCAATCGTTAAGCAGTACTACTACGATAACAGGGTCTTTGGCATGCATGCAAGTGCAATGAAGCAATTAAGCCAAAAACATCACCATCTGAAAACCCCCATTCCCCTGAGTTCTCCATCAGGCAACCGATTTCCCCCATCATTTTCACAACCACCAAACAAGGAACATGGAGTGCGTGCTCACTCACCGCACTCGACGCACACCGACAAGATCCAAAGGACAAGAGTAGCATAGAAGGAAGGAAGAAAGATTCAAAGAAGGCAGCTGAGATGAAGTGGTGAACTGACCTCGAGTGACAGTGAGTAGTGGAGTGGCTCTGCCGCAGCTCACCAACAATGAGCTGCCGCTGAGTCACTCACTGTGCGCCTGTGACAGCATCCTATGGAGGAGAAGGGGAGATGAGGACAAGGACACAAAGGTGGATGGTAGGGAGAAAACGGAAAAGGTGAGGCGGGTATAAGAACAAAGCTCTCCGTGTGGGAGCTACCTGGCAAATAAAGGTGTCCTTGTAGGCCCTTGAAATGACACAAGTACAGCAAAGCTGAAACTGATCTTAGCATCACCATGGGCAAAAGCTTCGGTTTTGGGTCACTGCCGCAAGGGTCCCGGGCCCAAAGGCAGCCTCCATTGCACAGGTTAATCACAGTTTTGCAAAGCCGGTGATGAGCCAGCCGAGTGGTTAGATTAGCATGACACGGTCTAGATTTTCATAATTGAGGAGCTTTAAAGTGTCGGCGGTGCCGCCGGTGGACAGGAGAGTTGCGTGCAACAGCATTTGGTTCTCCAATAAATTGGGTGCCTTTGTTCGTTCCTCTTAAATTCTGCATTCGTCTGCTCCAGGTGTCGTAGCCTATCTGATTGTTGTGTTGATTATTGCGAGGGATGCAGCTACAGACCCTGACCATACAGTATTTTTCTGTCAAGAGAATTCGTTTGAGAGATCAGAGTAAAGTATACTTTACGCTGTTGCGCACAGTGCACAGACGGTTCAACAACCTAGAATCAAATGAACTTAAATGGCATGTGACTGGAAAAAAAAACATGCAGACTCCACTGGAAGATGCAGATAATGTCAGTCACTGTGTTGGGGTATGCCAAAAGGTTGGTAGCTCAGCGAAAGCGAAACCCCAATATGGCAGTGTCCTTATCCATTCGAACCTAGAATGTCATGCCAAATTTAGTACGCGCATTACTAACCTGTGATCGAACTTGTACGCGAGTAGATGGACCAGAACCATCACGCGAACCGGAACGCAGTGTAGTCGGATTGCAGCAGGTGCAAGAAATAAAGCGTCCACGCTCGCATTGGCGTCGGGGCAATCCGGAGCAGTTGGTGAAGACGCGAACGAGGGGTACACAAGCCGGCGCAGTGGACGCCATGGGGATCCTCCCCGGCGGCGGGCCTGGAGCTCTCGTTTTCTGGCTAGGTGAAACGAGAAGAAGTTAGCTCCCAGTTATAAAAGAAAAGGCCGTTACTTCAGCCCAGGCAGTCAAAATTCGGCCCACTATCAAAATTCGGCCACAAGATGCAGACAGACCTTCCAAGTTGGGCTGGGCTGTTTCTCCAATCCGCGCACATGGGTCCAGCCCAAGCGAACACCGGACCACGCCGGAGAAAGCCCGCTTTAATTTGTGGGCAAATCTTCTTACTCCGGCCGCGATCACGTGCGTCGTGAGACGTGACCGCTTGCGAGGAGTGCGGCGGGCTCGTGCTCGTCTGGATCCCGTGTGGCTTTGAATTTTTTATGAGCCCGATTGGTGAGGTCGTGAGGAGCCTCCTCATCATATGTGTGCGAGCCGCGTATCGTATGCGTCCGTGCCGTCATGCTCATGCCCGGCGACTATCGTTTACGTGCGGTGTTGCGAAAGGTTTGTGGGTCAAACCGCTGCACGTGCACCATCTCTCATAACTAAACAGGCGTCGTCGTCGATCGTTTGGTTGCGAGTCAAGGCGTGGACACGGGCTTCGCCAGTTGTGCCTATACCACTGTACGGGATACGGGAGCCCAAAGCTAGTTGCTTGCCTCGACTTCTGCCATCACGGTCATGCCATCAGCACCCCAAGTCAGCGACCGCGTTACGCCGTACATCGTCGACGTCGCAGCTCGTGTATATCTCGCTCCACAGCCTCGGTCGCACACAAAGTCCGCAGACTGCATGCATTTCGCCGGTCAAAGTGCAAGCGTGCACGGAAACTCCTCGTGGTTACGATCTGTCCGTGTACAGGAATGCTCTCCGCACGGCGTCAGAGCGCCTGCTCCGGAGCAACCAGGGTCTCTCTCTCCCATGCACGCATGGCGTGTCGTTCGAAGAGCGTTCGGCGTTCCCTTGCCAAGAGCCAAGAGGGAGATAGTACTGGCCCGTCACGGCGCGCGTCGCACCGTCCAGATCGATCGCTTGCCACCGTCGAGGCCCAGGCCCCGGCCCCGTCTCCCTGCCGGCACGGGCCCTTGTGCTCATGGCACACATATACACTGGCGCTGTGGTGCATGCATGCACGCACGATTCAGACTGGTGGTAAACTCCAACTGTACGTCGATCGGCGTACGTTGCTTGCAGGAGCACTTCAACCACTGTTACTGCACGATATATAGACACTGACGCACGGCATGAGGTAGCAACTTGCAAGGGCCGGCAGTAAAAACATTCGGCCGACAAGATCCAACCGTGCATGCGCTGCGCGCACGTACAGTACAGGTAGCCCACGGCGCAGGCGTGTCCTCGACACCACCAATTCATCGCCTGCCGCCGGCCGCCTCTGCGCTCTGCTGGGGCCTTCCGGCCGGCTACGCCTACGCTAAAACAGTGGAGCAAAGCACAGCGGAGACGAGCGCGCGCCGAAGCATGCGAGCAAGCACGTCGCGTCGTCCCCGGCCTGGCGCGGACCGGGGCCGCGCGCGTCGTCCCCCTTTTTCCGTGCGGCGCCCCGCCCCGCTCTCACGTCGCCATCGGGGGCACTGGCGCTGGATCTGGACCGGGGCAAATAACCAGCTCCGGCCGTGATAGCTGCGCGTCGGTGCCCACTTTCCGTTTCGGGAAGGCTGGCCAGGCCGCCAACAGGGCCGGCAGGCAGCCGGCTCCACGGCTGCCCGGACCAAGCAGTGCCGATCCATTGATGCAGCGCGCTGGCTACTCTAGCGGCCTAGGCGCACTATGCGGCAGGTAGTTGGAGGGAGTGTGTGGCCTGGCCTTCGATACCGATCGATCGATCGGTCCGCATTGTACGTTCGCGTCGTAGTAGATCGGTGAACAGCGCCTTGCCGGCCGTCGCGCTGGCTAGCTAGGCCAGGCCGGCGGCAGGCGTGCGTCCACCTCTGTGCTTTCCTTTTCTTCCGCCCATGTAGCTTGTCGTTATGGGTCTCGTCCACGTTGCGCTTTGTGCATATGCTGAATTGCTGATATGCACGTCACATGACGTCCATCGGACCATCTCAGCTAGCTGCTTTCCTGTGGACCGGTCGATTCCATCGGTCCAGCAACGGGTCGGGCACACAGGACATGCTATGCTAGGCCATGCATTTTTTAGATCACAGGAAGAATTGTATTAAATCAAAGCCGAGTACATCATCATGTCGCACACAGCACTTTCGAAGAAAATAAAATTACATTTGAAAATAATCACTCTTCATCTTCATTGTACTCACGCGTCATGCAGCTTCAAATCTCAATCTCAAACATGTATAAAGATTCATATAGAAAGCTGCACAGGCATACGTTCTGCAAGCAGGCTGAGAACAAGTGCCCAAAGAACGACGACCAACATCCCTATAGGCTGGACCGAGCAAAATCTTCTTCTTCCTTCTTGCGTGTTTCTTCTTCCTCTTTCTACCACCGATGAAGAAGAGAGACTGATCCCAATCTACCCAACCCAAGACTGATCAACATTAGCTTAAAGGGTAGAATTATTCTCATCAGCCTTTCATTGTGGTTGGATCTAACCATGACAAAACGGAGAAGGGGTTGGAAAAAATTATTCCACGATGGCAACATCATCCCCGCCTCGATATCGCCATCCGGAAACCTAATTGTCCATGTTGTCATGCTAAGGAAGTTGCCGATGCCGTAGTTGCCGCTATCATCTTCATTGGAGTCACCATGGACAGACCAAATCCACCCTACCTCCTTGCCGTTGCCAGAAAAGAGGAGGAGGAAATAAATCTCCAATACCATGAACCGTGGCATGAAGAAACTAAAACCCTTAAATGGACTTGATCTACTAAAACCTATTAGAAGGATAGATCCTCACTCCCTCCAGCCTACGACGAGATGCCGAAGGTAGGAAGGGAGGGGGACCAACAGTGATGGAGGTGGAGGACCGGCGGCGGGATCACGGTGCCGCCCGTGTCACTCTTCGGGACGACGCGGGGGCGATCCGCTGGTTATGGTATTGTGCTAGGCCATGGATCATCGCTGTCACGTACGCTTCATGCATACCATGCCATGCATGACGCTTGTTCCTATACCCACTGCATGCGCCGGCCGGCCGGCCCCGGTTCGGAAGTTTTTACCGGCCTGCAGGCCCGTACGGCGGCGCCCCGGCGACCTTTTGCACGCCGCACTCGGGCCCGCCTGCACGCATCGACGGCCGATCCACGATGGAGAGCTGGGAACGCGAGGTTTAAAGCACTCTCTGAATTTGATGGATAGATACTAGCAAGTGTCCCCTGTCCCGTCGAGTGGAAGCGTGCATGGATCGATGATGATAACCTAGCGAGCGATGGAGCATTATTTGGCATCTTTTTATGCGCGAAAGCTGTACACGCACGGCGCACCAGTGCCCCGCACTTGCCGGCAAACCAATGACGCCCGGCGTGGGGTCTCGCCTCGATCGTCTCTTCCAGTGACCGAGACGGGCCGCCGACCGCCGCGCCCACGGCAGCCGGCTGGCCCTGGCCTGGGGCGCACACGCACCCGCACGTACGGCCGCGCGGGAACAAGCACGCAGCAGCGCGCTCCTTGCTAGCCGATGGGTGCGTTGGACTTGGACCATGTGTTTTGCAGGCTAGTGACTGGCCTGTGGGCTGTGGCAGACAGAAGATTGCATCTATCACTTCAGCGCGGTCGCGAGTTTCTCCTTGCACATCTTAGTTTTAGTAGGGACATACATTGATACATATACTCCAGTTGCTGAGTTTACAGCTTGCAACCATGCATTTGGGTCGCTGCTATTACAGGTGCTGATCACCAATCGTTCGAAGTACAGTTGCTGATCTGGTCGCCAGTTGTTCGATCAGCCTATGTGCTGCCGCGCTATTGCGGACTAGTTAACTGGCAGTGAATAAAATTCATGTGCATATAGCAAGCTAGGCGTCCCATCTGTTTCGGTCGGTCCAACGTCGTTACACCAGAAAAGCGAGTTGCCTTCAGCTGGACGTCCCTACCACAGAAATGACAGAAATGATGCTGCTGAAGACGACTAGTAACCCCGGACCGTGGATTCGTCGCCCTTGCGTATCTGCCGCGCGCAAGGAATCATCGCGAGACGATTACCGGAAACACACGCACGGCACGGAATTTCAGGGAAGACGACGCAGGTGGCGCTAGCTGCGCAAGCATCTGGAACACATGCAAAGTTGCAAAGGAACCGGGGCGTTCGCCGGCCGGGCAGGGGAGAAACGAAAGAAGACCATGCAAAAGATCAATGAACCAGCTGGGACCTGGTCACCTGGGAGTGATCAGAACAGGGGATGGGGATGGCCGGGTGACTGGATGGACGAAGCGACCGCGGCAATTACCATGGTGGCAGGCAGCAATTGCTCCGTGTACGTCTAGTTGTTTAGGTAGGGACAGATACGTGCAGTTGCAGATTGCAACCATTCCGATCGGTGTTACAGGTGCTGATCACCACTTGTCCAGCCTGTTCTGCCGCTATTGCGGACTAGTTAACTAGCAGTATAGAATCCATGTGCAGCAGGTGTCGCATCTGTTCCGCTTGGTCCGTCCGTCCTTGCTCCCTCCGTACCAAAACAAATGCACTTGGTGAGTTTGGGTGAAGAGATCTATTCTAATAAGAAATTATATTTGTATCCCTTTAAAGATGTAATCATTGCATTTTGGGAGAGGAGAAAGTAGAAAAGAACAACTAGAATTATTCTGTGATAAATTTTGAACCAAAAAATTTTGAACCCTAAAAATGCACGAATGGGAGGGGGGAGTACACCAGAAGAAGGCAGTCGACTTGGAAGTCCCCCAAGTGCGTCGTCGCTGCTGCCAGGTTGCTTCAGCTGGGATTCCCAATAATCCCAGACTCACGGACTCGTCCTTGCCTGCCGCGCGCTTACTTGGAATCGCAAGACGATTACCGGAAACGCGCAGACGGCACGAAATTTCACGGAAGACGACGCAGGAGACGCTAGCTGCAAAAGCATCTGGAACACATGCAAATGCGCCAAAGATGGGTTTGCGTTTCCCTGCCGAGATGGTGCTTGACAGGAACCGGGGCGTTCGCCGCTCAGCAGTGGAGAAACGAAACAAGACCATGCAAAGATCAATGATCCTGGGACCTGGGAGTGATCAGAACAGGGGATGGCCGGCAATTACTGTGGTGGCAGGGAGGGCTGAGCCTGACGAGGAGGAGGACTGAGCACGGGCATCCATATGAATGAATGAATGAATGAATGAATCCTTCATCCCTGCGTTGTGTGTGAGCGAGACGTCGATGAGACGACGGAGAGCGAACTGATTCGGAGGGCCGAGGAGAGCGACAGGGCATCGGAGCAGTCCACATTAACTCATGTCCAAAGCCGCCAGTTGTTGTTACTGGAATCAGCTTTACCGCGCCACCAGCCTTTGGGCGCCTGGCCCAGCCCACTTTAAGCCTTTTGCTTGCTTTGCTGCTCTTGCTTGCTTGCTTGTGTCTCCTCCTGGCCTGCTGCTGGCCTGGCCCCCTCTCTCGGCGGCATTGGCCTGCCTGGCCCCATCCCCTGCTCCACGACTACGATACTGCTGCTCTCTCTCCTCTTCCTCTTCACCCTTCAATTATTGCAGTGCCCGAATTAGAAACAAGGAATCCCCTTTCCCTGGGAAAACGTTAGGTCCACTTGACCAGGGACTGTTTCTCTTCTCTTCTCTTTCAGGGAGCTGCCTAGGCGACACATTTTAAACCACATCCAAGGAAATGCAAAGTGGATTCATCAACAACAAAAATACTTGTATACATGTACCATCCCTCCTTGTAGTATGTTAGGGTTATCTTCTTCTTCTTTTAAAGAGGAGGCAATCAGGTTATGCAAAGGTTGTGCTTACACAAATAACCGGGAAATAGGGTCGTATTCTGACAGCATGAAAATATTTTCTCCTGTTAACATGAGAAATAACAAGAGATTACTGGGAGCCGCTAAAATCAATATCCAAATGTTTACTACTGCATTTATTGTTACTCTTGCCGATAATCTGCATAACGTCCCTTTTTAAAAAAAGAATAGAAAAAGAAAAAAATAACATCTACCTAGAAAGTACTGAATGGTTATCTGGATTTTGATAACAGGTAGCGTAATTGAGACAATGTTTCAAGAGGACAACAACAACAACGGAGAAAAGGACTTTACAGGAGAGATTTACTGTCCAGTGATGGTTACAGACTTGGACACCCTATCAGTTTTCCCAGTAGGAAGCCATACGCTTCCACATGACCGGAGCCGCAGTAATCTCAAGGTTAATAAGTATCTTATTCGAGTGCTGCCTGATGATGACAGTTACCACATAATACTAGGTTTAACACGAGCACGAGACCCACACCACAAATATTCTAAGATAGTAATCCACACCACATACGGAGGTTCTGTCGGCCCACCGGCGGTGGTGGACGCAGCGAATTTCCCCCAACCACGGCCATCGTGCAGCGAGCGAGTGATGCAACATGAGACCAAACAAAATGAGCTGTGATGTTGACACCCCGGTGCCATCGGTGCTGGCCAATGGTGAAAAAAAGCGGCAAAAAAGACACACTGCTTGCTCGATGCGACGCCTACCAATCACTCATCGTCGTCTTCTCGGGAACTCCTCATTTACATGTCCATCCATCCTCGGATCCATGTCTCTCACCCAATCAAGAAACAGAGAAGAAGGGGAAAAGGGCAATAATGGAAGAGAAAAAGGGAGGAAAGAATTGCGTCCAGTTGTCTGTCGTCTCCGGTAAACGTCGCCGTGGTTCGAGGAATCGTTTTGGCTTTAGAACGTCGTCAGATGATCTCTCTGCCGTGGAAGACGATCGGTCGATGCACGGTCGCTGGTCCTTCTTGCTCTAGGTGGGTCTGGCCAGCGAGTGGAACCCGTTCTTCTGAACCCAGCTCGTCGGGCCTTGCGTCGTGACGTAGGGAGGGAATCGTGATGATGCTGCAGCTGCGGTCGCGGCGGCGGCGGCGGCGGCGTTGGTCGGTGGCGGAGGGTGCGGCGGCAGCGGCCAGCTCGTGCCGCCGCCGTTGCCCCAGCCGTGCAACAGCCTCTGCTGCTGCTGCAGCAGCTGGGGAGGCCAGTGCCCGCCAACGGCGCCCGCGCCGCCGATCGCCAGGGACAGGCCCCCCGCTGTCCCCGGATCGCCCTCGTTGCTCAGGAACTGCCGCAATTGGGCACCAAATTAAACAAGTGTCAGTTCGCGCCCACCGAGGAACAAGGAACGAGGAACAGATTGCAAATACCCACTTGCTGATGCCTGGGGCTGAACGGCAGGTGGTGAGCGCCTTGCAAGGGGGGAGGCATCTGGGGTTGCTTGGAGCTCGCGTCGAACTGCGACCCACACCAGCAGTTGAAACACGAGCAATTTGTTGCTTTGTTAGAACAATTTTATATGTCGTCGATGCAGAACGCGGGACCAAATAACTGACAGGATGAATGGATACCTTTGCTTTCGTGCTCCGGGCCGCGGCCGTCTGCCAGTCGAGGTCGAACGCCATGGGCACGCGCTGGTCCGAGGTCTCGTCGTCGCCGGCGCCACCGCCATCAAGGCTGCCCCTCTTGCTCCCGGCCGAGCTTCCCAGCGACAGGTCCAGGTTGTGCTCGTCGCCGCCGCCAGTCGTCGCCGCTGCACATACAGTGAGGGAAAAAAAAACTGTCCATCATGAACAGAGACGACGCCTGTAGCTAGCTAATCGCACAGTGATGGCGCATGAATGGGGCAACAGGCGCACGAACACGAACCCGCCGGCTCGAGCTCCTCGGCGTAAATGCTGGGATCGAAGTTTGTCACCGCGTCCTTGCCGTTGCACTTGATGGCCGCGCGGTCGTACGCCCTGCACTCACCCGACAAGCAATCCCCACAGACACGGGGCATCATCAATCAGTTCACCACCGCCCATGGCGAGGCGCCTCGCGAGCGCGCTCACAGTGCGGGTCCAATTATTTTACCTGGCGGCTTCCTCCTCGGTGTCGAACAGGCCCAAGTAGACGTACCTGCAGTGACACAGACCGGAGGGTGACAGCCATGAATGGGGTGAGAGGCGCAGCGACAGAGAAAGAAGAGCCGATGATGATGATGCGGGGATGGGGAAAGACGAGGTGGTTGGGGAGTCGGAGAGCAGAGGGAGGAAGGGAAGGAACTGAGGCGATCGATGCCACATACTTCTTGCCGAGGAACTGGCCCATGCGCGCCTCCCACCTCCCGCACTTGTGGAGCGTGACGCCCCTGTACTTGGAGCTGCCCCGGGGGAACCCCGTGCTCTGCCGCCGGAGCACGTGGACGAACTCCTCCTTGCTCAGGTTGCCCATCTGCTGGCAGACGAACACGATAATTAGACGGGAAATCTCGCTGCTCGTTGTAGTAATTTGTTTGTTTATCCCGCCGACTTGCCTGCTTCATGTCGTCTTCGTAATCCTCCAGGTTGAAATTGATGTCGGCCTCCACGCCGCGGAACTTGATCGCCGCCCGATCGTACGCCCTGGGGTTGGTAGGCAAACCGAACAAAGATTAGAATTTGACGGCGAGACGGCTGCGATTGGCGGAGAACTGGACATGGGAGTCAGTGAAGGCAAGGGAGCCAATAAAGATCGAACAAAGAGAGAGGCAGAGGCTTTACCGAGCCGCCGCGTGAGCGGTGTCAAATCCGCCTGCAAGTCATCACAACAAGAAGCCATTTGTGAGGAATCGAGACCTGGGACTGGGAGCAGAACCGAAGACGCCTCCGATTGGGCGATTCGTAGCAGTCCCAAGTATGGGCATGGACAAGATGGACATGAATGAAACTTACCCAGATAGACCTGCTTGCCGCAATCCCTGCATTGCACAAACAGAGAGCATGGGGGGAGAGAGAGGAGAGAGAAGATGGTGAGAGAGAAAGAGAGAGAGCATGGCATGGTAACAGCTGGTAAGAATAACTTTGATAAGATGTTGCTATGAAAGGCAAAAGGAGCAGAAGCAAGAAATGCCCAAAACAAGAGGAATCCAATAGCAAGCCTCCTCGCGAGCTGCGGTCTCTCTCCTCGAGCTCTCGAGAAAGGAAAGGACGGCGGCAACGGGACTTACCATATGTGCGACTCCCACCGTCCCGTCCGGCGGTAGAACGTGACGCCGCGGTACTGCGAGCTGCGCGACCGCGGCCCGCGCCGGCTCTTCTTGGACGCCGCCGCCCCTGCAGCGCCGGAGGCCGTCGCGCCGTTGGAGGCGGGCGGCGGGGCCGCGGCGGACAGGCGGAGCCAGCCCGCGCGCGCGCTGCCCGCCGCGCCGGGCGCCGCAGCCGGGGCCGGGAAGAACTGGCGCGTGACCACGGCGTCCGCGGCGGCTGCGGCGGCGGCAGAGTCGTCGTCGGCGTCGTCGGGTATCTCGACGGGCGCGGCGGCCGACGAGGAGGACGCGCCGGAGTCGTCGGCGGACGGGGACGGCGGCGCGGCCTCGGCAGCCGGGGAATCATTAAGATCCCACATGGCTAGGTGTGCTGGTCACCGTGTGGTCCACTGCCCTCCTTGTCGACTCGATCTCCTCCGTGCCTCGCACTCCAACGAACTCGAGTGATGAAACGAACAAAGAGAGGGAGACGGGGACGAGACGCGGAGAGAGGAGAGCTGGAGAGGAGAGGAGGCCGGCCAAAAGAGGAGGGGGGAGGGGGCGAGAAAAGGAGGCAAAAAGCAGGCGCTGTTGCCTTGTTGGGGTATGCAAGTACTTTCTCTTTTGCTATCCCCTTGGCGAAGACTCTCCCAACCTAGGAGAGCAGAGGAGGCAAAAGGCACCAGCCCCGGCTGGAGTTCTCTCTCTCTCTTTCTCAAGAGGAGGAAGAGGATTATGGTTGCCGCGGCTGCAAGTTGCGGCCAGTTCCGGCTCGCGGCATGGTGGGACGGGATGGATGCTCGGCGGCCCAGCAGGAGAAGAGGGAGGTGCGCGCGCGGTTATAAAAGACGCGCGCCGAGGACGATGCCCAGGCGGCATCGGCAACCACTCACAACACATCCACCAGCTTGTTCAGCTCAGCTGCCTGACGAAGCAGCAGCAGCAGTAGTAAACAAACAAGACGTGTGTTACCAACTCTTAGGGCGGGCAACAACCTTAGTAATCAAATCATTCGCTCGTCAAAGTGGTTTTGCTGCGCTAGGATCCGATACGCATACGCCCCGGTTTGTATTGGCGTGGGGCTTCACCTTTTGGGGGCGGCACAGGGTGGGCAGGGGACGGTTTGCTCCGCAGAGACAGGGGCAGCGGCAGGCAGGCAGAGCTCGTGTCGTGGGGCTCGGGCCGTCACTGGCGTCTGCTTATCTGCCATGGTTGCAGCTGCAGCCCCCCTGCAGCCAAGTCACATGTGGACATGCTTATCCGACGTACTACGTGAGAGGCAAGACCCCTTTTCGTTCTCACTTCAGGATCGGATAAAAAACACTGCAACCTTGACTCGGTCTGACTGGGACCAAAAGATCATATTCTCAGGTAATTATTAGGATAACTTACAGTAGGAAATCCTAGCGTGGCAGTACAAACCAACTAATAATAAGCTTTTCAAGGTCATATGTCTCGCGTAGTCTGAAAAAAAAATCATGAAACTTTCAAATAAAAACTCATGACAAAAGATCACGTTTCTACAGAGGGGGCACGGTCAATTGTGCCAGGTAATTCGACGATATTACTTGAATGCCGCTCAGAAAATCAATCATGTTTAGTCTGAAAAGGAGACGGTTTTAGCTGCAGGAAGTGTCTTTTCCCAGAGGAAATTGTAGCTTTGCACGTTAATACAGCTCGCAGCCCAGTCATGTCATGCATCATGAGCAACCTGAGACTTACCCTAACCACTTTTTACAGCCGCAGGTTTTCCCTCGACTACCAGGTCTTTCTTTTCTTCGCAGTGCCTGTTTGGTTCGGGACTTCATGTGACATCGAATGTTTAGATACTAATTAGTAGTATTAAATATAGATTAATTATAAAACCAATTGCATAAATGAAGGCTAATTCGTGAGACGAATCTATTAAACCTAATTAGTTCATGATTTGATCATGTGGTGCTTCAGTAAGTATGTGCTAATTATGGATTAATTAGGCTTAATAGATTTGTCTCGCAAATTAGTCACGTCCTATGCAATTAGTTTTATAATTAGTTCTTGTTTAGTCCTTCTAATTGGTGTTAAATATCCGACGTGACCTGAACTAAAAATTAGTCCATGGATTCCAACACCTCCTTACTACGGCATTGCATTTTCCT
This sequence comes from Setaria italica, assembly GCF_000263155.2. Classification (NCBI taxonomy): domain Eukaryota; kingdom Viridiplantae; phylum Streptophyta; class Magnoliopsida; order Poales; family Poaceae; genus Setaria; species Setaria italica. The sequence goes on along the minus strand of NC_028456.1, from coordinate 31,559,204 downwards.
TTTGACCGCACACACAACAAGCACAATCGCCGTGTTGACAACGGCAGAGTCAGTGAAGACCAAGCTTCCTTGGCACTTGTCCTGTTCATCCAGCATCAGCTCGACATGTCGTCAGTTTGAGCGAAAGAAACAACAACCTATCAGCCTCCCTCCGTTTTTATTTATAAGACGCACACGCATATCAACATTCAAATTTTGCAATTTTTAACTAATAATTTGACTATTATTTTTTTTATTTTTATAATATAAACTTTATATAGTTGATTCGTAATCAAATATATTCTACCATGATTATAAATTTATAACCACAAATAATATAACATAAGATAAATGAATGGTCAAAGTGTTATTTGAAAAATGGTGCCAAATCATACCATACTTTATAAAAATGGAGGGAGTAATAGCAAGTTAAGCGCTGCCAAATCGGAGAAATTTCCGACGTCGTAAATTACCAGTTCGATCGGAGGTCCTGGTGGGGGCTTCAACAGTGGCAGCCACCAGCTACACGTCCTTGCCTGTCTCCCAGTATTATTGCCTTCTTGGACCTCTCAATGCCTCGGTAACCATACGGCGCGGCTTGCGTCCTGCTAACTCTCCTTCTGATGATTGGTCTGCACAAAGATCAGATGCTCTCTGCTGCTTCATCATTTTCCTCTTTCTGTAAGGAAAAAAAATACATACTGTAGAAACAGATGATTTTCAGAAGAGAGTAGTCTGCTAGTCTGCTAGTCTGGTCTCAACCAAGCTCCGGACGACCAGGACTTGGAGCACCGCGCATCACACACATGACAATCATGACATGACGCCCGGCCTAGCCTGTCAAACAAAGCCGGCAAGTAAAAGCATCCAGCAGAAGTTTTGTGCATGGCATGGGGTACACCTCGCATCTCGGCCCAAAACTTCCAACTCATCCTGGTACACCCCTGCAAGGTACTGGGCGCCCAGTTTCCTAACCGGAGCAGGACCCTGCATCAACAATCGGGGCTCTACACGCTAGTAGTTTGAGGTCGCAGTCCTGCCGTGCGACGGCGACGCGTGTGCGTATGTGCGGAGACGTCGGCCTCCTACAGGGAAAAGATGGCGAGTTCCGTTTTTGGAGGGGGGGAGCTTACGTGCCGCCACCGCATTGGCAGAGAGGCTCGGTACTTCGGTAGGAGAAAAGATCCGAAGGCAATGGCGGCTGTGCATCATTTCGGTGGTGCACGTCTCGATCGTGGGCATTGAAACCTTGGCATGACCAGTACCTGTCCGACGATCTATCGAGTACTGTATCGGATCTTTCCGCCTGTGATCTCACCAGCGGGCGTTCTGAACTGTAACTGTAACTGTAACGGTGGAGAGTGCCAGCAAGCAAGTTTCTTGCTTGGCTTCGTTTTCGTTTCCCCTTCTGACTTGGGTGTTGCGATCGAGTTGTTTCACTCAACGTACAAAGGGATCCTTGTGGTACTCGCCATTAGTAGTGACTAGGGAGGTGGTTTGCATGGAAATCGTATCTCAGGGAGAGCTAGAGCCAAGAGCTAAGAGTAGTGCGCGCATAGTTGTCGTACCGGGTAGGGAAATCAAACCGGCGCCGGTACCGAACGGCAAAGTCCGAGGCCACCCAACCCATTGGCTGGCCGATGAGCTCGCGAGTCATAGCTCTTGCCCAGGACGGGAAGCACGGTCGGACCAACGCGGCAGCTGCTTATTAGCTGCAATTGCAAGTAGCCATGGAGTGCAGCGGCTAGCTGATGCGATCGCGAGCTACCTTATCCCCATTACCGAAGACCTCGCTAGCTACCTTGCTCCCTTCGTTCATGCCGTGCACGCACCGATCGATGTCACGGGACACGACTCACGCGTCGGCAGATCATATTTGGGACGCCGTGTTGGAGGGGCTCATGCCGTTTGGGGGTTCCCGGCCTTGTGGCGGGAGTCAAGGTGCCTCTGCGGCGCATGCCCTTTGTACTTGTGGAAAAGTAGAGGACGTGGCACTTCCAGTGCCACAGCGCGGCGTGTCACGTCTTCGTACTGTATCTTGGCGCCATTTTTCTCTGCCTCCGCCGTAGTTTGGCCGTGACAGCTTCAAACCATCAACGTCACGCTCCAAAGCGTTCTTTCTTTATGTCTTTCGCTTGCTTTTCTTATCACGAGAAGCGTTGTTTCTTTTATTTTATTTTTTGTTTTGTACTTATGGCTTGCTCGCGGTAAGGCGAAAAACTACTTGTAAGTCAATCATCTCATGTTTATGAGGAGGATGCCAACATTTACAACAAGAACTGGGTATAATATGTAAAAGAATTTCATAAATAATTTATTTTGTATAAAAAAACTAACAAAATCCGATTTGCATGACTAGCCACACTAGTGGACACAAGTTTCAAACAAGGCTGGGGCTCAAGCATCATCGATCAACATAAAGGTAAAAAAGCACAATATCATAATTCAAATAAATGATTGCCGCGACTACGAGCAATAAAACACTAGAAGCAAGAACAATAACACCCAAATAACTCTAAGTAGAGCACTAATTCTTGGATTTTATTTTAAGGAAAAAGTATGGTTTCATATTTTTCTGTTCCGAATAACTTAGCTGTAATTTTAGCTATCCAACCATCTTTCAAATATGTTTAGAAAAACATATCGGCAGAACCACCTTTGAAACCAGCCATTTCGTTTTCGAGTTCTATGGCCAAAATCAATTTTTTGGAGTTCGTTTGATGGTCAAAATCAATCTTTTCCAAACTAGGATGACTTTTTTTTTTGGAGACAGTGAGTATACTGCAATCAAAGCCAAAACATAGGAAATCTCACAAATAAGAGCTAGGGTGTTTATGCTTATATGCGAACGCCTATGTTTGTATTGTGTTTTGAGGGGAAAAAACTAATTGTAAAAGAATAGCCAGTGTGTTGGATACCCCAATTTAGGTCCGCTGTTGCTAGCACCAAGCCATGGCTAGATCCGAAAAAAAAAGTAACGCTAGTATTGTGGTTATCAAAAGAATGCTAGTGCCATATCATATCAACATGTTATGAAAGGGATACATCTATCCCAGTTGATAGGAATTGGAGTTTTTTTTATCACCTTTTGGATCCACAGAGTCTTCGGGTCCTTTTGGTTTAGCTTTCAAAATGGTGTGGCTTCCAAAAAAAGCTAGAAGCCAAACCAAAGGGGGTATCCCATCTCCTTGACTTCAAGAGAAAGCTGCTTTGATGTAGTTCATTTTCCACAGTAGGTATCCCCATGCTTTTTCGGCTTCCTTGGGTAACTTTTCATCTAAATTACCCACCTACTACTCGTTATGAGATACCGGTTCGTTCTTTTTCCTCGAATCGATCCCTGGTGGTGCTCCGCTGTTCTCCTCTGTCGGGCCCTAAAACGAGCTCCGACGGCGCTCCTCCATCTCCAGCAGTCCACCTCTCTCCCTCTGTCTTCTGGGTGGCGCGGCAGCGGGCAACCGAGCGGGATCGACGGGAGAATAGCCGCACATCTGCCCCTCCTTGTGCTCCCCCTCGGCTCTGGCTGCCCGCAGCTCGTGCTCCCCCAATTCTTCGGCGAGCCGCAGGTGCTCCTTCCCTGCCTCTCCTGCTCGATTGGTTCTTCAGCTCGTGGTGCCCAAGATCTGCAGGTACCTCTCCCTCCTCTTCCTTCCTACTGATTCTAGATTGGTACTATTGGTTGAGTGTCTCCAATGTTAGTCTATAATTCTGCAGCAACCATGGTTATGGATTGGTACGATTGGTTGAACTTGCTAGGCTGCAGCAACCATGGTTATAGTTTGGTAGGATTGGTAGGATTGTCAGCAACAATGTTGGTATATCAACTTGCTAGGCTGTTAGTGCTTGTGTGCATTCTATTTTTATAGGTTCTGTATGTGCAGTAGCATCCAATCAGAATGGTACACAGCAGATTAGCATGCTTGATTAGTAAAAAAATAATGATAAACTACTTGTTGCATGATTGGTACTGAATTGAATGAAAACTTTTTTTTGCTTGGTTGAAGAATGGCTGATAAAGTTGATTGGTGTGATGTCAATGTGAACCATCTCATTGATATGTGCAAAGGAGAGATATAAGCTAGGAATAGGTCATTGGAAATTTTCACTAGGACTGGTTGGAAAAATATATCATTTAAGTATGAAGAAAAAACCAGTCTTATGCAAACAAAGAAATAATTGAAGAACAAGTTGGACAATATGAAAAAGGAATATACTTGGTTTATGGAGTCAATAATTGTGCTGCTAGGCTTGGATGGAATGAGATAAAACAAACTGTTGAATGCTCTAAGGAATGATGGGCTAAACATCTTGCTATAAGAATTTTACTGTAATTATTCAATTTTTGTTCTTATTTGCAGATGACTTGCTAACTTTTATCATCTTATTTTAGAGATCCAACAATCCAGACAAGGATATAACGTTCAGGAATTAAGGACCTAAGCACCTTGATGATCTGCATATATTGTTTGATAAGACACATGTTCGCGGGGCTAGTGCATCATATCCTGATGATATTTCCTCCGATGAGTCAAGTGATGAGAATGTGGCAGAGGTACAAAAAATCCAGATAACGATGATGTTAAGTTGGCTGCTTTGAACAAATTAAAATTAGGAAAAAAGGAATGCAAGGACAGCTTTACTGCTACTGAAGAGAAGGATGAGAAGAGCTCATTCTTTCGACTATACAAAAATACATGTTTGAAGATAGAAACAGCAGCACAGAAGATCTCCACAAGTGCTGAAGCTTCATCAGCTCGTCCAACCAATCAAGTCCCTAGCATTAAAGAGGTAATGCAGATGGTGAAAGATTGTGGGGTGGAAGAAAAAACTGCTCTAATGCACACAACCACCTTCCCAATCGTCAAGCCTGAATTTAGGGAGGTATTTAGCTCGCTTGAAATAAATGAAGGAAGGTTCGATCTGCTTGAGAGGGAGCATGAGAAGGAGTTGATGAGGCGCCTGTAGAACTTTTCATTCATTTATTTCTAGTGTGATGTTGTTAGAACCATTTATTTGCTCCTGTTATGTGAGAACCATTTCAAATAATGTTGCTTGTACTCTAAAAGATTATTTGCTTGCATTATCTAAGAACCATTCATTGTTGTCCATACTGTATTGTCTTATTGCTGTCCATATTTTGTTGTCATTGCAGTCCAATTTTTGTTATCATTGCTGGTCAATTTTTGTTATCTTATTGTTGTCCACATTTTGTTCTCATTGTTGTCCATATCTTGTGTAGATGGATGCCAACATGAAAGATTTGGCCAAAAAAGAACAAAAAGGACTACTGCTTCTAGCTGAACTTTCCTAGCAGGCTACCATTATTGGTCAAATGGGGGACCAATACACTGATCAGTATTTGCACAAAGGAGAATATAGGAAAACACCAGAAACTGAACTTCAATGGGTTACGAGGATCATGGGTCATCCGAGGTACTTTTATAAGATGTTTAGGATGAGCCCTGATATTTTCATAGCACTTGCTCATCTCAAACTATGGTTTGACATCAAGCAACAATGTATCATCAATGGAGTCATTGGCGATGTTCTTGTGGATAGTTGGAGGACCTGAATCATTCTCTCAAGCTGAAAACCGCTTTACCCGATCACTTTGGATAGTTCACACCAAGATTCATGAAGTATTGAATTGTTTGCGTAAGTTAGCAAAGGACAATATCAAGCCAAGAGATCCTACTTTCTCTGTTGACCATGAAAAGGTCAAATAGGATCATTTTTGGCCTTATTTCAAAGGTGCTATTGGAGCTATTGATGGTTCACATGTTCCAGTAGCAGTGTCAGCAGAGAAAGTGGTCAACCACACGTGTCGACATGGGTATACATCTCAAAATGTGCTAGCTGCTTGTGATTTTGACATGAGATTTATCTTTGTGGTTGATGGGTGGCCGGATTCTCCATGTGACACCGGATCCTGAATCATGCTTTAGCAAATTTTCCTTCATTTCCCGTGCCTCTTAAAGGTATACATGTTTTGTTACTATCAATACTTCTATTGTTATTTGCCTTTACTGATTTGGTTTTATAGGTCTCGACTGTGGTTATCCAAACCGACTAGGATATCTTTCCCCTTACAAAGGAGGTACATACCATATACTAGAGTTTCGACTTTGTAATGGGTGTGCTTCTCAATGGAAGTATGAGATGTTCAATTTCTTACACTCATCTCTTCCAAATGTCATTGAGCGGGCTTTCGGAGTCTTGAAGTAGAAGTGGCGTATTTTGAAGGGCATTCCAAGTTTTCCTACTCGTACTCAGAAGCATATAATTCTAGAGTGTATGGCTTTGCATAATTTTATTCGTGACAACAATTTGCAAGATAGGTTGTTTGATAGATGTGATGTTGATAAGGAGTACTTGCTACAACACAGTGCCACAGCATAAGCACAAGGAGATGACAATCTAGATGGAGAGAATGAGGATAACATGAATACCATTCGAAGTAGGATAGTTGATGCTTTGGTCAGTGCGAGAGAGATAGTTATGTTGAAGAAGGATATCATTATATGAACCATATATCTTTTGTAAAATTCTATCAATTTATTTATGTGGACCATATGTTAATGGTGAATGCAAAACTTAACGGACATTAAGTTTTCCGTTCTAAAATGGTAATTTGCATGCGAATTAGTGAACAAAATAATATTTTACAATCAATTTTAATATCAACGGTCTCCCAGCAGTTTATGGGTATTACAGACATTCCCCAGCAAACCTACAGTTTCACAGTTCCAACCAAACAGCTTTCAGCTTCATCACAGATCACAGCTCACAACAGCTTTTTCTGAATGTGACTGAAATGCACGATCTTCACAGGTATCACTTTTCACGATACCTAAACCTAAAAGGTCCGAGAGGATGATCAGCCACAATGGAAATGAGACACGACCCCAACTCTTACGGGAGGCAGCAATGGGAGACAGCCCAACCAAACAGACCCTTCTTCTATCAACAGTACAGTCTCAGACTTATAGTGAAGTCTTTTGGAGAAAATTAATTTATATTTGTCGAAGATTTCATTGCTTTTCCACTACCTATCTCTTGAATTTGTGCCTCGGGTTAGCCCTACCTCTAACTTGTCCTGATAGTGGCGGCGGTAAGCTGAAGTTCGGGTGAATGAAGGAGCGACACATGGCTTAGAGCACGAAACTCCATGCTAGTACTCTGTGTGCAAGGCTACTTGTGATGAAACCTAGTTCCATTTTTCAACAATTCTCATGTGTTGCCGCAGTACAATGGACCAATTTACCACAGCTTTGTCTAAACAAAAATATGCCGCGTGCCAACAAAATGAGCATGGGTCTTCCAACTCCGAAGGTACGAGTAGCCATGATGCGCATGTTGACTCTCCAATAAGGGCCTCGATCGCATCGCGTCATCCCAAACGCCAGATTGCGCCAGGAAGCGTGTCTCGCCCGGGTTGGAGCTGGACGGCTCGGCGTGCGTGTTGCCGCTGTTCATCCCGTACCAATAACTGAGATAGGAGTACTTCTTTTTTTCTCCTCGTCAGTGTACGATTATTCTCTCTTATCCAAGTCTAATAAAAGTTGTGTCACAATGGCAGTAGGAGCTAACACAAAGATGCATGCTATGCATAGGACTGGGCAACAGTAGCCAGCATTACCTTTCTGTTGTTGACCGTATAGCCTAATGGCCACCAGCTAGGGCTAAATAAAGATTGCAAACCTCCATGTCCTGCCCCCTTTAATTTCGCGGTGCTACTACACCAGCCTGTGTTCGTGTTTCTAGCCCATCGCCCTTCAATTCTTCTACTTCTAGACCAGGGCCACTTGGTCCAGCTTTAGCCATTGTTGTAAGGTGACTCAAATTCTATTTGGATTAGAATTCTATAGGGATGTGCTATTAGAATTTTTATTTCTATGACTTGAACGATGAACCCTACGCCTTACCCTACTAGGCGTAGGACTCCTACTTTCATGTATAAACAAGGAGGTGTCAAAAGCAAACACCAAAATCTTATTTAAAACTTGTGAGAGGTAATTAGGAACGCTCAAGAGGGATAGGCTAGAGAGTTCTATATCATTAGGGGTCTGTTCGCTTCAGCTTATTCAGCCGGCTTATCAGCCACCAAACAGTATTTTTCTCTCATAATAAATCAGCCGTTTCGGCTTTTCAGCCGGCTTATAAGCTGAAGCGAACAGGCCTTAGATTCTTGTATAGGGCAAGAATCAAAGGGTTCTAGAGGGTTGAGTAAGGTTGTGAGGAAGCGACAATCACTTGTACTCTTTGGGAAGTTGTGCTTAAAGAATCCGCGGTCGTTTTTGCCAAAATCCTATTCTTTTGTTGTGGTTGCCTCAACGTCGTCATCTAAGGTTTTCTACGAGATTCATCTACATTGTTCTTATAAGATGCAAAATCGTGTCGTATCCTTTCAAGATCCGGGGTTCCTGCGCATAATGAGGGTATCAGATTCTAACACCCATCAACGAAGAAATCGACACAGGCTAATTCTAATTGAATCGCTTAGCTTAGACAGACAAGGTTTTTTTTAAGGCAACGACGTGGGGCAGCGGCCCACCTGAACCATTTTTCATTAATTAGAAAACAGGCGTTTGCAAATACAGAGAGCCAAAGGCAGTAGGAAATCAGGAAGAAAAACAGGGGAGGCGCTGCCTATCAAGAGGAGTTTACATGGACCATGGATCGGCACCAGTCCTGGAGGGGGTCCGTATCCATGCGGGGGGAGGCGCGGTGAACCCAGAGGTCGATGTGCTCCCGGAGAAGGATCAGCGAGGCAGCGTCGGAGAAGGTCATGCTATTACTAGTAGGCGCCAAAGACAATCCATGTTAGACAGACAAAACTACTCATGTTACCGAAAGCCGGAACGAACTGCTTCGTTGTCCAAAGCATGAGCCATCAGAGCTTGCTGCAAATGGCATGAGGCTACCGCCGCAGGTACGCCGCCCAGGCTAGCCCAGTTGCGTGCGCGCGTGCATGTGCGCCCGCCGTCCAGTCCATGGCAGCCGGAGAAAGGAAAAGGGAAAGGCGAGGCCGGCAGCGTCACGGACGCACGAATAAGGAAAGGGCGCCATGGTTTACGCACGCAGTGCCGACGCCGAGCCGGGTTGTTGGTTGGTCCGTCCGAAATTGGGAGGGATTACAACGACGTCCCCGTGTCCGTGGCTCCGGGCCCCGGCTACGGACGGCGTCCAGCTAGGAACGAGCGAGCCAGGCCTCCTGGACTCGGACGAGGAGGTCAAGTAGTGGATGTCCTAGGGTCGCCAGGGCAGGGCAGTTTGCTTGTGCACAGTTGGTGGCGCTGTACGCGTCGTATGTGCCAAGTTGCCAACACGCTTCCTCTAGCTTGCCATCTAGTAGAGAGGCTAGACTCTAGACGTACGCCGCACTTTCTCGGGCTCACGGCCTCACGCCAAGGTTGATGAGGCGAACCGATTAGCTCGCAAGTCACGGCTTGTGGGTATCTAGGGTTTGGTATGTTTTGTCCAAGCCCTGCGGCGAGCCGCGCTTACTATGATTGGGACTGCGGCTGCTGCTCCAAGTATCTTTCGGGACGTAGAGGTATCGATGGAGCTGGTAGTGAGTCCGATAATGGCAAGTTTGGTTGTTGGTTGGTTGGTTGGTTATACTGCATCTACTCCTAGATTGCAGTAGCAGCCAAGCTGGGGTGTTTCTGAACATGCGTTTTATTGGCCGATGTCCGCATCTGAAAATCACTCTAGCTGTTTGTTTCTTCAATTTCTTCGTCAGAATTGATTGGTCATTCTTAGCTTCATTGATCGGTCACGTAGCTAGGGCCCTGTACGAGTAAGACCCAATGACGTGATGCGGCCGACGTGGGTAAGTGTAAGGACAGAAGAGCCGCCGCACCTGCAGGGTTATTCGGAGCCATGTATTGCCAATCACGGTTAGGGCTAGGCAGCTTTTGATAGTTCGGGTGCTTTCTGTTGATCCATCATCATCAGGTTACCGAGAAAGCTCCTATTAGGCGCGTAATAAAATTGAAACATGCCAATCAGTTATCAACAGACCACCATTCTCTCCTCACTCATTCTAAAGCAGAGGGGAAAAGGCATGCAACTGGGGCGTTTGTTTACACCACAAAGTGGGCATCATCATGCACGTATTGTATTAGGTGCTACTATTACGGGAAGCACAAGCTAGTGAGGCTACGAAGCAACGTGACGCTCCACTGATCGTTTTGGGCAAGTTGGGGGGCATTGTTAAATCCCGGTCATGATTTCCGGCCCTCGTGGCCGCATGCCTGCCCACAAAAGAATTGTTCGACCGCTGCATACGTTGGATGAACAAAATACAATATCATGCTCCACTTGAGCACGTCGGACAGGGCAGGCATGCATGGCTAGATTATTGTTATCGCTGAGTTCCATGATGACAGAGCAAGGGGGAAAAGAAAAGAAAAGCAGGCACAGACAGGCATTGATGATGGTTTTCCGAGCTGAAGTGGCCTTATTCTAGAACCTAATGAAAGCAGGCAGCCAGGCGCCAATGGGCAAGTAGCCTACTGCTAGCAGCTGCAAAGCAGATGGGAACCGTCCCGGGTCAGTCATGTCGCGGTGCACACACACCTTTTCGTATCTCTTACGTGAGGCAACGACGACCCTAGCTATGGCTTCCTACGAGAGAAAAGCAGGATGGTCTTGGCTTGGCCTACATGATCACACTGCAGGGCAGGCCATGTTCACTGTAGCTAGGAATCTGATTGGCTGTAGTTGCAGCAACAGCCTCGTCATCGTCGGTCATGGTCCCGGTTCTTATTCCCCTGCGATCGATGGGATCGGTCCGGCTAATAGCTGCTGGCCGGTCGATTTAGGCGTAAATGCTTTCCTTATTCGGCGGCAGTGGGCGTCGCACCGGGCTCCTCTCAGGGTACACAAACGGCAAGGCGCCTGGCCAATAGACGGCCACGAGATTAGCTAATAGCCATCGGCCCAACCAACCGGTCTTATCAAGACCTAACTTCGTACCAGCTACAGTAATGGCGACCGGTGCGTACTTGCGTCAGAGCTCAGAGAGCATGCGAAACAAAGCCGGGAGGCCTTCACACTGTCATGAATCACGCTTACGACCGTAGTTACGTTAGAACTCCACTATTTCGATCGATTCTATTCTCCTATAAGAAAAAAATAGCCTATTTTGGACAGAGGATTAGCAGTTGTCTGCTTCTTATTACTGGTACAGATCGTTGAAAGGGCGAGATGGTATGATAATGATACCACTAGTAGAATAGAAGCGGTTAATTACTTTTGGTTTGGGGCAGCATCTTTCCTGTCAGGTGCGGTGGTGGTTGCCTTGTTGGGACCTTGAAACTTGGAAGACAGCAAAGCGATTGCAGCTTCCTCGTCAGGCTTGAGGCCAACAGCAGACAGGGCGGAGGACACAGGACATGGGCAACCTCTCTTTTTTCCCCTTCCTTAATGAGCACAAATCAAGCTATTAATAGCCATGTGCCCAGCTTCATCACGGTTACCGCTAACTAACAGTACCACTCCTAATGCTAGTGGCAAAAGGAAGTGGCCGATCAGCACCAACCAATTTATTCAGGGTTCAGAACGGGTGAAGCAAGCAGGCAACCTTTCCTTTCCGCAGACGGGTCAGGAAGGGACCTCACCAGATGGAGCGTCCCGCGGAGCGGCAGGCAGGCAGCTATCGCCTCGGATCGATGCGCATGCACCTGTGTTACCGCATGTGATTTGTCACAGGAACCCCAGTGCTTTCTGTTTCTGCGCCACCATCTCCTGCAACAAAAGTTTGTTGCCATCCCTGCACCCATGACAGCATCGAAATTTGACCGGTAAAAAAAGAAAGATGCTCGCCGTACGGTCTCGCTGCTGCAGTGCCGCTGAACAAGTAAAAACAAGAGCTCTCCAAGTGTCGAGTCATCTCCACTCTCCAAGCGAGCCCTTCGTTGCCGGCTCCTTTTTTATCCTCTCCTCTATGAGAATCTGATTGTGTCATCTCCTTTTTACAGGCAGTGCCAGAGGACTCGCTTGGCCTTTATTTACATTCCTTTTCCTCGTTTATTTAGGTGTTTGGATACGAGATGTTAAACTTTAACATTGTCACATCGGATGTTCGGATACTAATTAGGAGAACTAAACATGAACTAATTATAAAACTAATTGCAGAACCCTATGTTAATTCGCGAGACGAATCTATTAAGCCTAATTAATCCATCATTAGCAAATGGTTACTGTAGCACCATAATGTCAAATCATGAACTAATTAGGCTTAATAGATTCGTCTCGCGAATTATACTCCATCTGTGCAATTAGTTTTGTAATTAACATATGTTTAATACTTCTAATTAGCATCCAAACATCCGATGTGACGGGTGTTAAACTTTAACAGCTGGTTGCCAAACAGGCCTTTACCAGTGGCCGGTCTCTCTCTGATTGCAAATGCCAATGCTCCACCATCTCCATCGATCAACACAAGGGCCTTTTGGGGATCTCCCTGCGAGCCTACTGCGGTCGCCTGCCCTGGTTTCCTCCACATCGACAGGAGATTTTCTCATCGATGTCCGTGTCCCTCCCGTCCCCGCGGCATCTTTCTCATCCCTTCCGTCTTCCTCGCGCAAGGCGACAACCAACCGGCTGCCTGCACCTGCGAGAAAACAGCAAGTTTCAGGCGTCGCGTCATCGTGCGCACATGATACACACGGGAACGGGGATGCCCGCAACCAAGCCCTGGGCGCGTTTGGTTCTCTTCTGGTACCGGCCGGCTCGGCTCTCGGGAGACAGGCACTCACGGGCCAGCAGCGAGCGAGCCAGGCTCCGAAGAAACGAGATCCAGTTTCGTTTCTCGGGAGCCAGGCTGAGTGCTGATTTCTGCAAGCGAAGGCACGAGCCAGATGAAGATGTAAGCAACCAATCGTCCTTCAGTTGCACGCGCGGAGCCTGACTAGCGGTGCGGCAGCCAACCAATCACTCGTCGGATGCATGCGCCGAGCATGGTCAGGCCGCATGGAAGCAACCAAACACGCCCTAAAGGCCTGTTTGGATCCAAGAACTAAATTTTAGCTCTCCACTTTTAGTTCAAAAATTAGCTATTGGGATCCAAACAGTTGGGCTAAAAGTGAGAAATAGCTAAAATTTTGGAGCTAAAATTTAGCCTCCAAAGAGGCTCTAAAAGGAGCTAAAAGTGATCCTGAACACTCCATACCCCTCCCCTCGCACAGGACCCTAGGCACGCGCCCCTCCCTCATCCGCACCTGCCCCTCACCCTCGTCCGCACCTCTATCCTCCCCCGCACTCTCTCCCTCCCTCCCCGCGTGCTCCTCCCGACCCCGCCTCCTTCGCCCGCCACCGCCGTCTCGCCGGCCCCACCATCTCTGCTCGGCCCCACGGCGCCGCCGCCATCTCCTCCGCCTCCGCACCTGCCCGTCGCCCTCATCCGCATCTCCCTCCTCCACGCAGGCCGCCGCCAGCTCTCGCACACCCCTCGCGCCGCCCCGCTCGCCAGATCTCCACTGCCTCCGCCCGTCTCGCCTGATTCCCCCCGCCTCCCCTTCTTCTCACATTGCCGCCGCCACCACCCTCTCCCGCATCGCCGCCGCCGCCCCTCTCGACGCCCCTCTCGCCAGATCTACACCGCATCCGCCCCTATCGCCCGACTCCCTCTGCCTCCCCTTCCTCTGACACGCTCCCGCATCGCCGTCGCCACCCCTCTGTGCTGAGTTCACCGCCGCCGCCCCTCTCGCCAGATCTATATCCCGTCCCCTTCCCTTCGCCACACCAGTCGCCGGAGCACCTCAACCGCCTAGAAGCTACAAGTTTCGTCGGAGCACCAGTCGCCGATGGACGGATTCGGCGACGACGGCACCAGGGACTTCTTCTCCGGCAACTTCGACCTCTTCGCCAGCGAGGGCAGCCAGTATCCGGGGTCGGGATCTGTCAGTGGTCCCCGGATTGGCATTGAGGCACTGGACCTCAACTCGCAGGCGAATGACTGGTCGTCGATGGCGGCGTATCAGGGGATCCTGCAATCCGGCGTACTGGCGGCATCGGAGAGCACGGGGCCTCATCACTCTCAAGCGCATGGTGGCAGAAGAGGTAGCTCTCGCACACTCGGTTTACGCAGTGCTCGGAGCTGTGGCGGAGCCGTAGGAGGCCGCGGCGAATGGTCGTCGTCCAGTCGCGGCCGCCGCGGTCGGTTGCCACCGGGTCCCGCCGCCGGCTGTGGGATACGTGGAGCTTCTTCGGCGGCGGCTGGTGCATCTGTAGGCCGTGGCCGCGGTCGATGTGTTGGACGACAGGGCGACGACGACAACGACATTGAAGACAATGAAGTCGAAGAAGTTTTTCCAAGCTGTCAGGTACGAGTCCTAAACCCTTGATCTCAGAGAAGTTCATGAGGTTCACTACTGCTGTTAGAGTAATATGAAATGCTTGTTCTTGTGATGCATATGGTAGAATAAATTTGACAGAGGAAGTTGGTCATCAGAGCAGAATAACAACTTGTTGATCAAATTGAAATGGGAAACTACATTAAAGGGACTATGACAGCAAAAGGGTATCAGCTCGTCGTAGAAAAGTATTACTGCGGTTCAAGGCTGAGGCATGATAGGAAACAGATATCTAATAGGATTAGGCAGCTCAAGGGAATGTATCAGTTCATAAAAGACATTCATTCCGACAGTGGTTTAGGCCATGATGAAAATGGGTGGCCTACTGCAACCTTAGAGTGGTGGGAGACTGCAACAAAGGTACTTGTTGATCTATTATATGTGCAGGCTGCAAGGATCCATCTGATTGCAATCTAACTTCAGCTACTACATGTGCAGAAACATCCAGAATGGATGAAACTAATGTATGGGCCTCCTGAGTATCTACCACTGCTTTAGCGTATATTTGATGGTGTAGTTGTGGATGGTTCAAGTTCTTTTGTGCCAGGATACACTAATGCAGATGATCAAGAGCCTGAAGAGCCTGAAGAGCCTGAGGAGCCTGAAGAGCATGAAGAACCTGAGCAAGATACTCCTGAGCAAGAGCTACCTCCAGAGTATCATCACAGTCCTATGAGTACAAGCAGCCGCAAGAGAACAAGTAGTACCAGTACAACAGCTTCAAGTCCAAACAAGAAGACCAAAAGCCCAATGGTGAAAATGATGAAGGATTACATTAGTTTCTCTTCTAAGCAGCAAGCTGAAAGGAATCAGTTTATCAAGGAAGTTGTCTGTAATAGGCAAGACAAGAAGATGGCTCAGTTGTCCAACAACATTAAGCAGGCTCAGAAATTGGTTTTGGAGTGTGGGGTGGATGAAACTAGTACTGAGTACTATGCTGTTTCTCAGATCTGCTTAAATGATTCCTTGAGGGAATTCTTCATTAACATATCCACAACTGAAGGAAGACTGACCTTCTTGAGGAGATATTGCAGGCAGCACAACCTAGATTAGGATTATGTCTTTGTAATGATGCTTTTGTGTTGAACTGAACTGTTTGTACTAATTGAAGTTAGATCTGAAATAAATTTGTTTGAACTGTTTGTGCTGAAATAAATTGATTTGAACTGTTTGTGATGAAATGAATTTGTTTTGACCTGTTTGTATTTGAATGAATTTAAGTTGACTCTGTATTGAAGTGCAAGTAGTACATACAATTGAATTTAACTGATTAATTTGTTGTATTTTGTCTCAGGATATGGATGTGGACAGTGATGCAAGTGACGATGAAGTTTTGAGGCTTATTACTGAGGAGGACATTGAATATGAGAGGCAATTTACGGATGATCTACTTCTATTTGGTATGTACAATGACACCTACTTCAATAAAGCTAAGAAGAGAAAGATGGTTGAAAGTGGTCATGATTGGGTGATGAGAAATCTAACAGATAGTGTGCAATGCTATAACATGTTTAGAATGAGTAGAGAATTGTTTGATCGTTTTCATGATCTATTGGTGCATTCTTATGGCCTAAAGTCCACATCAAAGAGCTCTTCAGTAGAGGTCTTAGGAATGTTTCTTTAGATGGTTGGTGCACCTCAGTCAGTCAGACAAGCTGAGAATAGATTAGAGAGATCATTAGATACAGTTCACCGCAATTTTGACAAAGTTTTGAAGTGTATCATCAAGTTAGCAGCTGACATAATTAAGCCGGTCGACCCTGAATTTAGAACAATGCACCGTAGGTTACAGAATCCTAGATTCTCTCCACACTTCAACAATTGTATAGGAGCAATAGATGGCACTCATATACCAGTTGTCGTGCCAAATAACAAGGTGGTGCAACATCTTTGTCGAAAGGGCTTCATTACACAGAATGTGCTTGCGGTCTGTGACTTTGATTTGAGGTTCACATTTGTTTTTACGGGCTGGCCTGGTTCAGTACATGACATGAGAGTTTTCAATGATGCAACAGTCAAATACAAAGACAAGTTCCCACATCCCCCTCCTGGTATGTTATGCTAGAAGTTTTTGCACATTCAGTACATATGCCACTTTGGTTATAGCTTTTGTTTGTAACAATAATGTTTGTATTTGCAGGGAAGTTTTACCTAGTGGATTCTGGATACCCCAATCGGCCTGGTTATCTTGCACCTTACAAGGGAACGAAGTACCATCTTACAGAGTTTAGGGAGGGGCCGATGCCCAAAGGTATGAAAGAGACCTTTAACTTCGCTCATTCATCTCTTAGGAACTGTGTCGAGAGGTCATTTGGAGTTCTTAAGATGAAGTGGCGGATTTTGTTGAAAGTGCCAAGTTATCCAATGCCGAAGCAAAGCCAGATAATTGTTGCATGTATGGCACTTCATAACTTTATTAGAGAGAGTCATATGGAGGATGAAGACTTTGATCGTTGTGACCGTGATGAGAACTATGTTCCTCATGAAGCATCAACCTATCAACCGCCAACACAAAATACTCAATCAAGGGACAAAGATACAAATATGAATGCATTCCGTGATCAAATAGCCTCAAGTTTGTATAATAGATCGTAGAGTATTTTTTTTCTTGTATTTGATCGTAGAGTATTTGAATTGTATGTTTGAACGATGATGTAATTGTACGAATAAAAACTATTCAATGTCCAGGAGGAACAGCAGCGTGTTCCTCCTGGTCGGTGCCTGTTCCGGGCCAGCGCCTGTGCATGGCCGGCGCCTGTGCATAGCCGGAGGAAGTAGAGGCCCGGGCGTGCATGTGCATGTGCCTGTGCATGGCCGGAGGAAGTAGAGGCTTGGGCGTGCATGTGCATGTGCATGGAGTCAATAAAAATGAATTTGAGACATGCATGTTGTTTGAATCAATAAATGAGGGCAAATCAGTCATTAGCTCAAGGAAGACTACCTTTTAGCTCTTGGATCCAAACACCCCACAAGGATTAAATTTTAGGGGCTAAAATTTAGGGACTAAACTTTAGCCCATCAACTTTGGATCCAAACACCACCTAAATATTTTTGAGCAGACACATGGAATCGATCGAAGCAGGCTGCTGACCTGTAGACTGAGAAGCTGCCGTCTCGCGATCCACGGAAAACATGTGTTACGTCGTGGACTTCAGATCAGAGTTCAGGCACGCTCGTCACATGGAACGGACTTTCTCGGCCTGGAGAAGTTCATTATTGTAGCTCTGGGGAGTATCTTGGGACACAGAGGAGGTTCATAAACATGAATGGCAGCCGTGGGGGCTTTGCATGATCCCCAGCAGAATCCCGCTTCGCGTAATGCTACGGAGCGAGGTTGATCAAAACCTGCTGCACGATGTATATAGTGTCTGTACTAGAAAAATCGAAAGTTATGGTGAACAGTGGCTTTTACGTGCGCCATTAGATCCGATTTGAAAGTGCAAATAGTGTAGCACTCTTAATACCTAGCTGCAGTCAAATAAGTCCATGCGCCATGTTTAGTATACCACAAGAGCGGATCGGGTACAGTACAGTGACGAGTGATGTGAGCTAGCCGCTAGCGTATAGTACATTAGTACGTAGCGTGTGCGTCGTGAGAGCGAGATAGCAACTGATGGCATATTGGCATCGATCCGCAGTGCAGCTTGGCGTGTTAATATAAGTGGATCATTGGATCAGTATTCGGCCAGTAGAAGTAGGCTGTGTTTGTACCGTCGTCACGTAACACTATACAACATACTTTGTAGGCCTGCTGCACTGTTGACTGTTACTTCTACTTTTACCATACACGGCGCGGCGGGGACTCTCGGCTCGGTAACGGAGGACCACCATGCTCCATATGAACGTTAATGGTCTCGTTGCATCAAAATACGGTCCTGGAACGCGATGGCCAACTTCTGAAATGAAAAACGAGAGGAATGTCTCGCTGTAAAAACAGGCAAAAATGATGTTGCTCGTTCCGTTCGTGCCATCCTGCTAGTAGTAGCAGAAGTAAAAGAAAAGGAAAAAGAAAATAGTATTGCGTATTGGTATTGAATGCTTTAGGTATTGCCGTATTGGTCAGAATCCATGGTCCAACTTCCAATAACATCATATGGCATCTAGACCAGCAGCGTAGTGCTAGTCCCACTTGCTGCTTGGCTTTGTTCCCTTCCTACAATGCTGTCTGACGATAGCTCAGTATTCAGTGTTCTTGGCTGCACTGTGTGCTGGCACATGGTATCCACAAATAGCAACATCGTACAGCTAGACTAGCCTAGCTCAGCTAGCTCCTCGGAACTATCAACCTTACAGTTCAGTGCTCTCCCGTTGTTGAAGTCTCAGCTCGTCGTTGGGAGTAGTTTGTTATACTCAAGGATCGGATGGGCTGTCAGTAGTGAGCTCACGCCTCACGGGGTGGCGCATTTGGCACGAGAAGACAAGAGCCTCAGCCATAAACTATGGACGGCATACGCACCTCGTCGCCGGCAACTTTGATCTTCTTATCTTGTTAAGAGCTTCAACCTAAAAGCACGCTTAACGTGATCTCCTACGAAACACCCACATGCAAGTGAATCTCTGCTTTGATCAGATATTCAGAGCGAACGCCATGCGTGATCCTATTCCTATCTTGACAATCCCTACCTCTGAGGATCAAACTGTTCCGTTGTACTTGTACAGAATAATATACATGCTTAGTCTATGTTCTGAAGCAAGCACACATGGCACTAGGATGTCAGGATGAGGATCTGATGGGATTAAAGTTCAGTCCAATTGTATCCTTACTGCCAACGGTTGAGTCAAACACCAACTACATTGCTAACTTCACTGCGGTAGATTCTCTGCTTTCTGTCCGGCCCTTGTCCAATAGCTAGAGGCTAGAGCCCACATGAGATCTGATGGCAGTGGCCTCCCCCATTAGGGAGGGTAGCTTTGAATGGACTGGACCGAGCTAGAACTGGCAACCACGCACTATTAGCTCATGTTACCAGCTATATATGCGTGCACTCATGGCTGGCCGAGACGTCCCGTCCCGTCTAGCTGGGACTGGGAGGGGGGACAGGAGGTGAGCCACCCGGCCGGTAATGGCGTTGTCGTTGTCGTCTCCACCAGTCGGTAGTCTCGCTGCCCATTGCGGCATCACCTGCACAGGAGGAGCGAAAGAGGAATGTAGGCTTGCACTTTGTGCACGAGTGGTCGGCAAGGTGTTGGGAATTTGGAATAGTTTGGCAACACTGTAACTTGTAGGGGGTTGGACACTTGCATTATTGGACCATAGAGAGAACTGATCATGCTCTGACCGGCCGAGAGCTACTTGTGAGTCTGGTCTGTCTGGTCTCTGGTGCATTGACCAACTACTGATTGGATGTTTCAGTCAAAGAAATGGAACTAAGGCCGTGTTTAGTTGGGGAATTTGGGAGGTGCCAAATTACTGTTACAGCACTGTAGCACACTGTAGCGTTTCGTTTGTATTTGTGAATTATTGTCCAAATATTGACTAATTAGGCTCAAAAGATTCGTCTCGCAAAGTACAACAAAACTGTGCAATTAGTTTTTAATTTCATCTACATTTAGTATTCCATGCATGTACCGCAAGTTTGATGTGATGGGGAATCTTCTTTTTGCATAGTGTCAAAGTTGGGAGTTGGGAGTAACTAAACATGGCCTAAGTAATCGATGCTGTAGTCCAGTAGGTAGTAGGCTGGGATGTAAAACGCAACAATATGATTGATGGGCCTGAAGCGGAACAAATACTGGGCCACAGGAACATAGGCCGGCAATACGTATGCCGTTCCCTCCCTATGTACGAGATGCGGGGCCCAATTATCACGGCCTGTTAGGAAAGTTAGCAATGCACTGACTTCAGTAACTACCCATGGGCCAACATTGGGCACGGCTCATCATTTTGTTTCTCGCCACCGTATTTTGTTTCCTTTGCTTTCGCGCTCCTCCTGCTGTGCTACGTTGCATGTGCAGCAGAGCAGACCTCTAGAAGTCAAGATGCAGCAGAGCGTTGTTTGCATTAGACGAGAGGCACTCGATGATGGTCCTTTAACCTGCACTGTACCAACTGCAGTTGCTGATTGAATTGACCCAGAATGCGGATCATGATGCCATGGTAGGCCAGGTTACGCACAATAAAAGAGCTAGGAGCCTAGGAACACCAGATTAAACAGCAGATGCATGCTAGCTCCCTGCAGGAATCAAATCAAAAGAGAAGAAGCAAGCAAGCAGGATACGCGTGCATGGCAATCTGCCGGCGCCCTTCCGAACCTGGCAAGCAAGCTTGCTGTGTCCACAAGAAAGACGCACGCATTAAGCGCAGGCACGTAACGTAGCTGCCGAGGCTGGCTGGAAAGAGAGACGCCAGCAGGGAAAAGAGCTGCCCGATTGCCGCGGCCTGCTCGTTGGTCTGGGGTGCCGTGGTCCTGGGTGTCGTCCTCCGCGCCGCGCGGCCCGGCTCGGTGGCGGTGCCGCTTTCCAACGTCCACGACCGGCACGAGTGATGATATGATAGGGAGAGCTAGCGCGCGGGGTCAATTTGCTCGCAAGCGGGCGGCTTCTCTCTTTTCTTTGGGTGAGGCCATGTTGGCAAGCAGAGGCAGGCACAGCGTCGCTGGGCGGAGTGGGTTTCCTCCTTTCCAAGCAAGTGAGCAATCATTAGCCCCAAAAAGAAGAACAAGTTGTCAGGTGTGGTCGACCGTCACACCATCGGACCTGGCCCCGTTTGGAGGGGGGCATCCTGCGCTTCGGCTGCCGGCGTCACATGCATGCGGCGTGGCTCCACTCGGCTGCATGAGGGCACGCTCCGCTCGATCCAATCCACCGAGCTGGCCGTTAGTCCCAACTGAAAAACACCCCAGCAGATGCCGCATTTCCTGACCACTTCACCTTCTTGGTCACAAACGGCATGCATGTACGGGGCCCTAGATTTTAGCATGCCCTCCCCTCCAGGCAGGTAGGCAGCAGAACGTAGGGTTAGGTTAGGGACCCCCGGCCGGCGTTGCCCCAAATCAAAGAAACGGGTCCAAGAACGAAGGGGATCCTCCTCCGGAATCGCGGCGTGGTCGTGGTCCCCTCGGTGCCGTCCCGTTCCTTGTCGGCGCCGGTTCCGCTTGGCGGCAGCTAGCGACCGGCGCGTGCAGGCCGGCGGCCTCGGCGGGAATCGATCGGAATGAACACTGGCGCCGGATAGCGAGGCGGCACTAGGCCACTAGGGCGGCAGCGCGCGCACGCGCCAAGCGGGGGGCGGGGCCAGCAGGGCCGGCGCACCACCACGCACACGCACCGGCCCCGGCCGCCGCAGGCCACTTGCGGCCTCGCGGGCGTTTGTTTAATCCGACCGGCACGCTGGAACCGTCCAACTGCCGGCGGAGTCGGCAGTGGTGGAATTCCAGAGCACGAGCATTATCCACTCTGTCCCCGGCCCCCCGCCACCACCCCATCTCGCTCCCACGCCCCCGTTCCGTTTATTGATACTCCTGCTACTGTGCTACTCCGTTCCATGGTATAGTATATAACCGTGTGAGCAATGGCCAAATGATTCCGTTCCGTGGTATAGTATTTTTTTCCCCCTTGGTTAGCCTGATTTTTAAAGCAACAAGTGAGGCGAGCGCCTCGTTGTATTCCTCGTTACTCCACCCCGGGCGCGGCTGGCTGGCTGGCTGGCATTGTTTATTGGGGGGCGCCGCGGACAGATAAGACAGCAACAGCCTCCACCTCCCCACTGCCCGCCCGTCGCTGTCGCGAGCCCCGCCTCGGCGCTTGCTGCGTGCGCTCTCACCTCACCCTCCTTCTCCGACCTCCTCCGACTGCTCCCAGAGATACTACCAATGCCCAGATCATGAAGATACGCCCGGCATGATTGCCGTTCTATTGCTTGTACTGTACGGACTACGGCGTGCCCTACCACCCGTCGCTCTCGGCACCCATCTTTTCGCATGCTCCGGCCGACGACGACCACGGTGCTCATCCGCCCGTGCCGGCGCTTGATCCGCCGTCGTCAGGGCAGGCGGGCGGGTGGCCTGCTTGGCCACGGTCGGGCGCGGCGCCACTGGATCCCGGTTAGGTAGTGGTACTAGTATCTGCGATCGGTGCTGGTACATTCGGAATATACAGCTCGACGCCGGCCGCCGCGCGTCCATATTGATTGGTGCACCGACCGACCCCCTGTCGCACGGGCATCACACATTCACATCGCACGCCTGCCACGGCAGGCAGAGGGAGCCCCCCTCTCATCTCCTCCTCCTCCGACCACCGCATTGATTCGAATTCAACGCGGGCGGGGCAGAGCCGCGGCGTACACCCAGATACAGATACAGGACTACAGGAGCATGAGCGTCCAAACAGATGAAGGCAGTTACCCCGTACCGGGACCAGGGCCGTGTTTAGTTGGGGAATTTGGGAGGCGCCAAATTACTGTTACAGCACTGTAGCACACTGTAGCGTTTCGTTTGTATTTGTGAATTATTGTCCAAATATTGACTAATTAGGCTCAAAAGATTCGTCTCGCAAAGTACAACAAAACTGTGCAATTAGTTTTTAATTTCATCTACATTTAGTACTCCATGCATGTACCGCAAGTTTGATGTGATGGGGAATCTTCTTTTTGCATAGTGTCAAAGTTGGGAGTTGGGAGTAACTAAACATGGCCCAGGTTAATCTTAATCAGGTGACCGAAGCATAATGCTTGGATGGATCTCGATGCGCTTCGAACTCGGTCGGTCTACAGGGAAGTTGTGTACGACGACCTGACTCGACGACCCCCCTTCCGGCTCCGGCCGGCTGGGCAGGGCGTGACGCCAGCTCGGGTTGCGCCGGCGCCAGCCGAAAACGCGGGCCGTGTAAATGCGTGGACGCCACCGACATCATTGATGGACTGTGCGGGTCGTTGCGGCCGCTGCGCGATTTCCTAACAGAACTCCCACTAGCCTGCTCTGCCTGCTCCTCCTCCAGTCCTCGCAAGTCTTTGAAATCGGTTGGGGCACGCACCTACCTGCACACGCCCGCACCCCCAACTCCTACTCGACGCCCTCGGCCAGCGGCGACCTACGCCGCGGCGCGATCGTGGACGGAGGAGACGGGGATCTCCCCCACACCCTATGCCGGCTCAACACGTTTGGCCGCCCGCCCGGCTGCCGCACCGACCTCCACCCCAGGTCCGTTCCGTTCCAATCCGGCGCCCCCACCGACCGGGCAATAACGCGACCACGCAGACACCTGGCCTCTACGCCGCAGCGTGGTCCACGCGTCAGCGCCGTGCCGTCGCAGCAGGGAGGAGATGCGTACGCTGCGGCCGGGGGGAAAGAGATGGATGGGACGCGACGCGATTAGCCTGGCCACCCGGGGGCTCTGGCTACGCTAACCTCGCCGCGGACGTCATTAGCGTGAATGATTAGGGCTAGATAATGGGCGGCCGATGCCGTCGCTGGCAAGCAAATTGACGTCCCGTGTCCGGATATGGGAGAGGATGGATGGGCCATGGCCACGGGGGGTGGGTGGGGGGGATTCCGTGGACGAGGGGGCCACGTCCACGTCGGCGCGCATCACCTCCGACGCCACCTGGACCCGCCCACCTCATGTCGGCGCTGCCGGTGCGCCTCCTAGCCGACGCACGGCAGGACCGAACGGAACGGGGGCGGTTAGTTGGGGATCGTTGGCCAAATTAGTACGTGCACCAAACGTACGGCGCCTCCACAGGTGCCCGCGTCTCGTTTTCGTTTAGTTTAGGCGTTTAGCTATCCTCTCCTGTCTCCTCTCTCTTCTCTGGAGACCCGAGACCGAACCGCAAAGCCAACGCACGCGATGACCCGTTGCTGCAGCAAGTACAGAGGAAGGAGTACTGGCTACCGACTCGATCGGCCCTGGCGCACGGCTCGCGCGCGACGTCAGGACGTGTGCCCCCGTCAGTTTTTAATGCCGACGATGCTGGCCCTCCATCTGCTGATCCTGCCGGTCGTGAAATTTAAGTTCCGTTTGGATCTTAGGAATTATATAATCCGGCTAAAATAATCACTAATGGATCCAAATGGATCCAAACAGGTTGGATTCTAGGATGGATTATAAGAATCTACCCATCTAGATTCTAATAATACCACTATCTCCTCCAACCTAGCTATTGGAGATTATAGCTATTGGATATAATAGGTTGGGAAATGACAACTTTACTCCTATTTCAATTCTTATTCTCAATCAAACTAAGATTCTCAATCAAACTAAGGGCATTACGGACAATTGAGCTTTTCAACCAATCCCTAGCCGGATCATGATACTAGAATCCAAACAAACTAGATTATTACTATTTAGAATCCGGATTCTTAGCCCCTGTTTGGTTCATTTAGTCCATAGATTAAAGTCTACCATGTTTGGATCTATGGACTAAAGTCCATTAATGCAGATGAACAAAGATGATACTACCCTTATTTTGAAAATGGAAACTCCCTGCTCACCATCTTCTCACTCGACTAAAGGAGCGGAGGCAGGGGTTCTTCGCGGCGCTGAAAGAGGAGGTGGTGCGGGGGCTGTAGTCGGCGAGGTCGAGGGGCAAGGTTCCGGCGCCGCCACGGATCGCGTCGCTGGCCAGGATGATGATCCCGCGGCGGCGCAAGTCAGCGGCAGCCGCCGTCGGAGAAGGTACTGCAGCAGTACCTCGGGGGAGCAGCTCGTCGCGCGCTCTGGCAGTCTGCGGCCTGACGGGAAGGCGCTGTCGCCGCTCATTGAGGGGCCTGATGCCGAGCGCCTCGCCGCCGGTGACCCCGATGCCGAGGACTCCGGCCACTGAGAGGGGTTCGGGAACTAGGTGCGCAGCCACCTGACCCGCACACCGTCCATGGCATCCGCTGCCGCCGGCCCCGGCGGATCGAGCGCCTCCTTCTGCTGGTCCGACCTCCGCCTCCTTCTCGGCGTCATGGGTGCGCCACTGGCGCTCATCCCGTCCAAGCAGGCTGAGCCGCGGCCCCTCCTCTCCATCAAGAGGGTGGCGGGGTGACAGCGGCGAGGGCTGGGCGGGAGGGAGGCCGGCGGCGATGACGGTAGGCGGGAGGGAGGCAATAAATGAGGGCAGGGTGTCCGACCTTTTAGTCCAGTTTAATCCACCCTCCTTAGACTAAAGAACTAAACCCTTTAGTCCACCTATTTGGCACTTTAGGGACTTATAAAAGGAGCCAAAGTGGGTGGACTAAAATTTAGTCCATGATAACCAAACATGCCCTTATAATCAGGGTCTACTATCAGGATTGCCATAATCCCTAAGAGATCCAAACGGGACCTTAGTCAAGTGCGGCGTCCTCGAGGATAGCTGATCCCCCCACCCACTGATAACTGATATGATATGATCCGAGTGATTGGCTTCCCTTTCCCCCTGTCCACTCGTAATCTCCACCGCAAGTACCGGCACGTACGATTAATCATTATCCCATCCATTTGTCCTTGTACAAGGTCTAGTACAGCGGCGCTCTGTCACACACACAGTGTCCGCGTTTGACATCAGTGTACCATCGTTTCATTTTTTTTTCCTTCTTCTTTCCCACGGAACGTCGGCAGAGAACATCCCTTGACGGTGCCACGCATCATACTTGCCCATCTCGTCGCAAAAACTGCGCCGGTGCACCTTTTCCTTTTTGGCACAACCCTTGTAGAGCAACGCGTCAGGGGAATATTTCTGGGTTCCACGCTAGATGCTCCCCCGGGAAATCAGAAGCCAGCAGCTGCAGAGCTGTCCATTATTCCGCGCGTGCTGCTGGAGTCCGCCGCGGCAAACCCGCAACGGAAAAGCCCCTTTCACGCATGGTGCCCGCTACCTTTTCTCGCCTCGACCTGAACAGAAGAGGTGCCTTTTGGTGCACTACCGCTATTGCCACAACGATCAGCTAGCTAGCCGGCCCGATGCACCGCACTATACACTAGCGAAGCTAGCTCGCGCGATGGAGAATTGGAGATCGAGCTATAGCCTATGGCACCTACTGGCTGCCTAGGCTACAGCACGTAGTAGCAGGAGTGTACAACGTTATTGTCCACCTATCGAGCTCGAGCCTCGTGCGCGTGGTCCAGCCCCTCCCTCCTTTTGATCCGCCCATGCCTCCCGGCCGGCCGCGCGCATGCAAGCGACACGTCGTGTTGGCCGTCCCTGTGCTGCTGCTGCTGCTGCTGCTGCCGCCGCTTGATGCCTGGAGCCCTGGAACGAACGAACCCCACTGCCCGGTGTCCGCGCCACCACCGGCCTCCCTCGCGCGCCCACGCATCCTATCCACCACACAGCCGCGCGCGTACGGTGCCCTCTTGCTAGCAACGTGCGTCCACCTGCACGTACCTGCCCCTGCCGACGACGACGAGCCGCGCCTGCACCGTCTGGCCCTGGCCCTGATGGCCGCGTACGGCGTACCCCTCTACCCGGCCGGCTCGCGCGACAAACTCGAATCTCCGCGGGACCACGCCGCGTACTGGCGCTGCCTTGACGTCTCGAGGGCAGGTTCGGTACGTGCGTGCCCGCCGGCCGGTCGGTCCAGCTCGCTTGCTCCCGCGCTTAGATTTTGCATGATTTGGTTGTGGATTCGAGGGCAGGAAAGCCCGGTCGCCGGCCAGCTATTCCCCAGCAACAGCAGCAATTATGCACGCGAGCGGCGGGCCGGCGGCGGCTGCCCTGTCCACCTAAAAGAAGCAATTATCGGGGCTGTCATGTTGCTATTAGCGCATAAAGTATTGGCTGCCGAGACGACATAGCTTCAAACCAAAGTTTCACACTACGAAAGAGCATCGGGTTAGTATGAACTGACGGTTCCGGATACTCTCGTGATAAGCCCGTAGTAAGCCGAGATGAAAATATCGCCACGCATTTTTCAATGGGGGTGAAAAACTTCCATGGCAAGTGGTTGAATTGAGTTTTTACAGGTAGCCGGTGGGAGGTGGCTAGCTCTAGCTAGTCTTGCGCGAGGTCAACCGGGTTACGATGTGGCGACAGGTGTGCACGAGGGTTGGTGATGAAGAAAGGAAGGGTGGATTGTGACAACAAGAGGCTCATGATCCACGGATTATTTTTCCGTGGCATTATCTTGACTCCTTACAATTGTTGCATCATTTGCGTACTCCAATGATGATGCAAGTAAAGAATGTGTGCAACACCTAAGCCTCTTCTCTGTCCTCATGGATTGAATTTATCGAGATTTCTTGTAGGATTTCTATGATTCAGAAGAGACTTGAAATACCTCACCTAATATCATGTAGAGGCAAATCCTACATTATTGAATTCATTCTATTTGTTTTTTTGCAATCAATATTGAATTAAAAATTGACATTGTCAGACATTTAAAATATTTTTAATGGACATAATTAAGTATTAATGTCGCCTTTTCTCTTTTCCTTTTTTGCAATAAATGAGAAGGTCAACACAAAGAAGGCTCACATTATTTTCAGCTGCAAAACAATTCTTTACTAGACGTTGAGCTACGGCACAAGGTGAAGTCGAACGGCATGGTGCCATCGGCACTAAGAAACGAGAGATTCATTACCGCCAAATCGTGTAAAACCTCATTGGGTTACTGCATGCGAAAAAAAAAGCTCCATTGTTAGCGTTTCGATTCATCAGGAAGCACGATTGAGGAGGAGCGTGATAGAGCTGTTGAAGAGAAAAATAACGAAATGGCATATCCTTCTTGTGAAGATCTCAGTAGAAGACAGCTATATGTGTATAAATAAACTCGGAATAAGCGAATTCATTGTTGATCATAGATTTTTTTTCATGAAAAAAAATTATAAAGAGGTAGAGCATCACGAAGCAATAATTTTGATGCTGGCTGCGCAACAGTAGCATGTATTACAAATTATTTCTGCTAACGCACCTAGTACTTGTATAGCGGCAGCATAAAATTGCTCGCACAGTTGTCGTCCATTCCGGATAGCGTGGCATGGCATCGACCTGTCCGACGTCCGGATGCAAGCTTGCCGGTGGACCTAACAATTTGCGTGCCGGTGGCGAGGGGGGCTCCCTTCCAAACAGCACAGTACAGTGCTGCCGTCGACGCCCGCCCGCTTCCGCCCCGCGCTATTTTATGATTATCCCAACCAAACTCTAATCATATCATACCCCCTCCACCCACAAAATCCCAATACAAATACCACCCAGCAAATAGATAGCCCGGGAGGGAAGAGAAGAAAACCACGCCGGCCAGCGCCAAAAGCAGCTACCGATACCACTCCTGCTGCACAACAGCCCAGCAGGAGGAGAGAGAGAGAGAAAGAAGAGAGGAGAGAGGGCGGCGGCTAGCTAGCTGATAAGCTCATGCAGGGCGAGTACCGGTCTTCCAGCGAGGAGTCGGCGGCGGCTGCAGCTGCTGCTGCAGCAGCAGCAGCCATGGCTCCGTTGGCGGCGGCCGCGGCAGCCGCGGTGAAGATGGAGGAGCAGGCGGCGGCGATGGCGGCCGCGCAGGCGCCGGCGCCGCACCAGCAGATGCAGCCCCGGCGGCAGTACCGCGGCGTGCGCATGCGCAAGTGGGGCAAGTGGGTGGCGGAGATCCGGGAGCCGCACAAGCGCACGCGCATCTGGCTGGGCTCCTACGCCACGCCCGTGGCGGCGGCGCGCGCCTACGACACGGCCGTGTTCTACCTGCGCGGGCGGTCGGCGCGGCTCAACTTCCCCGACGAGATCCCCGCGCTGGCGATGGCGGAGGGCGGCGGGGAGCCCGCGCGCGGCGGCGGCGGCGGCGGCGGCGACCCCGACGGCGGCACGCTGTCCGCGGCGTCGATCCGGAAGAAGGCCATCGAGGTGGGGTCGCGCGTGGACGCGCTGCAGACCGGCATGATGGTCGCGCCGCCGCACCACCGCGAGCGCCAGAGGCACCACCACCACCACCACGGCCACCACCTCCCGCAGCTGCAACTGCACGCCGACGAGGAGGAGCACCGCCAGCAGCAGGAGCAGAAGCAGCAGCAGCAGCAGCGGGCGGCGTGGAGCGGGCGCGCCAAGAACCCGGATCTCAACCGGGCGCCGAGCCCCGAGAGCTCCGACGCCGAGTGAAGCAGCAGGCAGGCGAGCGAGCGAGCAGCCAGCGGCGGCCACCGCCAAGACTCACTCGACGACGACGTTATTCATCATCCACTCCCTCGACGGCGCCAACGGTCTCCGTCTCCGCTTATGATCCCGCGCGTCTACCTCCCAGCCAACCCGTCCATCCGTCTCCGTCCTCGTCCTGGTCGGCGGGCGGGCGGGCGGGCGGCGGGGCGAAGGGTTTTCGATCGGTACGTTGTGGATAAGCACGAGGGAGGGGGGGCAGCTGGCTGGGCCGGGCTTGGGCGGCGTGGGGAGGGCGGAGACGGCGGCCACAAGTGGCGGTCTTTCCAAATGTCAAAAAGGACAGCTGTAACAGCGATAAGAAAAACAAGTCATCATCCTTCTCTCTCTCTCGTTTCCGAGTAGATAAGCAGCAGCGATTAGCAAGCACCTCCCACTAGTACGTTTGGTTAATCAAATCGAATCGGGCCTCGCCTCCGATCCCCCTGTGTGTGCTTGCCTTTTTCTTAATCCTTTACCGCTTGACGTGATCCAGTTGTTCGCTCGCCCGCGTCCGCCCGCCCTTTGCTTGTTTATTATCTACTCTCCGGTTATTAGTTGTCGGTTGGTGCGCAAATCCGCGTTAGGTCAGGCCGCCCCCGCCGGCCGCCAACCCCGCCGCACTCCGGAAACCTCTCCCCGCGCTTCTTCGTGGCTTCGTTTGTTCCGGTGCCGGTGGAAGCAATCATGGACCGGTCACGGGTGGATGAACAAGCCATGCTTACGGATGGTCTAGCTTATCTACTACTAGCAGTACTGGTCGCTAATTAATCGTGAGGGTGAGTTGGTGATCAGGTAGTGGAGGATTAGGGCGGGGCGACAGTGCCGGTGCTAACGATGCTTGCGTTGCATGGGTGATCCCGATGGCGTCGCGTCGGGTCGGGTTGGGTGGGGGTTAGGCCACCACATTCGAAAGGGAAGGCGACGAAGCGGAAGGGAGCCGCGCGTCATCTTGCGTGATGGATCGCCGCCTTGTGCATGACAAGTATACCACCAACTTCCTCTGTAGCTCAACGACGAAGCCGACGCCCCCCGACCGCCACCGAGAGCCGTCGGCGTTCATGGGCATCGACCCGGCCCCGCCGCCCCAGCACCCCCTGGCCATGGTTCAGTTCAGTCAGGGTGGCAGCCGTGCCGGCCGTAGATCCCGCGGCCGCAGAGCGTCTCGCCGTGCGCCCTGGAGGTGGACGGAGGCTCTGATCGATCTCAAGTCTGAGCTGCCCCGGTGGCACCCGTCGTGCGCGCGGGCGTGATTTTCATGGGCCTGGGCGGCGGCGGCGAAGGCGAGCGCAACTGATCAGATGGGCACATGCGGCAAGTAATGCAAACATGGACCGGAGGAGCAGAGAGGACAGCGAGGCGGTTTTCATTTGAGATCTGCCGGCGTGTGTTCCCCACGGCTCTGCTACTTCTCATAGATAGTGTCGGAGGGACAGTGAACTGCCCATCATGTACTACTCTCTCAGCCTCTCAGGTAGGGCCGGGCCGCCTCTGCCCATCATGCACTACACAACACTGAACACCCCAACACAACCTGGACGGACATCGAAATTCTGACTCTTTGCAGGGTGCAGCAATTGAAGCATGGAGCCTATCTTTTTGCGTGACATTTGTGTACTAGAATCTTGACACAAATTTCATTTTTCGTCGAGTATTTCCACTAGTCCTAAGTATGAAATCTCAATTCTCCTTTGGATACGTTCCTCTTTCAGATTTTTTCCCCATAGCCGTCCAGGTCGAGCTCCCCCTCTTCCAGATGAGACGACCAGCCTAGCTGTTCTTGCAATTGCGCGAATGAAAAGGGAAATTGCCGGAAGGCGACTTGCAGCTGCCGTTTGTGGCCACCGGCTCCCCCTTTTCGGCCACTTTGGCAGCCTCCCAATCACACCCAACACGCCACCCACGAAACCAGCAAGTCATCGTGTCAACGAAGCAATTGTTTCCGCCCTCCGTCAACCTCATTTCGGGCGCACGCACCGTCAGCCGCACACAAAATCCGCCGCCGTCTTGCTCCGGCCAATTTCTATCGTCACTCGTCAGACGCTTTCCTGAAGAGAGATGGGCCTGTTTGTGTCATCACAAAGGAAACTAAAGCCCAGCCCGCAGCAAACGTAGCCCATCTAACCTTCCCAGCCATACGAATGAACTTCAAGTCTTCAGAAACAGAACGGATCAGCCGTAGGTTTCAGAGCTCTGGATGCATCCAGAAAGATCTAGAAGCTTCGGAATCCTGCAGCTCCAAAGTAACTAGCACAAGCCTCACCAAAACCTAGCACACGTTGCAGGGAGACGTGACGAGTCGGGACGAACGGAGACGTTGCCCTGCAGGTGAGAATACAGCGACTCAACCCTGAGCCTAGCCGTCACGCCGAGGCGGACGCGCTGCATCCAGTTGTGCGGCGTCGGGCGCGGCGGGTACCCATCAGGGATGGCGCCGTGTGTGTGGCCACAACGGGAGCCCCTAACACTTAGCCACCGGACGAGAAGACCAGCGACTCCCGCCTCTGGATGGGTGGATGGATCATGGGTGGACAGCGACGGCGCCGAGCCAGCCGCCGAGGAGTTGCGTTCGTGCCGGGCTCTCGCGGCAAGGCGCCTGTCGCCGACAAGGAACAAGTGCAGGGGCAACGAAAGCATGGGGGATCCATCCAAGGCCAGCACAGCAATAGTGCCTGGAAAACTCAGCACGGCGCCGTGCCTTGTTTGTTGAGTTCTCAAACAAGTTGACTCTGGAACTCTGAATGCAAGCACCATCCTCCATGGAAGAAAAAAAAAAAGGCAGGCATCATGAGGTTCTTCGCTGCACCAGCACGTGAAATCCAGATCAAGCAAAATTATGGCACGAGGGCGGCAGCATGCAATCGTTGAAGTTTTTAAACCTACGACATCCATTATACCAGCCATAAATATTTGGTTAAATGCAGGGAGACATATTCCAGGGATTATTTACTGCACCAGCAGTTTACAGGGACCATTTCTCTCCTTTTTTTAAAAAAAAATTCCTTTCCCAATCGAAGGTGAGTGGCAAAATTTCCCAACCAAAAAGCACAGCAATATGAATCGGTAAATGATCTTGCGATCGAATGAACATAGAACATGGGTGTCCTCTGACGAGCCTCGGTTCAGTTTCAGGTCTTCAGCGCGGTGCTTTTGCAGATGGGGCACACATTCTTCAGCACCAGCCATTGCTTGATGCAGCCAACATGGAAGTCGTGCCCGCAGTCAAGTCTCCCAAGATTGTCTCCATCAACATACTCCTCCTGGACGAGGAAGAAAGAACATAAGTATATAATACCCTAGTCTACTATTTCATTGCTTTAAGAACGAAAGTTGATTCTAAGTGATGCAGGAGCACTTGCAAGCAACCCTAGAGCCCTGCTTCCCTAACCAAATATCTCATCCATGGCTGTAACTACAGCAAAGGCACAAAAAATGCACCTTACAGAGTTTCAGGGGAGCATGCTGACTGCCCCCCCCACCCACCCCCCCCCCAAAAAAAAAAACTACTAATGCACATGATTTATAAGTTATAACAACAATGCCAATCCTTGTAAACCTTTAAGCCATTCATACCAGACTCGGGGTTGTAATTCTATGCCTGAAACACTAGAAATCAAGGGCATGGGAATCACAAGGGACAGCATAGATGATTCCCTGACTCCTAGTTCCACAGGTTCATACTGTTAATTCATGCAAATCCACAGACCTGCCAGAATAGATTTTACTTTTGAAGATATAGTGGTATTACAGGACAAGGTTACAGCTTCAGAAATAACTTGCTCTTTTACTATTTGTTCAATAAATATAATTTCATGGTTTAAGTGACCCAACTAAATTTTCAATCAATATAGCCTGAGAAAAAACAAAATGCAAATACTACAATCATTCCAGAATCCAGATGCTTGATGTTTCTGACTGAAATACCAATGGCCAACTGAAGAAGGCATGGCTCAATAGTATATAAAATACCTGGCAAATACAACATGGCTCATGGTCCAAAGATGCTTTTAGTCTCCATGATGAAAATTTCCTTTGCTTGAGCAGCTTTATCACTGCTTCCTCGCTTAGGCCAGTGCTAACATTTCCTATTCTTTCCTCAAGTGCTAATAGCTCCTGAAAGAAGGCAACCATATTGGTCAGAATTTGTATTGGCAAAGATAAAAGGTAGTGCTTCACTAAGGAATACAAACCTCATAGGACATATTGTCTATGTCTAAACGCATGTCCCTGTGTCTGTCATGAGTGTCGACGCCACCATAGATGATAGACTGTTAAAGAATAGGTTTGAAGTAAGAAGAAAATCCCTCAAGAGTTAGCAGATAAATACTCATGGGCAGTTAATAACTTCTGAACTGTTTCAGTTTTATTACTTGTGTGAATGTTCGTGAAATACCAAACAGTGGCACTGCAAAACTTCTAACCTTAGGGCAAGACTTGCCATTTCAGATAAAACCTCTGCAATTAATAAATGCATAGTGATTTTGGACTGCAGTAGGTAAGAATAGGTAAATCATTTTATCCAACTTATGTTCTACTTGTATCTAAGTTTCCCTTATGCTGAACCTAACGGGAAAGTTGATATCTTGTCCTTATTTTTCTCCACTATAGGTCTGGTATGATTATTTTTCTTGAAGAAATGGTCTGGTATGATTATGACCCTGTACTTTTCTTTACTTCTTAAATTACAGGGTAACACAGGCCTGGCAAGCTTAACACTACGTTAACTGAAGTATGACCCTACTAACCCGTAAGTTGCGTAAACCATGTGCAACATAAAATTAAAAAAAAAATCCATAGAGAACAATTTCAAATTCAGTTATCTTGGTGGCATATCCAAAACAACAATAGCAAATAGAGAGCTAAAAAACTCGTGGTTATTGCTGTTACTTACCTCAAGCCTTACATTCTCTCCCCTTTGAATCATTTCAAGTGCATTCCGAATCTGTTGTCAAGTAAATAATTAGAACTCTATGGATTGACATAAGACAAGGAACCATGCACCCTTTACAAGACTGTCACAGTAGTTACCGCATGCAACAAAAAAGCAAAGGAAAGAAAAGGCATCATAACAGAGAGCAGTATTTTGCATCAAAACATAAGGAGAAAATAGAACAGCATGGTTACAGTTTCTTATGGGATATATAAGAAACGCACAAAGTCTGCCCCTTCTCTATAACAAGATAAATGAAAATGTCTAAGAACGAGAAAGGAAGAAAAAAGGCACATCAACCAGAAGTGTGATAATATGTGCAAATAGTTGATAGAAAAAACATATGCAGCATTTTAGGGCCTTCAAAAGCATGAAGAAGCATGCTTGATCAAATGAGGGATCATGAAGAACACAAACAACATGAAGTAAAATCATTTCTAGTGGAGCAGCTTCTATCAATTTTGTCTGATAATAGAATAGAGATGCTTGCATAGATAAATACAAGATGACAAGGAGAGCTACCAGAAAGTTCTAATATCCAGGCTGATTTAGTGTAATCTTTGCGATCGCACAAAAACACATGATGATGTTAATGCCTTTTATGTTCCAACGTGGATACCATAGAAGTTAGATGAAGAACAAGAAAAAGAACAGAACCAATCGACATACCTCCATTAATCTTCTTCCTTCCCTACCCCTCATTGATAAAGGAACACCCCAAACACCATCGCCTTGGCGCTCCAACAGAAAACCTGACCTTAAGCGTGGGGGTTGATGACCACGGAGTGCTCCAGATAGGCGACCAATCTCCTATACAAGAAATAAGAAGATCAGCAGACAAACAAGATGAGCAATCAAATTGAAAACCAAAATGCGAATAATGGAGAAATGTTTACCTCTGACAAATTTCGAGGATGGCGTCTATTGAGGTTTTGGTGAGAGAATCCTGCTGGTGGGTTAACTGCTGAACTGGTATTAGCTCTTGATACAGGAGGAATAGTTCCTGATACTGCAGTGCCTCGGCCATCAGAACTCCAATTAGATGGTTCTGGAACCAAACGCCTCAGGTCTACTGCAGCAGGGGGGACTAAATCAGAGTAGTTGGTAGGCACCACATTCCTCCTAAGAACCTCTTCACTACCAATAACTCGATTCTCCAAACTGCCAGCTCGTGACGATGAAGCTCCATGACCAGTGAAACGGTTTGCAGCTTGTGGGGCACCAGGAACATTCACTGGATGTTGGTATTGCAAGTTCAGGCTACTAACCACAGGAATAACCTCCTGGGGGTCATCAAATGTACTCTGCAGATGAGGTGGCTGGTGATTCCATGAATTAGAAAGTCTGACAGCATTTGAAGAGGGCCATACAGTACAGGGAGCAATCTGTTGAGCTGTGGTGGTTCTTGCCCGGAAACTTCTCTGTGAATTCCCAGCATTGTTGATCCCTCCATTAAGATCATAGCTACCAGATGACAGTCCTGCATTAGTTCCATAACGTGGGAGTTGATCCTCAATAGAACTTGGAACCAGCAAGCAATTTGGAGAGGACGAATTTCTGATAGGAGCAGGATTGTAACTTGAAGAAGCAATGTTATGGAAGGCATTATCATTCCTGTGGGAATAACTTGTGCTAGCACCTGCTGAACTCTGCCCGTTGGCTCCTTCAATATTTTTTCTCTTGCATGCTAGCCGGCGACCATCCAGGGAACTCCCTGGTCTTTGATCAATGCCTTCTTGCATTAATGAAAAATCACCCAAAGGATTTTCACTAGGATTCAAAGTAAAAGAGTCTGTTTGCTCTGCACCTAGTAGGAATGTCCTATACGGATGTAACCTCAGGTTGGATGGCTGAGCATTTATACCATTACGATTACAGCCACCGTACTGCTCAGGATCTTGAGAGGCACAATTAGCATTTGAACTTTGACCGCATAGATCATTAACGTTGGCATTGAGGTTGATGTCCACATCCAGAGAAAGGTCATTGTCAGCTACCAGTCGCCTTTCACCAATCCTCAGGCCACCGCCGATGTTAAGATGCTCTGTTTTGGCATTGCTAGAGCTGCCATAGTTTAGTGCACTGCCACTTGAACTAGCTTCGCCTGCTTCCCAGAAACCAAGAAATGTGCCATCTTGCTGTGGCTCATTTCCATAGGGGATGGTGGCATCACTATGATTCATCTGATAGCCTTGAAGATTCTGTGATTCTACTGATCCGAGAACATTGTTCCAATATGCCTGCTGATCCATCACTGGGTTGCCTGAACTAGATGCAACGTCGAATCCAAAAACATCAGCAAAATGCTCCATGGAATTCCTCTGCCCTTGCATTGTGGCCCAACTACAGCAGCGAGATCTCAATTGATGTGTGGCCGTTGCATCTCAGATGGCTGGTCTTTCAAGTAGTGGTTTAAAAGACCTGTAAATGCAAGTAAAACGTGAAAAATTTGGGCAACACATATGTGCTCCAACTTTACCAGAACACAAGAAAACCACAAGGAAACAGTAGATTACAATGGATGGAACACTGAAGGATACTAACAAAATATGCCCAGGGTACGTTGTCTGCACTCCAAATTATTCTAATTCTACTCTTGTTTGTTAGTATATGGAAGTAACTGCACTTGTTTTGGTTTTACAAATAGTGGTGGACAGCAAGTAACAATGAGGGTGTTGGTAACTATGTGACTGTAGCAATCTTGGCATGAGCCGCATTTGGTGTGGCGTACGCGTGCACCAAACTTGATGGTTTGGGTTGCTGTCGCAAGCAAAAAGCTGTGGTGATGCATGCATTTTAATGGGTGAAAGCAAAGCACGGTGAATGTACAATGCATGCGACCTAAACAGATGGACCGCATGCAGATGGACCCCATTGCTTCTGTGGACGCTCAAAAAAATACAATCTTTTTTCTTTTGCATTTAATTTCCCTTCTCTATCGGTTTGCAAAAGGACGCAGTAAAAGAAGCAAAAATAAAGGGAAAAGGCAGAGGTAGCCATCCACGGTTTCAAAGAGAAGGATCGATTCGCTCTCCGATCACGAGATTGAAATATGGGAGCAGAGAAAGAAATTTAACCCAACCCAGAACGCCGAAGCCATCAATCTATCGCTGTATCGCACAGCATAGAGAAAAAATGATTTTTTTTCAGACACGGGACTCGAGAATTTTGTTTTTGAAAAAAAAATTCTTGGCAGTTCAACAAGAGGCGTGCCCAGGTTTGATGAACTTGTGGTGGAATGAACCATGAACGAACCAAAGTGAAACAAAACACATATTTGCGAAGGAATCATGTACTGAAAGAAGAGGGGGAATGTTTTGGCATGCAAATCAAGAGATAAAACTAGAAAAAAAAACAGAAAAAAGGAGCATATTGCAAGAGAGATGCAACAAACCGTACCAGAAACTGTCCCAGAGTTTCTGACCAACTCGCAAGAATCGCAATCCAGGATGAACAACGAAAGTGTTTGGATTTCTCCTCTTTAAACTCCCCCTCTGTCCTGTTTCTTGATCCTCTCCACGGAGAGAAAGAGAGAGAATCAACCCAACAGACGGAGGAAACAAGAACGGATTGATTCCAAGAGCGACGCAGCAGAATAGATGGTACGGTGAGCAAGACGAGAGAGAATTCAGAGCGAGAGAGGGGGATCGGTGGAGTGGGTGGAGAAGAGGAGGAAGGGAATGGGTGGAGGAAAATTTGTCAAGAGGGGGAGGGAGAAAGACAGGGGGGAAGAGGGTGGGGGTGGTGATGAGAGGATGTAAGGGAGGTGGGAGAGAGAGAAGTTTGGCTGAATTCGGGTTTATTTATTTCTCCCTCCTCTCTCTCTCCTCTTCTCATACTCTCTCTCTCTCTTCTGGGGTCTTGCAAGGATCCCTTTCCTCCCCCACTAAAACCTTTAAATGCGCCCCATTAGAATTAGCAGCGGCTCCTTTAAGAAGGGCCAAAGATTAGGGGCCTGTATCGTGTTGTCTTTCACATGACCTCCCTGCCCTGCCCCTTTTGGAGCCTTGCAGCTATGCAGCAGCAACAGCAATGCCAGTTTCTCTCTCCTCCCTTTCTCTCTCTCTTCCTTTGCATGTCCCTGCACTGCGGCAACAGGATGGCTATGCCCAAGCTCATCTATCCCTTGCATTGAATATCTTTTCTTGCCTGAAGGTAGCATCCTTTGCATTGAATATCTCCGGGTGTAATCCAAGTGTCATGGGATATGTTAGTTGGGTTGTGTGCAATGGCTGCACATTTGTCAGCTCATGAGAAAAATATGAAAGCGAGGTGTGGAGGATTTCTGGCAATTTATTATACACATCAACTTGTGAGCTGTGGAGGATTCCTGGCGATTTTATTTTCACCTGCTAAAGGCCGTAAAACTACAGGTCATTTCCGGGCTACTATCGTGCTGTGATTGTCCATGTGGCGTCTCATTTTGTCCCAGTGTCAATTTTTGGTTGACAGGTGCCTATATTCTGGTGGCAATGCTTAAAACGAGGGCGGACATGAAGAGCCACGCTACAATATCTTGACTTGTTCGATCAAAACAACAGGGCAAAGGAAAAAAAAAGCATTGCTACAGTGCATGAAAGAAAAATCTTCAAATCAAGAACCAGTGGGGCTGTTCGCTTCAGCTTATAAGCCGGCTGAAAATCTGAAACAGCTGATTTGTTGTGAGAGAAAAATACTGTTTGGTGGCTGATAAGCCGGCTGAATAAGCTGAAACGAACATGCCGAGTATCTCTTTCTCTTCCCTGTTTACATGCATGAAAAGCATGGAAGCAACTCACCACGTACCAACAACTCCAGCAATGCCGATAGCTCTTCTCTACACGGGAATAGTTTCACACGCCAGAGCTCTCTTTAGCAACACGGTGCAGAATTTACGCAAATTTTCTGTGAAATTCATGCAAAAAAGCTTAAAGAAGAAGCAGTCCTAGACTCCTAGTGAGCTTTTCAAAAAAAGAAGCCGTCCTAATCCCTGAGTCGTCTGAAAATGGAATCCATCCCGTCACAAGAAAAGAAATTCCGACCCCCAAACAACCAATTGAAAACTAACAGCGGTGATCAGTGAAATTCACTGCTGCATGAGCGAGCTAACACCATCACTGTCCTTCACCTAGATTACCTGCGTCTCGGCCTGAGAATCACTGCTACCAGTTTGACGAGACTCTTCTGTGTGTGCTCCGTTCAACTGCACGGAAAGAGGCTGCTCATCAGCCACCCGCTCATGAGCATTTCGTGAGAGGCTGGCCGTTTTAATTTCACGCAGTTTTCGGGTAAACGAGGGTGCCTGGCTTTGATGCGGATGCCTGGCTGCCCTGTCGCGCGGCGCGTGCTCTGCTTTGCTCGCTGCTTTATCTGACGGACGGGGCTCGTGCTCCTCCTCCTCTAGTCCTCCTCCTTCCCCGGGCCATGAGCGAATATACGGCTGGCTGGGAGAGGAGAGAAATGCGTTGCCAATCTGCCATGGCTTTTGCTGCCTTGTT
Source organism: Setaria italica (assembly GCF_000263155.2). Taxonomy (NCBI): domain Eukaryota; kingdom Viridiplantae; phylum Streptophyta; class Magnoliopsida; order Poales; family Poaceae; genus Setaria; species Setaria italica. The sequence continues at coordinate 31,519,436 of NC_028456.1, read as the reverse complement.
TTAGTTCCCACTCCGTTTGGGTCGGATTCCCTCTGCTCTTTAGTCTTTACCTTTCCCCTTGCCACTTTGGGCTAAATTACGTAGAGAACCTCGCCTAAATGCGGCGCCAGCTTTCTTTTTTCTTCTTCTTCTTTTCTTTTGGGTTCACCACCTCTCACCTCATCAGCCGTCACTGACGAATGTGATGAATGGATTCTTTCTTTCTTTCTTTCTTTCCTCAGAAGTTCGGACGAGAGGATTCCTCTCTCATCATCCAAAATAGTGCTGCTGGTGTTATCTTCTGCCACCCTTCTGCGCATGTGTCTCAATTTTGACCGGTTCTTCAGAGTTGCAATGAGGAGGATTAGTCTCTACGATTGTTTGTGTTAGCGGTTGTCTTTTCAGTGGGTCAGGATTGGAAAGGATAATGAAAGAATAATCCGCTTGCAAATAATTTCGTACAAGTAGCAGCTGCTCATAAATCATAATAATCTCCCTGAAAGCTAACAAAATGCTCACAAGGCGGGGAAGCATATGCATGGATTATTCCTCTTGCGTCCGCTGCCATTTGGCCGGCTTGAAAGCATCTAAATTGGGAGCAAAGTACTCGCTTTCTCATCGATCCATGTCGTTAACAGGCCAGCAACCAAATTCTGACAGGAAAATGGTGAAAATCGCTGGAAAGTACCCTGCCTGAACAACAGGAAAAAAAAATTGCTGGATGGTGGAGCTAGCCACGCTGCCAATCTGCCACTCGATCGCGGAAACGTAGGCCTTGTTTAGTTGGCCAATTTGGGAGGTGCCAAATTACTGTTACAGCACTGGAGCACACTGTAGCGTTTCGTTTGTATTTGTGAATTATTGTCCAAATATTAACTAATTAGGCTCAAAAGATTCGTCTCGTAAAGTACAACAAAACTGTACAATTACTTTTTAATTTCATCTACATTTAGTACTCCATACATGTACCGCAAGTTTGATGTGATGGGGAATCTTCTTTTTGCATAGTGTCAAAGTTGGAAGTTGGGAGTAACTAAACATGGCCGTAAAGAAGGTGAGAGCAGTAGGCGAGAGAGCACTCATGGTGGATGAGAAGGGATGGACTGATGACTTGTTGGCTGGCAGTCTGGCAAGAACGACGCAAAGTTGGTGCCATTGAAAGGCAAGCACGCTCTCTCCAGCAAATCAGCAACAGTGTAGATAAACGTTTTTATCAGCTTGATTGGGTGCTTTGGTTTACCAGTCGCCTCGGCTGTTTAGGTGATGGATGATGCGTGGCTTTACGTGCCTTTTCTCCAAGCATCTTTTCTGATCAGCAGCAGCACCCATCATTTCGTTTCATTTTCTACCGAGGTTTTGTTTGGTCTCTGTTTGTTTCTCCAGAAACGCTGTCCATTTTTCCCTGGGCTTGCCGGATACTAGTGCGCTCTGCTACAGTGGCAGAGGAGGCCGTCAGACGTGGACGCCGGCACGCCGCTGGCTGCCTTGGTAAAAGCTGCCTACCGTGGACGCACACGGCCGCACAGGCACGGTAAGGGCCGTTTTGGCATGTCATCGTTGGACTGTTAGAACCATTGACTATCGAGATTCAGCGTTTGTTTGTTTTTTCATTTTTGTTTGCAGTCTGCAACTTCAAGGTCATGGCGGCAGTTAAGGGAGGCTCGTATCCTGACCTGCCGCATACAGTTGAAAGTTGAAACCGTATGAGCACCTTCCTCTGTCTGCGCAATTGTGCATGGGCCATCGGACAAGACTGCAACGGAAGGCGATCGAGGAACCGCAACTGTTTTCACGAGAACCGCTGAATTGTGACCATACATGCCCATACCAGCTTGGTTTGCTCCCCCTTGAAGCATACAGTGACGGGGATTGTCACGGATGGAATCTAGCTAGCTTTTACCCTGTCCCCGTGTGGGCTCATTTGCAACTGCAATGCATGATCGCCCAATGTCGATGCATGCATGCAGAAGCGCGACGAGTCAACCAAACAATTACTGATGCCACAGGGGATCAAAGACCAATCCCGCGGATGAAATGAGTACACGCACAGACAGGAGAGTTCAGAGGGGGTCCGGGGCCGGGGCCGGGCGTCGTTGCCATCCGCCGTCTGATCGGCGGCCTGAAGCCATCCGGAGTTTACCCACACGCCAACGCTCGACGAGCCTGCAACTGTACACTACTACTAGCCTGCAGCGGTGGTTCTTCACTTGTTCAGAGCGCCTTTGTTCCCAGCTTGGCCTGCCCTGCCAACCAATACTAATGCTAGGGGGGGTTCCCATGGACACTACACGCAGGTCCAAACGGGGTAGTAGGGGCCATGCCATCCGCCGCAGCAGCACAGCGCCCAGGCGTACGGCCACGCACGCAAGTCACAGCATTGCACCACCCTTGGGCCTTGTTGGCTTGGACCATCCATCTCGTTGGGTCTGGCTTGACTGGGATTTCCCATCGCACAGTGCGCGCACGATGCATCCGTCGACCATCATGACGTACGGCGGGGAGAGGGACGGGAGGGATCGTGTGAGAATTCGCGGCGGACTCGCGCCGATTTCCGGCTCCTTTTCCCAGCCCACCCCGTTGCGTTGCGTCGGCCATCCCATCCGTCATGGATTCATGGTGTTGGGGTGGGTGGGTTTTTCTTCTCCGCGCCGCGCCTCGCCTCGCCTCGCCTCGGTGGAGTGGCGGTGGTGGTGGCCATCGGTAGCTGTGATCCGTTGCTGCCGGTGCGCGGCTTTGCCAGGTTGGGTTGGGCAGTGAGAGGAGCGGGGCGACGGGCGAGTCATAATTTCCGGCCGGTTCCCTGCGGCTGTGGCGACCGATGTGTCGTGCGGGGGGAGCGCAGGGCAGGGCAGGGCAGGGCGGCAGCGGGCGGAGGGCTCGAGCCGCTTCCTGTTCCCCGTTCCACGGCCCTGCCGCGCCGCTCCCGATGCGCACGGCACGGGGGTGACGCCCATGGCCTGATGGGTAAAACTAGTATAGTAATTGATGACGTGGCGTGGCAGCAGGTGGATTGCTGGTGGTGGGTGATTACCGCCGGGAACAGGCGCTCGCCTTTGTTTTTTCTCCATCACAGCGAGGGTGCGTGTCGTCTGGGTGTTTGTGCTGCTCCCCGAAGCCGCTTGTCCCTTTCCTTCTTGTTCCTACTCCTGGGCTGCTGCGCCGTGAACTCGACGGGCGGAGACACTCTTGCCTGTGATTGCGGCTCGGTACGCCGAAGACGACGCTGAGGTCTCCCGGGCGGGGCGTGCGTGGGCAGACGTGAATTGCATCACGAGGCTCGCTCACCCCCCGCGTCGTGAATCGTGATGCGGTGATCGCGATGCTGCTGCCGCCTTGTGTACACCTGCTTGCCACTCGAGGAGAAGAGACGCCTCGCGGCGTGGCAACGCCTGATGAAAAAAGGCTTGTGATCCAACGGCTCGCGAGCGAAACGGGACGCCCCCAACCCAAACCCCAACCAGCCGCGCCCCGTTCTCTCACGTTCGCGTTCGCGTCGTGCTTGCACGGCCCGCCGAGCCGGCAAGGCAAAACCACAACCACCGCAGGGTGCGCTGCTTGCTCCTCTGCTCCCTACATCTCCTGAGCCCTCACCGTCCGCGTCGGCCGGCTGTTCCGCTCGGTTCCAGGCGACCCAACCGACGCCGCGCAACACTCAGCAGCAACCCAGCAGGGTCGGCGGCAACGCTCTTTCCTGTTTCTTTAATCCAGCTGCCTCCTACGCCAACTTGTGACAGGCACGGTGCGCACCTGCTGCCCTGCCTTGCCTGCACCTGCACCCGAGGGAGGGACGCCTCAGCCGTAGCACGCCACCTGCACACATCGCTGCATTTTAATCCAGGCTACCCTTGTCATCAGCTCGTAGCTTAGCTTTTGCCCACCCAGCTATGCTCTACTACAGCTCTAGGCATCATCGATCGCTGTAACTCCACAGCTAATGACACAGTCCAGCGGCAAGTAACCACCACGCCGGGGCCGCAACTAATCGTCTTTTAGTAATGCCTCCCCTGTCAGCGGTAGCGACATGAGGCCGGACGGGCTCACGCATTCAAGCTTGTATCCATCCATCCATCCATGACGCAACGGCGACCGAGCCGAGAAGAAATGTTGGCAATTCAAGTTGCGACTCGCTTGCCGTTTAGGCGGGCAGCCGGGAGTGGTTGATACCAGGTGCTAAACTTTAGTCGTATCATATTGTATGTTCGGATGCTAATTAGTAGGACTAAATATGAGCTGATTATAAAATTCATTGCAGGCTAATTCGCGAGATGAATTTATTAAAGCTAATTAATCCATCATTAGCAAATGGTTACTGTAGCACTACATTGTCAAATCATGAACTAGTTAGTCTTAATGGATTCATCTCGCGAATTAGACTTCATATGTGCAATTAATTTTATAATTAGTCTACATTTAATACTCCTAATTAATATTCAAACATCTAACGTGAAAGGTGCTAAACTTTAGCAGGTGAGTCAAACCCATACTCGGACGTACTGCCATGACAATGACCACAAGGACGGATGGACTATGGGCGAAACCGGCAGCAGGCAACCTAGCTGCAACTTTCGAAGTTCAAACCTGACATTGAAAGAAGCAGTTGATAAATTCGCATTGCGACTCTGGGTCGGTTTGGTTACAGGTGCGGCCGCATTTAAACCCGTCAAAATTATAGAGTACTCCTACTGATCCTACTGCGCCCAGTAGCCTTGTTGAAATTAGACGACCCAGTGGTTCTACCATCCAATCCAACTATTCAAGGGTTGGCATTTGGCAAAGATGAAGGCATGGTCTCCACCCCTGACAATGAGAGGAGGCTCCTGGTCTAAGCAAAGGCACATGATTCAAAAGCTCAAGGCTACGGCCGTAGGCTTGCCACTGTTACAGAAAACCTTGACCACCATGTAGTACCGGAACAGTAACAGGCTGCCGTATGCTCGGTGTGTGTTTGAAGTAGGTATACGGTTCTCAGCGAGGCTTGTGAAGGTGACAAGTGAGTGACTGGCCGGTTCTTTCTTGTTGCTTGTAGAGATGGCTCAGGCAGAGGCAGGAAGGATATGGCTACAGGGCATGCGGAGGTGGCCATGCCGTAGGGAGAGATTCCTCTCTTTGGGACGGCGATTCCGCTCGTCTCGTCTCGTACAGAATCGCAGATGCCCGTGCGCCAACTAGGTAAAAGAATGTTCACCCGTCACTACCGTCTGCCTCAAGCTGTGCTGCCGCGTATCCATCCATCCATGTGAATATATTCAATTCCCGTGAGATTTCTTCTCCATCATTTCTTCTGTCCCTGCGACGTGCAATGATGGCGTCAATCCAACAATTTTTTTTCAAGCCAAAGCAAATTCTGGGTGTTCTTTAAGCAGAATTTGGGGTGTTTTATCAAGAGAAGGAAAGCAAAGCAAAAGAAGAGCGACCTCATACTAGTACCAGTAGGATGCTGATGCTACTACTACCAATCATCTACCATCTTTGCTTTGCTAACGTGTCCCGATCAAGAAAGCCTTAAGCACGCAGCCTGCCAATGGAGAAGCAACACGCATCCAAGAGGTTAACAAATGCCTGTAGGTGAAGCTACCATCTTATACTCTAATCAACGATGGACCATTTGGCATCTGCCTCACAGGCCAAAGAAAGCTACACGCAGGCAGCTGAGGATAATGTAAACTTGTCCACCCTCGTGAAAACTGCATCATGACCTCATCATGGCGACCAAAGAAACCGGGTGTTTTGCGTGATGCCCCACCGGGGCGGCTTGCTCGAGATACTTAGACAGCAGCTTGTCATTGAGCACATGGATTATGGGACGTGAAATCCAGCGGCTCCGACGACACGGTGCTCACCTCGCAATTCGGCAAATGTTGCATGTGATCAAACATAATGGGGTTTCCTTAACGACAATCGCGTACCGGCCCGTGCCCATGGCCCCCATTTGGCGTGTCGACGACCCTTGTGCAAGGCATGTACATGTCGGCTTACTTTTCAAAAAAAAAAATGTACATGTCGGCTTCGGATGCAAGGCAAGAGAGGGATTCTTTGTCACGAGGCAAATGATGGGGCACGGTTAGGCCTCAGTCTCGTCATTGCAATGCTGCGAAATTTCACTTGATGGCGATCTCTTGCAGGAGTAGCCGCCATTTGTTAATCCTAACTTAGGCACGAATCCAAAAGGGATTTGGCCTAAGATATCAGGATTTCATGGGGGCAGTTTTCGCGATGCCTACTCGTGCATCAATTCCGTCCTATCCCCTCCCTTCTTTCCTATCTCCTCCTTTCTTGGCGTTTCTCTTAAGCAATTTCCGCTCCTTTTTTCGCTCTGACGGTCCCATTGGTTTTGTAGACATTCTGGCCCCCTTGCCGGCGTATAGCAGAATCACACTTCTTTTTTGGTGGCTTGGAAAACGGAATCACGCCTCTGAATCTGATCGACAGAATCATGCTGAATGCATCGGCTCGAGCTGGAATCTGAAACAGAGCGCGAGCGGCGAGCCCCAGCAGAGCATCTGGATTCCGTAGTCACTCCCCACCGGAGTGCATGCTGCCTACTCCAGGCCTCCTGCTCGTCCGTGCGACCGTGCCTGGAGCACGCGGGCGTGTCCCGTGCTCCACCACCCCAGCCGGCAGGGCTCAGGCGGCAGCTGCAACGAGGGGACGTCGATTTGTCCAGGCCACATGCCGCCCATGCACCATCAGTACTCGATCAATGTATCGCCATCTCTCTCCGGCTTGCCCTACAGACCACATGGACAGGGCTCATTTACAGCGAAAACGATGCCTGTCCCAGATCTCTCTTCTTCAATCGACTGCCCCAAATGTGCTTCGAATTTAGCATTCCTATACAAGCCACAATTTTGATCCTGTTATTAGGAAGAAAAGAATCGATCGTGTTCACCAAAGAAGGAACCAGGTGCTTCACACATTCTGACAGAGCATATTCTGACGAAGGGAGTTACTGCAAAACTAGCTGTCCAAGGCACTCGTTTTACTGAACCTGTACTCCACAAAGACAAAGAGCAATGGCATCTTTCAGTGGATTAATGCGGGTATTCGTACAACGCACGGCTGCACCAGAAGGTGCTTTATATGACACTGCCGACACGGACAAATGCAGGACTGGTCGATGAAGGGCCCATACAATATTAAAACACACTCATATTTCAACACCAAGCTTTTACTTGTGCCTTTCTGGATTGGAGTATCTTAGACTTTCCAAAGTGGAACAAGTTTGTTGGGGCTCCATATCAATTGTCCACATAACTTACAATCAGTAAGCACATCTGGTAGGATACACATGGACTATCATCCAGTTTCCTAGCATACGACCAAAAGCTTTTGACAGCACGATGAACAAAATATACAGATACATCATGTGCCATCGAGTAACATAGCATGTGATGCTTTCTACAGTAAAGATCGCATGAGCTAATGCGACTCTTTCACCTTGACAGCGCATCAGTAAGTACGAGCATTTGAGCTAAGCGTGACCAGAAGACGACATGCACACAAGCTTGCCATCACGAGGTCATGTAAACATTGATGGCCAAGGTCCAAATCCAGATGAGTAAGCATTACCTCGAAGCCCTACCGCCAGCTTCAGCATCATCTGTATCAAAGTCTCCATTTTGTGCCGTGAGCATTCTGTAAACCCTCCTTGAGCATTTGTCCCCCAATCTCTTGGCTTCCTCACCCAGGATATTTTCCCACTTCAAGTCACTAAGCAGAAGTTCCTTCTCCCGAACCTGTAGCAGGGACAGGTTAACACAACAAAGTAGGTGCCTAACATTGCACTCCTCTGAACCAAAAGGAAAGCACTCACAGTTTTACTGGGATCCATGTATTCATTCAGGAGGGATCTCATACAGGGGTACTTTTTCCGGATCGCCATAGCATATCTTGGCTGGATGTCGGGAATCGCTATTAAAGCTTTCAACCTATCACATATAAATATAATACATGAGTTCAAGCCCATGACAGCCAAATTAAAGAAAGGACTGTAACACAGAATTCAAGAAAAAAATGAACTAAAAGCTAGATCTCAGTTCTCTAATTCAAAATAAGCATAATGTTCCAATTGGCCTAGTCCAAAGGTCAACCAGAACACCACTACTAAGCAAGAAAGAAGTCAGGTACTAGAAAGGCTAGGCTAGACACTGCATAAAAGCAATCCCATCAGTGTAGGAACGAGTAACTAGATTCTGTATAGAAGTTTCAAACTACAACTAAAGCTCCATTCCACTGAAGAAAAGTGAGATAGGAAACAAATTGCAAGTAAAGCCACGAAGTGGTGAATTGGAATGTGCTGCTTATCTTGTACCGAAAAGTGATAACATTCTATATATACTTATAACCAGATCTTACCAGGTGTCTTTCTTAGCCAGATTTTTATCAACAAAACCTTTCGAAATAATCGCACCATTAGCATGCACAGATAACCATGTCAATGGTTTCCTGCAGAAGCAGAACAATCAGAGGGGCATTAACAAAAATGGAATTGCAAATCACAGTAAAATCAAAGTACATACATGCATCAAATGGTATTAATAAAAATTAGTCACAAATAACTAGTGCATGTCAAGTGTTGTATTTTATTGCACTATTACAAAATATATTAGTCAAAGACATCAGTGAATACAAGGAGGAAACTGGGTACTGCATCAAAACATCATTTGAGGTCACAACAGAAGTGCTCTACTATGATAACAGATGTATTGTGTATTTGTATCTTCCCAGAGAAACATGGCAATACTAATGCTGTGACTTCAATGTCAATAGAAGCCTTAAATTTTCTATTTTAACATGTAAATAATACAACCAGGGTGAAAAATTGGCTGTAACCAGTCATACTGATCTAGATCAGTAAAAAAATAGGTCACAAAGTTCTATACTTCAGATATTTCCTGAGTCAAAAAGAAAAGAACATATGTTACCTAGGCAATAAAAAATATTTTGTATCCAATAAACCTGTTTTTGTCCAGGTTAGCGGTAAGCAGCTGGTTACCATCTGTACATTCAACATTTTGGACAGTGCTGTTTATCCAGTATAAACATACTAACATGGATGGGGAAGATACTACAGATGCATCACAAATATCCTACTTTCACTAGAAACAATGAACAAAGTTACCAATCCTCATTTAAGTGAATGTAACTTGCCTGAATTTGCATTTAGCAAGATTAGATGTCAAGCCAACAAGATGCTCTGCTACTTCAGCTTCATCTATGCACTGCCTAGAGTGAACATTAGTGTAGTGTGTTGCCAGCTTGCACAAAACCTATAAAAAAGAATACCTTTTACACATTCCCAGGATAAGAAAAGTTCATGAAAATATTATACAATTCGAGACAGACCTGTTCCACTGGTGGACGTTTCCAAGTATTTGAATTGTTCTTGTACTGACTTTGCTCACTGACATGACAAAAGAGCAAGTTTTTATTTTAGAAGGTTCAGATAAAGATTGCACTTTTTACTACATAAAAGTTACCACGCCATGCATGTCCACAATAACACCTTAAGAGCCCAAATGTAGGTACATAATGAACAGCAGCCACACCCCAAGGGCTGACTGGCTGGTGAGTGGTGACCGGTTATAAGCGGTGCACTGCCATCCTTTGTGATTAATAAAAGCACATTGGCTGATTGTCTGTTCATTTTTTCCTCAATCTACGCTCTCATTCACCAAGCACTGAAATGTAGTGTTTGTAATAGCTAGTGTTGTTAGTATTCGTTTTGTGACTTTTGTCTGTTCCATGGATGTATATTTGGTTTCCTAGCATGGTTCCAGTAGTTGTTACTCAACCTTCTTCTGACAGTTTTTTAGTGCACACAATTCAGCTATGCAAGTTTTTCTCCCTTCCCTTGTAATTTATGCACAGAGTTTCCATTTGGGGAAGGAGGATTAATGTATCAACTTATTCACTAGGCTACAGTTTGAAATACTAGGGTCAAACAGAACTATAGGGATCATAGAAACTAGAAAGGCTCTACTTTGGATTTCATACAACTACACAAGCATCTTACTTGCACTTGTTTAACCGAATGATAGGACTAATTTAGCCAGCATATTGTTTGACATAATATTTTAGCAAAAAAGTAATTAGAAAAAATGACACTAGACTTCAAGTTGTTAGCGGCAGCAGTTGTGAACACTTTGTGCAGGCAAGCACCAACAAATAATCAGCAAGAAAGAAGCTATAAGTAGCATCACTACCTACTTATATTTGATGCATTTAAAAGGTTCAAAAGATATTGTTGAAGTTTGGCAGTGAACACACAATGAAAGGATTGAACAATTTCTTTTTTTCAAAGTTCAAACTAAACAGTTAAAAATGTAGTTCAGACTACAGGAGCTACCGTTTGTTAATGTAACTCATCAATTTATTAGTGATGTAGCAAACAGTGAAGGACGGGTATTCATTCCGAACTCTTTGAACATGATTAAAGAATGATCCACTGCTTATAAGATCACAGAATTCCTCGGCTTCAAGCACAATCGAAATATATTCCACTCTTGAGACTGAAGCTTGGTTCTGTAAAACAAACATGTCGAATTAGGATATAACATGTGGTTATATTAGGAAAGAGAGAGATTCTGTAGAAAGACATTCATTACCATATCGCAAGCATCACGACTGGAAAGCTCTTGAGCAATATCATCAGGAACATCCATCTTCCACAAGATTGATCCACTAATTTTATTATCTGTAGGTTTGTAACGAAGACCATTCTCTGACAAACTTGAAAGAAGAGGACCTGCTCGGAAACAGGCAGATATATCAGCAGTAGAAAAATATGGATATAGTCAACATCGACAGATAGTTCGGTACAACGACTTGAATCACCAATGCCAAACAAACCTCCAATTGAGCCATTTTTAATAATACTTGAGTCAATCTCAGCAGTAATGCACTCTAAAGCACATTTCCCTGATTCCCACTTCTGAATTTCTTTGTCCTTCTTCTTCTTTGCAGCTACTTGAGCTTTCAAAGCCTGCTTCCGTAGTTTATCTTCCTAGGAAACAAGAAATATGCTCTCGAATAATCTACCATGTGCATGAATAGACATATTGTTCTATGAAACACTTTATGGGCCAAACCTGTTGTTTTTGTTTTCTTTCTTCCATCTGTTTGGCTTTCTCCTCCTTTGTTAGTCTCTTCTTTTCCTATGTAATGCAAGAACACATTGTCACTTAAACTTAAAACACTAAAACTTGAGTTTCTTTATATAAGAGTCATACCGGTTGTTTTCTCTCCTTCCCTTCAATCTGTTGAGCATCATCTTCCTTCTGCCTCGTCTTCGCTTCCTACATACACATTATGTTTGTCACTTGATTGAGTTAACATATCTAATTTTAATCAGAAGTCATGCACAGCTTGGATGTTTTGTCTTTCCTGTTTCTGCAATGAAGCAGTGTCTTTCTTGAATAGTATATAATGTTTCTACTTATGCAAGAATAACCTGCGCTGAAATATGTATCGTATATCCATAAACAGACATACCGACTAGTCATATATGTTTTCCCTTTTGTAGAATACTCTACTTAGAAAGTACAGCAATACATAAACTACAATTGTGACTTACTGGCATTCTTGTTAGGGTTGTGCCACACCCAGCAGATGATTTCGAGGAGTTCTTGTAGATGGTGTCATCATCCTCATCATCACTGTCCAGAGATATCAGAGAAGCAACTCCTGCAAAATAGAGAGAGCGTTATTCCTACCAGATAGTATGCATTGCTGTTACAACTGGACATACAATGCATTGCTGCGAATTTTTTAATTAGGCATTCTCATTCAGGTGACATGAAATTTGTGGCCTATAGCATCGCACAAGTAAATTAACTAGTGAGTCATAAAGATTAAATTTCACATAATCAACAACCGCATTGCAATTCTTTCTTTTATCTCTTAATGTAAGCTGAAACATGCTAAAAATAATTCTCATCTATCAGCCGGAAAGGCAGTCTCAGTGAGGGTACTTTACTGGAGAACTTCTGTGCCGGAGTAGCAGACGACAGGCCAAGAGCAGCAGTTGGCCCAACCGAGCGCGGGGAGGTGAAGCCCGGGGTCTCAGCAACAACGGTGCCGAGGCTAGAGGAACTGAGCGCAGCCGTCTCCGGCGTCTCGGAGAAACCGGCGCAGTCGAGGACAGGATAGGGTCTCTCCCTAACAACGTCATCGGGGGCCGAGGGGTCGTCGTCGTCGTCCACCACGAGGACCGGCAGCTTGGGAGCCGAGGAGGAGGACCGCCGCTTCGGCGGGGACGGGGTATCGTCGAGGACGATGGGGTCCCCCGCCGCGAGCATCAGCCGCTTCTGGAGGGGAGGGGACGGGGAGAAGGCGTCGAGGAAGTCCGCCGAGGAGGTGGATGCGGCGGAGCCGTGGGAGCGCTTGCGGGAGGAGGGAGGGGAGGCGAATGCGGCGGCGGCGAGGTCGTCGTCGTCGTCGTCGAGGATGTCGACGATGGGGATCCGGGAGGACGCCATGGGCGGTTCGATTTGCGGGTTCGCCGGCGAGACGAACGGGGAATTTTGATTTTGGATTTTGAGCGGTTCGGCGCTGCTAGTGGTGATGGGTTGGCGTTGCTGCCTGGTGGCTGGTGGTGCACCATGCACGCTCGCGGCGCGCACCTGGGCTTCGTTGCGGCTCAGCCCAACCAGTAGGCCGCTCGGCCGTCTTTGCCTCCGCGCACGAGAGCGCCGTGGGCCGGTCCTCGTTTGGGTTGTTGGGTGCGCCGCGCTCGTGGAGAGAGGAACTTTTTTTCCATTTTTGTCTTTAATAATTTCTATTTTTAAAAAAATTATTATCTAGAAGAAAAATTTGCAAATCTATACCTATATAGTAACTATTTCAAATAGCTATATGTTTCTGGCATGGTTGCCATGTCAACCTATCGCCATTTTAAAAGACTATAGCCAAATGAAACGTGTATAAGGTCTCTGGATTTATTATTTTCAATCCACCAACTAAAAATGGTGACTTTTATTGATATGTAAAATAAAAATGTATAAGTTATATTAGTATGGTTGCTAAGGATAAAAAGTTGGTTAATTTTAACGTATATCTAATTATTATATACATAAAACTTCTTGCACATGAAACAATAAAGATGCACGCGTAACATTTTGGAAAATTTCAGATCTTATGCATTGAGTTAATTGAACACTAAAATAAATATAAATATAGGAGTCCCGGCAGTCAACTACTTAAATGTAAAACAAAAGTAGCACAGATAGCTGACCTTTTTTGTTCAAATCACAATCCAATTATAAATATAACTTATACCTTTTTTCTAAATCGATAAAGCAATCACCGCTTGAGTTGGCAGCAAAACATAAATTTTCAAAGACCTTACAGCCATTTCATTTAGTTCTAGCCAACTAGCTGTTTGAAATGGCTATATAGGTATAGACATATAAATTTTATTCCAGATGATTATTAAAATAAGAAATTATTAAATATAAAAAATCAAAAAAATGTGGAGAGGGAGGGACTCGTCTGCTTCCGTGTAAGATGTTTTTCTAGTCTATCAGACAGTCATGTTTCCTAGGGATTTCATCCCCTTTGTTGTAGCTGCGATGCTGCTCAGGAGGAGGGACGGATCAAGGGTTCCACCACCGCTAGCTTTAGATGAAGAAGGGATTGAAGTGTTAGGGAAGACAGTCCGTGGTGGTGGGTTGCGAGGGCAGCGTGGCGAGGCGGTGGCAATGGCGGAGAGGCAGCCAATGGGGCAAGGTCGGCAATGGTAACCGCTAGAGATAGTGCGATGGCAGGGGTGAGGTCCTCATGAGCCTTTCTGCGACTGTTGTCTCCTCCTCACATGCCATGGCGTCGCAACTGCCCCCTCTGCACACTGCCATCACAACCCTCTCCTGTTACTGTCGTCGTCTTCTCCTTCTCCTACGCAATGTCACTTCATCCATGTCATGTCGCCGCCAACGGCCTTTCCTCCTTCGTCGCCGGCCGTGGTCTCCTCCGTCAATTTTTCCCTTTCCCCTCGTTGAAACATGACTTCGTCGATAGAGTATGCCTTCAATCTCCATCCTACTCCCTTCGTGGCTCCATCCTAAAAAGAATGCAACTCTCGCTTTCCGAGAAGTCAACTAATTTTAAATTTGATCAAATTTATACAAAATAGTATTAACATTTATGGTACAAAATAAATATTAATAGATTAATCATGTAATATATTTTCATACTAAATCTATTTGGAAACATGAATGTTAGTATTTTTTGTATAAATTTGATCAAACTTAAAATTATTTGACTCCTTAAGAAGTGAGAGTTGCATTCTTTTTGGATGGAGGAGTACACGGCGAGTGGGCACATGACGCGGAAGAGGGACAGGGAGAGAGAAATGGCATGCCAGGTACCCTCGGAATGTGCACTACGCGCAATAGGGAAGGGGTCAGATGTTGGATGGCTCCGAGCTCCCCGTTAGGGATGCCCTGAAGCAAGCAACAAAAGCAGGGGCTCAATGAAGATGCAGACAAGACACCCAAACGCCGCAACATGCATGCGCACGGCACAGGGCGCAGCAGGAGCAGCTTCGGCACGCGAGCCACGCCGCTGCTGAAACCCTGGGAAAAGCCAGCGCTCGTCGAGACAAACAACTGGGGGCGTCGGAGTCATCTATAGGTACGAGTAGGGGCGCGTTTGGAGTAGCTCCGGCTTCTCCTGACACGCGCACTGTTGTTAGAGGAGCCGGAACCGGAGAGGCTACAATTTGTGGATTCCTCCAACGTTCGTGAAGGGGAGGAGGAGGAGAGAAAAAATCGACTCATGTGAACAGCATCACTACAGCATATGAATATTAACATGTCAGGTAGAGCCTTAGCCGGTGGTAGCTCCACCGAGGCAGGTAGCGCCTTTTGCCTTTTCGTGATGTTTGGTTCGGGCCTTCAGGCCGAGCTCAGCAGAGCTCGTGACCGCCTCAGGCTTTGCTGCGTTTCGCCCAGGCCAGGCCAGGCCAAAGCCGCCAAAGGCCAAGGATGCACGTTTCGCCCAGGCTTTTTCGTGCGGCTAAATAATTACACGTCACGCCTTTTCTCAGCGCTGCCACCATGGCCAATATATGCAGGAGCAGAGGAGGGGGCTCGGCCTTTTCTTTTGGCGCCCCCGAGATATGCATTGCCCCTTCTTCACCAATTGCCAAGTTACCGAACACATGCAGGGGCGTGTGGGAGCTTGCTTTTGCATGTTCCAATGGCATCTATCAGACGGGGGCGGTGTGCTTCTGTCTGTGAACGCTTTGTCGATCAGTGAGGGATTTATTGCACGATCTGCAATGGGGTAATTGTGGACTTGTGGTGTAGTCAACAGTTTGGGACCTTTTGTGCAACAAAGTTACAGCTCGGTTATGGAATAGTGTTCTTGGGTTTGATGTCATGCCGAGGACCCACTGACTCGACGCCAGCCGAGCCTGATCACAGCATAACGGGACCCCCTCTGTACCGGTGCTCAGGCTCAAAGAGACTCAGCGACGACCGCCCAAGCACTCAACAAATGCCAATATGCCATTCAACTTCGAACGATGCAAAACTGTAATTTCTTCTGTTTAACAGTGAGATTAATCATTCACTTATTAAGATATCTGTGAACATTTTCTCATTGGCAGTTGAACAAAGTTAGCGAGTTTAGTGATGAATAGAATATTGATCAAAGATTGATTTTAGTGGAGATGAAATATGCAAAGAACTAGCAGGACCGCGGAGATCGATAGGTGATGTGAGTATCTGACTGAACAGGAAAATGACCAAAATAATGAATGAAATCAAGCTGCATCATACAAGCACATCGCCCCTCTCACTACATCGCATACAAGTGATCTCTTACTTCGATGACCATGAAGAGAAGAAGTGGGCGGCGGTGAGATTGGACGAGGAGGAGGAGGAGGCGCGGTTGGTGTCGGTCACCGTCAGCGCCGGCCTGGCATCGGCAAAGCTCAGCGCGGGCGGGGGATACGCCACGACGCCCACTGGCGGGAGCCTCCGCATCGCCGACAGCGGCGGCGAGAACCCTCCCTCCTCCTCGTCCCCCTCCTCCGTGATCCCGAACGGCGACGGCGACGCGCCCGGGGTCTCGAACGGCGGCGAGTCCCCGCCGTCCGGCGCGGCCTGGCCCCGCGCGCCGCCCCGGTCGTACACCGGGTTGGAGATGCACATGAACCCGTCGCCGCGCGCCGAGGAGCCCGTCGACGAGCCCGAGCGCGACGGCGTCGAGCGGCGCGCGGGCGACCACCGCCACACGGCGGACTCCAGCTTGGGGATGGCGAGGAGGAGGTCCTTGGTGTTGGGCGCGTGGAGCACGCCGTGCGCGTAGTAGAACGGCGGCGTGCCGGAGAGCGCCTCGCGCGCCGCCGCTGTGGTCGCCACCGACCCGTCCTCGGTGCGCGCGGGGGACAGCGACAGCGGGCCGAGCTTCGACTGGGACGCCTCGGCGCGGAGGCGCCGGCGGCGGAGGTGGGCGCAGAAGAGGTCGGCGAGGAGGAGTACCAGGATGGTGAGGAAGATGGCCAGGCTGAGCGCCACCGTCACGCTCACAGCCACGGCCAGCCTCGACATGCCGTCGGTGAACATGGCGCCGTGGCGAGCGAAGCGGAGTGGAGGAGCTATGCAGCGCAGAGAGAAGAGAGGAACGTGTACTGTGTGCAAGTGCAGCCAACAGGTGGCGCGGCGACTGCTTGTGGTCGCATCAAAAGACGAAAGCTGCAGCTGCTTAGGAGACGATGCCTTTGATTGTCTAATCCACCACCATTGATCAACTTCCGAGCCACGCTTCCCGAGGCGGGTTACTTCCAAAAGCTAGAGCCGGGTACGACTAGCGTGTGGGTTGTCTGAAGAAAACAGCGGCCACTCGTTTGTGTCTGAAACTCTGAACCCTTTCACTGGCAAGCGGGTCCCAGCCACGTAGGGTAAATCTGTCACTGCCTCACTGGGAGCTGGTGGCTGATGAGTGAGAAGCTAGCGCTGTAGATAAAGCTAAGCATCGTTCTGTTAGTGGTTACCTGATCATTGGGGGTAGGGAAAGGAGACGAGTGTTTTTGGCGGGAAGGCAATGATCCGGCTACTGTTGTGAATCCAAAAGATTCGCGCGTTCTGCTCTGACCGCACGAGTAGTCATCGTAGTTTGAGGTATGAGCGCGTGCCGTTCCTGTGTGCTCTAGACGACACGTTCATACCGCATGATTGCCATTTGGCAAAGTCGTAACGCTGGTCAGTGGTAAAATAAAAGGAGCTCGAACACTACTCCCTCCGTACCGAAAAAAAATATGTCCAAGTTCGGAGTCCGAATTGTATTTTTTTTTCAGGACGGAGAGAGTACGACGGAGTATTCTCAGCAGAAAGAAGTGCCGCAAATATCATAAATCCTCAAGAAGAATGAAGCCCGTGTGCTGCAATACAGCATGAATGCCAGTCCGAACAGTGAATGCTTTGATCAAGATAAAACCATCGTGCTCCCAAACAGATAATTTCATTCTAAGGAGAAAATCCATGGATGTTCATAAAAGCTCTGTGCTCGGAATCGAACAGAAGAGCATTGCCTGAAAACTCTAAATCATGGTTCGGGGGCTGCAACAATGGATGAAGATCTCACAACTTTAGAACGTATCTTTTTCTCTGGAAATCGTGGTATCTCTCGCCGCACCACCCTGCCAATGCCACGTTTTGCCGTCCCGTGCATCCTTTCCGACCCCTTCTTTGAGAATTGAAGCGGGTTGGAACTAATTGTTGGGAACAGATGACTTTTACTGGAATTCCTATGTAATCATACTAGAACCCATGTCATGTAATCCTACTAGGATTCCTACTTTATAATTGACTACTAATCTCACCCCATAGAGTATATGAAGGAGGGTAGGGTTCCCTAGATCGGTAGGCTAAGATCTCATAGAACTACAATAGAGGACTAAATCCTCAACACCAAACAACACCTAAGCGTAGGAGCGCAATATACAACATTCCAAACAGGACGTAGGGTATTACGCCACTCTGACGGTCCGGACATGTATAAATTTGTGTCTTGTGTCCTTGATTTTACATCAAATTCCAGATCCGATGATTCCCCACCAACCAATTTACTACCTCAAGATACCACTCGGTAGGTTGCCGAGTATAAAATACCGATACTTATCATCATCAGCCATAAGAAAACATTAACCTTCAGTCGTAACTTACAGTGATTGGGGCGGTGAACATGCTGTGGGTCGAGGGGCAATTACACTATTCTGAAGCCAAACTCGCTGTAATTGTTTAGTTAAAGAAATCGCTAATAAAAGGCAAAGTAATTGAACTCGTCCAGCCAAAAAGAAGGAAAAGGGCCCAAAAACCCAGCGAACCCATCCACCATCATGTTCGTCTTGCGAATCCAGTCCGTCGACTTCCCCGCCGCCTCCGCCTCTCCGGCCGCCGCCGCCGCCGACGAGGTCGGCACCAGCGGCGGCGCCACCTCCCACCCCCTCTCCCCGCCCTCCAGCAACCCTCCCCCATCCACCACCACGTCGTCCATACCTCCCCTCGAGCTCCCCGGCGCGACCTCCGCGGCGCCCGCCCGAAGCCCTAGGATCCACCACACCAGCGGCGTCATCCACCTCTACCACTCGTCGTCGTCCACCTCCACCACCTCCTCCTCCTCCTACGCCTCGGCCGTCGCCGCCACCTCCTCCTCCTCCCACGGGCCGGCCGCCCCGCAGCCCGCCTCCGACTCGCTCCTCCCGGTAACTGCTCTCCCTCGGTTTCTCTCTACTAGTACTTGTGTGCTTTCTGTTTCGCGCGCTTACGTCTAGTTGACTCCTCTTTCTCGCAGCCATGGCGCGGCACGCGGCTCCTGGTGCTCGCCGTTCCGACGCGCGTTTCGCCGGACGACTTTATCCGCTTCTGTGGCCCCTACCTCGAGCGCGCCTCGGACATCCGTTTCATCAGGTGAACTACCGGCTATCGCTTTCCTTAGCAAATCGCGCCATTCTCTGCTTGTTGAGCGATTTATTTACACACGCCGTTGTACCGTAGGGATGATGGAGTGGAGGACCGGTACAGCGTCCTTGTGGAGTTTGAGGACCAGAAGAGCGCTGATGGGTTCTACCTGGACCTTAACGGCTGGAGGTTCTCATCCTCAGAGGTTGATAACATTGTTAATTGGATTTCAGTTTTGTTTGCTGATCATATGCCAGACCCTTGCTAAATTGGGGAGTGTGCCTGATTTACCTTTTGTTCCATGGTGCAGGGAGAGGTGTGCCATGTTCTGTTTATAGCAGCTGTGCAGTATACACCTTCTTCGGAGATTGCCACAACTCCACCGGCTGGATCCACCGAACTTCCGATATGCCCTGTTTGCATAGGTGATCTTAACTTTTCTTATTTATGTTGCTTTGGGGGCTCTGCAATACAATCGCAATCATTTGTAAATGTCACCATAGTGTCACATTTGAATTCCTGTTGTGATCTCTGATGAAGAGATTTATTGGATGTCTCCAAAGAGACCTCTGATGAAGAAATTTAGGCACTTCTGTTCTGTGCTTGGAAACTTCATCTCTGAGGTTGGGAATCTATTTCTATTTCCTTGAGACTTAACTAATAACTGTTTTCCTGAAGTGTTTCCAATGCCTATCAATTTTGATGAACTGCTTTAGAGCTGCCTTCAGGGTGTAGCTTTCTAACCTAGTAGGATCTATCAAATTACGCATCGAAGTTTTTTATTTCAGATAAAGTAAACTTGATTTATGTCTTCTTTGTGTTGTTCAACCAACATTACATACATACACGTGGTACTCAACATTATGTACACACGTGGCACTTCATAAATAGATACTAAATTTCTCATTTTCCCGGGCATAGTTTGAACTTTAAATGCCTTTCTATTTGATGCAACACTTCATTTGTTATTTTCACTTCTCATATTTTGCTGGTTGTTACCTGTCTTGTTTAGGGCATTGCATGCCTAACTATTCTCTGCCATCTTCATGTGTTAATTGATCAGAAAGATTGGACCAAGACATCAGTGGGATTTTGGCAACTACTTGTGATCACTCCTTCCAGTGTTCATGCGTTTCAGTGTGGGTCAATTCATCTTGTCCGGTAATGAATGGCTGTTTTTGCTCTTCCCATTATTTGCTCTTCTAGGGCAGCACACAATCATTCACGGCTATTATTCTTTCCTTGTGTGATGTATAAATGCTCTGGATTTGCATTTGCAGTGAAAACTATGTCATACAAAATGTCTAGTCATGTTAATTGGATAGTCTTCTTGACGAATGGTGAATTCCTTGTCGTGTCATTCTTTTCTTAGTATTTGGTACTGAATAACCATTTGGACATAAAGTTTCTTAAAGAATCTTGGGACCTTGAACGTGTCAATTTGATATCTTGGGCACCCAGTAGGAACTTCCAGCAGCAGGGGCATGTCAATACTGATTTCTGAACATTCACTGCCTGCATGTACATTCTAGCAAGCAATTGCACTGCAAGGGGGAAAATATTGAATTGTAATGGCAAACATGTGAGTCCTGGGGACATTATTCTAAAATACATGGATCATAACATTGTAAATAAGGAGCAACTGCTTTCTCATGTACTCCAAATTATTGTTAGTACTTCAATTTGAAGTACTATAGAGTTGCCTCCGGTGCATCGAGAACTCTTTCTTTCCATTATCACAGGGAGGACAGATCAGGTGCACCCGGCCCTTGGGGTGCTCCTGTGCACCAGGCCGGGTGCATCCGTTGGATGCACAACCAATGGTCCAGATGTACAGCATTTTTGTAAAAACTACAAGGGTTAAAACGCAAAAGTGCATCATAGACAGCGCGTGCATCTGGGCCGTTAGCTGTGCATCCAACGGATGCACCCGGCCGGGTGCACGGGAGCAGCCCAAGGGCTGGGTGCACCTGATCCGTTCTCTTATCACAGGCATTACTTTCTTTAGCATGATCTGTGCCTTTAGCCCTTTACCCTGAGCTGTTTCCATTTCAGGTATGTCAGTTTTGTCAGAAGCAGCCTGAAAATTCTACTTGCTCTGTTTGCCCAACTTCCGGAAACCTCTGGATATGTGTGATTTGCGGTTTTGTTGGATGTGGAAGGTATGCCATTACATTACCTACTGACTTAATATTTTCTGAGTCATTCTGGCATCTTAAGGGTGTTCATGTTAAAGTATTGTACATAATTACTCAGTGGTTAAGACTGCTACATGGAAAGACCAGTTATAATGATGTGGGACATTTGTTGTCATCAGAAGAATTTTGATATACACAGCTTTGGGTTCGTTCAATCTCTTTCTACATTAGTTTTGCCCATATTGATTTCCATGTTCTAGGTATCAAGAAGGCCATGCAAAACAGCACTGGAAAGACACTCAGCACTGCTATTCGCTAGATTTGGAAACACAGCGTGTTTGGGATTACGTTGGTGATAGTTTTGTCCATCGTCTGAATCACTCGAAGAGTGATGCGAAAAATGCTAAATTCAAGTCAAAATGTAAATACTCTGGGGATGACTGTGTGAACTGCACGTGCGATGATGACTCAGACATGGGTGGAGCTATGTTCAGCAGCAAAGCTGAAACAGTAAGAAATTTTAAGTCCACTTAATTTGAATTACTCCGACATACCTTACTGGTAATCTCTTTTGACAAGTTACATGCACACTCTTCTTAATAGATTGTGGACGAGTACAATCGCCTCCTGGCAAGTCAACTCGAAACTCAGAGAGAGGTGCACTCCACTTAACTGCTAAGTTTTTTTTTTGTCGTTGCTATTGATTCTATGAACTTTCTTGGCCTGTTGAAATCGTAGTTTCTCTCATGCATATGTCTGCATATATTGTTCATACTTGCAGTATTATGAGGGACTTTTGTCTGAGGCTAAAAGAAACAAGGAACGCCGCATCTCTGAAGCTGTTGATAAAGCTGTGAATGATAAGCTTCAAGAGCTCCAACTTAAGCTCGAAAACCTAATGGTGGAGAAAAAGAAAGTTGCAGATGTGAGCATTTTGTCTCATGCATGTTTATCAAGCGCAACTAGTTGTTAGCATTCTAACTCATGACTCCTCGCGGTGGTGTAACTATTTTCTGCCTTTCACTTGCAGAAGAATGAAAAACTAACTAGGAGCCAAGACATGTGGCGTCAGACACTAAGAGATATTGAGGAAAGGTATGCTTGATACCTTTTTTTTTGGGCGAAGAAGGAATGGTGTGATTATGGTTTTTAAAAGCAGAAATAATACTATTAGATTATAGATGGCATTATATATTTTGAAGTATCAGTTCGGTGAAAAGGTCTCTTGCTCTGTTCTTTTTTTTTGGGACCGTAACTTTTCCTTTTTTGTTTCTTTGATAAATATGCACTCGCAGGGAAAAGGCACAGTTGAAATCGAAGGACGAAACAATTCGTGATCTGGAAGAACAGGTGCTTGTCATTATTTTCGTTTCAGAGGTTTATATTTGTAGTTGAGTGGTAGTACAAGGGCCACCCGTTAACATATGTTGTGAAAAATTTGTTGCAGATCAAGGATTTCAAATTTTCCATCAAGTTGCAGAAGTCGATAGAGAAGAACGATGGTGTCAAGGGTGGTACGCTGGTGCCACTTCATATGGAGTCAGATTCTGGAGGCAAGGGTAAAAGATCATCAAGAACAAGCAAGAGGAGGAATTAGTAGCCTCCAGCACTTATCATGCATAGTGGCGCTCCCTTTGTTGGCTAGCAAGTTATTTCTGACCGGAAGACTTGGGTGCGAACCGTATTCTTGTGTATTATTACTGGTAGTCTTTCTCAGTGCTAGCCACTATTCTTTTCTCAAAATTATGAGCTGACAGTACACAAGGAAAACAGAACCTAATTTTCCGGCTAAAATACTAACAGAGATTGTCGAGTCCAATTCATCATTTCTTCTAATAGTGTCATACAGCCATCTTACATCTCTCTCGGCATTTCAGGTCAAACGCAAAACGTATAAGGTTGCACGTGCAATTTTGAAGCTATTACAGGATTTCATGATGACTACTTATTTTCAACTAGGTGGTCAGTTGGATGCCAATGATATCATCTATAGTCTGAGTATGACAGCGCCCATATGAATGGCAAAATGTGAATGCAACTGTAGCCCAAAATGCCAACGCGAAGGAAGCAGCGCTGACCATGTAAAGGGTTGGATCATTAGACGTCTCATCATCATCCACATCTTCTGGTGCAGGGGCAACAGGACCTAAGCTAGCAGGGCACATATTTCGGAGGTTCTTGTTGCCTTGGTAGCTATTCATGCTGAACGTACTAAACTGACCGGAGTCCGGTATGCAGCCTGATAAGTTGTTGTGCGCCACAGAGAACACCTCCAACGACGATAGCTGGGTTAACTCCCATGGTATCGTGACGTTCCACTTAGCTCATTGTGAGATAAGTCTAAGATTTCTATTGAGCTCATATTTGTGAGGGTAGCTGGAATTCTGCCAGTAAAGAAATTGTGTGATAAATTGAGGGACTTGACATGACTCAGATTTCCCATCTCCTGAGGAACTTCTCCTGATAACATGTTTCCAGATAGGTCGATGCCAAACATTATATTGATGAAACTGTGACGATATGTGTAAAGATTCCCTTTAGTAAAGTAGGTGAACCCTTGGAGGCCATACTAATCAACATACTCAAAATCTTGATCATTAAAATAATCAGAATCGTCAAATCCCGTTTCCATGGACATTTGCCAACCATTGTTAAACCACCTGGAGGTCGTCTGCATGATACCCAAACGCTATGCCACCAATGCAAGACGGTAACGAACCTGAAAGTCTGTTGTGTGAGAGGTTAATTACAGTAAAGAACCGGAGATGACACAAATTTGGGGAGATATGTCCCTCAAACCTGTTTCCACCTAATAGAAGCAGCTTGATACGAGAAAGATATTGTATCCAGTGGAGAGTACCGGTAAACTGATTATGTCTTAGATCCATAGCTGTAACATAAGAGCTGTTGAAAAAGACACTAGGGAAGCCTGATAAGGAATTCCCTGACATGTTCAAAAAGCTCAATGTTAAGTTGTTGTTGCAGTTTGGTATAGACCCCGAAAAGTTGTTCCCTGAGAGATCTAAAAGCCCAAGACTAGTTAATTTGCAAATAGCAGGATCAATTTCACCAGTTAAGCTATTCCTAGCAACACTCAGAACAGGTCAAAAATGGAGAGAGATTCCAATTCGAAACACCGAGATTGCCCGACAGCCTGTTATCGTGTAAGTCCATGATATACATGGTATTAGCGGACAGATTGCTAGGGAGTGTTTCTTCAAACTTGTTGCCGTCTAGGCATATTTGCCCCGCGGACAAATTACTAGCCACACCAAATATTGGACCCCCAAGGTTGTTATTGGAGAGCTTCAAGATTAGCCCAGGATCACCGGTAGTGAACAAACAAGCTGACACTTGTCCCGTAAATTTATTATTTGATAGGTTCATAATTCTCATGCCGCTATGTTGCACAATGACTGTGGAACGTCTCCGGAAAGAATATTACAAGAAGCATCTAGAGCTCTTAGATTCGGAAAGACTGAGCTGATGTTGATTGGCAACTGTCCTTCAAAATGGTTCAAAGATAAGTTGACAATTGAAAGATTAGATTGGTGCCACCACATTGTATCTAATGATCCTACCAAAGAGTTGTTTGAAAGATCCAAGACGGCTAGAGTTGCTTCATTCATAAAGAACCAATTGTGAATACTTCCTGTCAATTTGTTGCTAGACAGGTCAAGAACATGTAAATGATGTTGTGTGCCAAGAAATGCAATGATGCTGTCGTCAAGGTTACGGCCAGCGAGCATTAGTGATCTCAGCTGAAATGGTGGTGCCCGTCCACGGAACATCACATCAATATTCAAATCATCGTTCTTGCATAGGTCTATAGTCTTTTTTTTTCAAGAATACGCAGGAGAGCTGCGTATCTTTATATTAAGAAGAGGTAAATGATAGAAAGTTAAGTTACAACGCGGGCTAACCGGGTGCACGCACACGCGTTATCTCATTTAGTGATTATACAAAGGGATGAACAACCAAACGACAAACAGCGAATTCAGAGAAGGGATGCTATTGTCCCGGCACTCTTACTGACGCTGGCCAACCTAGGAGGGACAGGTGCTTAGCACCAGCGCTGCACCATAGGTGAGCTTGTTAAGAGATTTCGCGAACCAACCGTCCATGCTGTTTTACCGGCGATCTGTTGAAGACTCTGTCGTTACGTTCCTTCCAAATTTTCCAGGAGATTAGCATAAACGCAGAGTCCAATCCTCTCTTGTTCAGGGTATTCAGACCGCTCCGTTTGTGCAGCCACCAGTTGATGAGACAGACTTCCTACGTTGGGGCATGATTCTGAATGTTCAGAAATGAGCTGATCTCCTCCCAGACCTGCAGAGTATAGGAACATCTGGCGAAGATGCGATCAGCTGTTTCCCGTTCTTTTTCACAGAATGCGCAAGATGTATGATCTTGTAGGCCCCGACGATGCCTCCTGTCAACTGTCCACAACTGATCCTTTACCGCAAGCCACATGAAGAACTTGATTTTCAGAGGTGCCCATGCTCTCCAAATGGTCTTGCTGCAGCAAATTTCGTTGCTCCTTGGAAAAATGCCCTATAGGCTGATCTCGCGGAGTAGATTCCAGAGAGGTTCCATCTCCAGGATACAATGTCCTCAACCCCTGTCGTTAACTGGATTCCGTCCACCGCATGCCAAAGCTTAACGTACTGTGATATTGCGGAATGCGGATACTGTCGCCCGTCCGACAATATCTCTAATCCATTGTTTATGGTGGAGAGCTTCATAGGCCTATAGTCTTGAGCATGGTACAATTTCTTAGCCAGAGTAAATCAAACGTCCCATTTAGTTTCTTTTTTGATAATTTGAAAGTCTGAAGCGACGAAGAAATATTCGAAGATGAGGTTATAGGTATATGACCTTGAAAGAGGTTTTCTGAAACATCCAAGTACTCGAGACGTGGAAGCTCAAATAAGGATGCTGGCATGCTTCCAGTCAACTGATTTGACGTAGATGCAACTCTCGCAAGTTCTTGAGATTTCCGAAAGCTGATACATACACATGTAGTTTCATCATTACAAGCAGCACTAACATAAAGGAATCTTTACTTATTGCTGTACCTGTATTCTTGAGAGTACCACTCATATTGTTCATAGCAAGATTGATGACTTCAAGAGAAGTGAATTTTCCGAGAGATCCCATGATATCATCATCCTCGTAGATGTTTCCACTAAGGTCGAGATTCCGGAGCTTAGTCAGTCCTCGAAGAGCTGAAGGAATTGCTTGAACTATGAATAAACTGCTTTGGTCAAAGAGAGGTAGGAGTAGCATGGGAACGGAACAAGTTACATACCATCAATATTTTGTAAGCCAGACAGCATATTCCAAGATAAATCCAGCAGCAGAAGCTCATGAAATGGAGAGAAGATTTCCAAATTCAGATTCCAGGGTCCGCCTTCGTGAATCCCAAAAAGGTGAAGACCCGACACTCGTGTGCTGTCATCGTTGCATGTGACGCTTTCCCAGGAGCAGCAGTCGTCACTCTGTCCCCATGAAGACGGGACTTCGGAGTTTGATTTCATCAACGAAGATTGGGTATGCATAAGAGCAATCCTCTCCTCAGGGACGCATCCAAATGTGATGTTAGGCATGCACTGCAGGATGCATAGGACCCAAAATAGGATCTTGAACGGAAAGGAGCCACTCATCATTTTGCTAGAGCGCTGATCGAAAAGGTTTTGCGCTCTTGCCCGCACAAACTATGGTGATGAACTCAGCTTTCAGGTGTTTCGTCTTCAGCTCCGGCGTGGATTGTGGCTTGTGGGGTGGGACAGAGATCTATTTGTGCGTAGTTACCATATTCTGCTGTCCTTGGCATCTTGACTTCCATGGCACGACGACCAGGCTCCTCTATGAGCGCGTTGACGCCCCGCCGTGCCCGGTCGTCCACGCAATGAATGAATTAAAGGTGGCCTACGAAAGTTATCTCAGTCTTCAGCCGAATTAATCATAGAATAGAATGAATCCTCGCTGTCTGACGTCAATCCTGGATGGCCAAACACGCCTAGTTTTACATGTCCGTCAGACCGTCACTAGGCCTTCGCTGTATCTGAACGCCTGTACGTATAACGGATATCTCACTCACTCCTGCACCCTGCGGATCGGTTCCAAAAGACACTGAAGCAAGAAAAACCTGCCAAAAGGGTCACTACAAGTAGTAAAGCCATCTTTTAATAATAAGTTACATTTACACATGGGATAATTTACGAAAACACCGGCAGTTACCCAAAATTTCTAGTCATACGCTCCAATCCATGCAAGTTCGCAAATGCAGACTGGGCAGCTGCTACAGTATTTCACGATTGCCTCTTTGTACGGTACGCTGTTCCTCAGTGGTGATTGAATGACAATGCTCCGATCTACAATTTCTCCAAAGGGATTTCTCCTGACAGCATGTTTCCAGAGAAATCAACACCGAACATCAGGTTGAAGAAGGTGAAGCCTTGCAGGTCATAATGAGTGTCATACGTGAAAGCTGGATCATCATTGTCCATACTAGAAAACCCGGTTCCGAAGACGATGAAGCTGAACAAGGTCTCAAAGTCGAGGTCATCTGCATGATATCCGAACGAGATGGCACTGATGCAGGGCGGTAATGAACCTGAGATTCTGTTGTCTGATAAGTCAATTATGTTTAAGTATTGGAGATGGCATGTGTTTGGGGAGATTTGGCCCCCAAACCTGTTCCCACGCAACAGAAGCATCCTAGTTTGAGAAAGGCTGTGTATCCAATCAAGACTGCCGATGAACTGATTAAATCTTAGATCCAGAACTGTAATGTGGGATCTGTTAATAAAACCATGGGAGAATCCTGAGAGGGAGTTCCGAGACATGTTTAGAAAATACAGTTGCAACTCACCGGCACAGTTTGGTGTTAGACCCTACAAAGTTGTTATCTGACATATCTAAAATCTGAAGACTAGTTAATTTGCAAATATCTGGATAAATCTCGCCAGTTAAGTTATTGCTAGCAACACTCAAAACTGCAAGTGAAGAAAGATCCCAAAATGAAACATCGAGTTTGCCAGACAACTTATTAGCATGTAAATCCATAATTACCAGATTGCCCGAGAGATTGCTAGGGAGTGTTCCTTCAAACTTGTTGCTGCCAAGGTATATTGCCCCTACGGAAAAATAGCCAACCCACCAAATATTGAACCTCCAAGATTGTTATTTGAGAGCTTCAGGATTTGCAGCGAAGGCAAATCAGTGAACAAGCAAGTTGGGACTTCTCCTGTAAATTTATTGTTTGATAGGTCCACAATTATGATGTCGATAATGTTGCACAATGATGGTGGCAAATATCCAGAAATGACGTTATTAGAAACAGCAAGGACTTCCAAACCCGGAAACGCTGAGCCGATGTTGGTTGGAAGCTGCCCTACAAGGTGATTGCTAGAGATGTTGATCATTTGGAGAGCAGATTGGTGTTGCCACATTGGATCTATTGATCCTACTAGCGAGTTACTTGCAATATCCAGATAGACTAGAGTCGCTATGTTCGTAAAGATCCAATTGGGAATACTACCTGTCAAGTTACTGTGAGACAAGTCAAGCATTTGTAGATGACGTTGTGTGCCTAGGAAGTTTGGTCCCACAATGATGCTGTCGTCAATGTTACACCCAGAGAGCACTAGTGATCTCAGTTGAAATGGAGGTACAAGTCCATGGAACTTCACATCAATAGACAAATCACTGTTTCCGGACAGGTCAACCTTCTCCAGCATGGTGCAGTTTCTTAGCCAGAAGAAATGGAATGCTCCATTTAAATTATTTCCGGATAAGTTTAGAGTCCGCAGTGCTGAAGAAATACTTGCAAATGAGCTCATAGGTATGTGCCCTTGGAAGAGATTTTCTGAAATATCCAAGTATTCAAGGCGTGGAAGCTCGAATAAGGATGATGGGATGCTTCCACTCAATTGATTGGATCTTAGATGCAATTCTCGCATGTTCTTGAGATTTTTGAAAGCTGATGCATACACATGCAGTATAATAAGTAATTAGTGCAA
The DNA here is from genome assembly GCF_000263155.2 of Setaria italica. Taxonomy (NCBI): domain Eukaryota; kingdom Viridiplantae; phylum Streptophyta; class Magnoliopsida; order Poales; family Poaceae; genus Setaria; species Setaria italica. The sequence continues at coordinate 31,490,387 of NC_028456.1, read as the reverse complement.
GCAACACCAACATGAAAGAATGTTTAATTACTTATTGTTCAAGTACCTGTATTTGGAAGAGTACCGCTGATATTGCTTCTAACAAGATTTATGACTTCAAGAGATGCCAATTTGCCGAGTGATCCCATGGTATCATTCCCAATGAAACTGTTTTCACTGAGGTTGAGATACCTGAGCTTTGTCAACCCTTGAAGACCTGAGGATTGGAGCTTTCCTTGAGTCATGAACAAGCTGCTTTGGTAAAAGAGAAGAAGTACTAGTCTTTTGCATGGGGAGAAGGTTTACGTACCATCAAGATTATGCAAGCAAGCGTAACTCAGAGATAACTCCAGGAGCTGAAGCTCATGTAATGGGGAGAAAACCGCCAGATTCAGGTTCCAGCATTCACTTTCTGCGATAGACTTCCCTATGGGAGCGTACATATTGGTAAGGTCAGGACCTGACACTCGTGCGACCTTGCCGTCGAATGTGACCCTTTCCCAAGAACAGCAGTCGTCGCTCTGTCCCCATGAGTCAGGGACTAGTGAGTTAGCCTTGACCAACGAAGATAGCAGATGCATAAGAGCAATCGTCTCCTCAGCTACACAGCCGCATGTCATGTGAAACATGGACTGAAGCATAATGCATAGGATCCAAAGCATGGTCTCCAACAGAATGCAGCTGCTCATCCTTTTGGGAGAGTAATGATAAAATAAAGCAGCTCTCGTTGGCATAAACTATGGATGGTCTATGGTCGTTGACTCAATTAAGCTTTCAGGTGTTGCTTATATGCAGCTGTTTCGTGTTGAATTCCGGCATGTTTTCATCATGTCCGCGAACGGATGCCTGGGCGGTGGTGGGTGTCTATTTCTATGCGTGGTTACCATTTGCTGTCCGGAACCCCACACGGCCACACCTTGATCAATGATCTAGTTGAGGAGTGCGCGCCCTTCCTAGACATTCTTGATTGATTGGCAGAGGTTCGTGGCAGGCCAGCCATGTCAACTTCTCTTTTCACTGACGCATTATTGTGTAGTGGGCAGAGTCCTGTCACCTGTGCTGTGCAGGCCTGACGAATTCAGTGTGGCACCGGCACCAGTGCAGTGCCGGATCGCCTTCAAACTCCACTACTCCAGCCATGAGGACACTACGCGCTCACGCCCACCTTGCGAGGCTTTCTCCTGCCGACGAGCTGCAGTTTGTTTCTGATATCTACCAGAGAACACATTCACACGGCTACTGTATGCTGATGATTCAGTGCACCTTTTTCTGAATCCTGAACCTCACACAGCAAATCGACTGTGTCCAGGGATCAGAGTTTGCAACTTCAGTTGCAGCACATCACCGATCGCCTCTGGCCTCGGGCATCCGTGCCTCACAACGAAAAGAGTTGCTTCGTTCGTGATTCGCAGAATCTGTGGCTACCACTCCTTGTCACTGAGGTCGTTCGGAGCCCCCCTCTGCTGCACGCCGTGGCTCGCCGGAGCGCCGCCAGGTTCCGGCTGTCCATGGGAATGATGCAGAAGAGGATTATGGTCAACACAACGCCACAGGCGCCGAAGAATGCCATACCAGATGTCCAGATTTGCAGCGGCAATGTTGCTGCCTTGCTGAGCTTTGCGCTCAGAGGAAACTATGGTCGATGGACGGTGGCGGTTGCATCGACGAGCTGCCAGTGTCGACGGCGATCCAAGCGGCAGCGCCCAACCATGCAGCAGATCCTTACATTCTTGGTCTCGCGATACGTGGTGTATCGTCCCTTCTTGATCTCACTACGACGGCAGACGCCGGCGCCGCGCTCGGCTCGCCGGAGCCTCCGCAGAGGCAGAGTCACCTCGTCGAAGGGATGGACGAAGACGAGGCACAGTAAAGAGGATCTCTAATACGAGGAATCCGAAGAACATCCTGGCCGCACAAACCTGATCGGACGGAGGCAGGGGACCCAAGGGTGGACGCTATTAGAAATACCGTCCACCCCCGGACGCTATTAGAAATACCGTCCACCCCTTGAGGGCGCAAGAACACCGTCAGCGCCGCATGGCGTGGCTCGCCGGGGCGCCGCCGCGTTCCGGCAATCCCGGCAATGCATCCTCTTGACGGCTGGAATCACCTGTGAGTTCATTAACCCAAATCTGGCCGAAGGCGTGGCGGTCGCTGACTTAGAAGAGGCAGATGGTCGGTGACTTGGCCGGCGAGGGGCGCCAACTGGCTGCGCCGCACCCCAGACTTGTCTTCGAAACCTGGCGAGGCTGTGGTCGCAATGCTGTCGCTAACGTGAAGCAGATCCCTACACCAGGCAAGAACCCATCGGCATGGCAGATGCTCATTCAGGTGAACCTGTCGAGAATTTTGGAATTTTTATCCGTGTCAGTCCTTGGCATCGTCCGGAGTCGCAAGGACGCCGCCTCCGCGGCATGCCGTGGCTCGCCGGCGCGTTCCGGCAATCTGGCCGTCCCCGTCGTTGATCACCTTCCTACCAGAGACCTCATACGTTGCTGCCCTCGAACGCGTGCGCCATGGGCATGGGATTGGCGCTGTATGAGTTCTGCTGCAACACGCCGGCAACAGCATGCACCTCCGTACCCACGACGCCGCGTTGGAGCTGCTGCCGGCGAGCTGGCCGAGGACATATCGCCGTTGTCGGCGTCGAGGACGATGAGGCCGGTGCCGGAGCCGCGCAGGGCTTGCTTGTCTGTCGGGGAAACAGATGCGCGCATCCCGTTGGTGCCCTTGGATCTGTAGAGCTGCACGACGTCCCTCCTTGATGGGAGGTTGTTGCCTGGCCAGAAGGACGCCGTAGCAGACGGAGAATCGTCAGCGAGCGATCGGAGCAAGGCGAGCCCGGACCCGGAGCCGCCGCCGCGCCGATCTGTCAGAGCAGCCCGGCGTTGGCTGTCGGTGCACGCAGTCCGAATCCTCGGAGTCGCAAACGGCGACCACCCAGTCCTTGCTGCGAGACGGGACAACGGGGCTCCTCGATTCCGGCGGAGAAGACGGCGGCCAGGAGGGAACCCCATACAGGGGGCTATGTGCAAATGTTAGGGACCTAATTGGAAATAATCGGATGACAACTATTAATGGTGATCCAAATTAAGGGGTTATATGTAAATACACGGGATCTATATGTAAATATTTGGATCGCGATTAATAATATCGATCCAAACCAGGGGGCTCTTTGAGATTATTCAGGCGCCGGGCGCCGGCGACATCGCAACTTGCGAGGTCGCGTCCCGCGCTTGCTTCCGTCAGGTTGACGGCACCGCCCGTCCGCCCCCGCACTCGCCGCCCCGCGGACATATCTCGTTCGGGGATGCTTCTCGCCGCCGAGTGGAGATGTAGGACGGCATTGGCTCGCCGCCGCCGCCCGCCGCACCTCCATGGCAGGTCGGCTTCCCCCCGAGCGACTGGACGGAGGAGCGCTTCAGCCCCTGCGGTCGCGGAATTCCGCTGTCCTCGAGGTGGCGGCGGCGCCAAGCAGCGGAAACCGGTCGATCTACTATTGGACGATCGTGGTGAATGCCCCCGATTCCCGAGCGCCGATCAGCCTGGTATCGGCATCTCCCGAACGGCTGCGGTTAGGGAGACGTACCAAAGATTCGCAGTGTTGTTAGCTCATTCGGCATGTCTGCTGAATGTTGAGGATTTGAGTTTGCTGAGCAGATCTTCGAGAAAACGCATACTGAGGGCTTTGTTTATTTCATGGGATATAATTTAGTGATCAATGCAAAATGCTATCGCATTATTTGTGACGGTTATCATGTGACTGTGATCATGATCTCTTGTTTGATATCAGAATGCTCCGAGAGCATGATAACCGGCCACAGTAACATGGCATGGCAATGCTCAAAGAAGTACCTTAGTATGCCAATGTACGTATTCAGTTTCTATTGGCCTACATGTGCTCAGTTTCAGTTCAGTATAGTGCAAGTGATTTGTTTCCATGTAATTTTTCGTCTCTTGCTTGTGCGCAAGTTGCTTTTGTGCGTGAGAGAGAGAAGAAGAAAGAGTTGAGTGAACCAACTCCCAGCACACTTTGCAAGGTGCTGTGCTGGCAGCAGGGAGATGAAACATTCTCGCAAGTCACAACGGGGTGTATCGTATTTGGCCGTTGTTATTAGCTTGGTCGATGTTGTCAGCTTGATCAATAAACAGAGACCTATTCTCTTGTTTGCAGTGGGCCATCCAAGGCTAATTCCAATCCCATTCGAAACGATTTCTCGTGCTCCATTGAACAATTTGTATTTGCAGTTGTTCTATATCCGAGGGATCATGTTGGATTCTTCACGATATGTAAACCAGAGTCTTATAAGAAATCTACTAATATAGTCTCATTGTTTCATCAAATCCCCAAAGATGTACCATTCAACTCATTCTATTCCTAAAAACATAAACTTTAGCACTTTTACCACTCCGCCTATTGTTAGCAGTGTCTTAAATGTTGCTTCTAGGTAGCGTTTGGGATGCTTCACACCGAGGCATTCGTATACAACCACACATGCATACACATGCAAAACAAGGGTCCTGCAGTTTACAGATAGCTGTTTCAAAAATGGTATACTCAACCAGGCTAAGATACAAGTCATGCTGATTTAGGGTGCAAACTGAAACAAAATATTTAAAAAGAAACAGATGCTGTATAGAAACAGAGCAGCCTGCAGGCTTTTAGCATTCAACATTCTAATTTCAAGTGCAAACACCAAAAGCCTCAGGTGATAAAACAAATGAGAATTAATTCATGGGACCAATGTTTTACCTTTTCTTGTCAATGACTGACGTCAATTTAGTTTGAATAAATATTTATGTGATGTACTAACACAAAATTGTTGGTTCACGCTACATATGCCCCACTACATACATGTCATATCTACAGCAAAATAATGCTTATGTAATGAAAAGTAAAGAAAGTACAAAGCATATGAAGTTATAATTTATTATTGTATATTAGTTTCACTTCACACTTCACAAACTCTCGTGAGGTTCCTGCATGATTTCAGAGGCTGCATATTTGCATATAGCATAAGGAGAGGTTTGGGACATTGTGTGAATTCTAATATTTACTGTCAATAGTATTTCAACTCCAAACTTTAAGAAACCATTGTGGTCACCAGTACATGAGGACCGCCCTATCTTTCCTATTTGTTAACGTTCTTAAAATTTTTCCATTTTCAGTAGATAAAAAAAGGCCAATGAACATGAGCACAGGTAGGTTCAAAATAAATCTGTAGGGTGATCCCCTAAATAGCAATACCAACATTGACACTATCGTAGCATTATGCTCATCCTATTACAACACAACCAACATAAACGGTTTGGTAGCAACCTAGCAATAATGCAAATGCAAACCTGAGAAATTTCCTCCATGATTTGCTAATAACTATGCAATAAAATCAATCACAAGACATTAATCAATCATATATATTTACAAGGTAAGAAACGAACCCTTAATATGTCATAGGATTTTTATCATAGGTATTCAGCAATTAATAAACAATATACTAACCAGATAATCCGTGTGAAGTATAAGTAGGAGTCCTAGCAAAAAAAAGGTGCATTAGGAAGCATAATAAACAATTCTCAAGAAAATTGACCTGAGGCCTGTTTGGCTATTTCCTTCCAAACAAGAACCATACCTTAGAGTGGTCACCCTTGAACAACAGAACAACCAAAAGAACTGCACCAAAAACAAAAAAGGGCATATAAGACTAGTGCAGCTCCATAAATTCCTGCAGATGTGTAGCAAAGGTAAAACAATTTCAAGACACCAAATGCTTAAATAATAACTAAACAATATTTCTCATTGTTTTGAACCATATACTTGTTAATTAATTTGCTTCAACTTATATTTTATGCTATCTTTGATCATATGTTACCATATACAAACAAAGCTGAAGGCGTCTCTTAGGCTTTATTGCCATAATAAGTGCTGAAATTTGGAGTAAATTTAAGGAAACTGCAGGTTTGTTGGCTTGTCTACATAAAAAAGAGCTGCACATTTAAGATACTGTATAAGAGTTTACACATGTCAGCCAACCTTTTCATGTGGGATGCCCTGCCTATTTCCTATTATATTGACATGTGAGCCACAACTGCCAGCACGAATTGGCATGGACATGAAAAGAAAATCCTATGGTTTTGGGTAGTTCCTTGATTCAACATCTTAAACGTGCAGTATTTTCATAGTCAGATCAAAGAACCTGATTGTTTCAAAAACGAAAATTGCTAATGTGGTGAACAGTGAACACTAAAGGTATATCGATCTTTTGAACTCACCAAACTGCATCCGAGCACAAAGGTTGTTTGCTTTCCCATTTCTTTTCAGTTCAGCTGCTAAAACACTTAACTTGTAGCATATATACCCTAGAACAATATCCACGCATAGTTTGGGTGCCGTCTTATAGACCTGATAAAAACCAGCCACAAGAAGCTAGCAATGGACCTGCACATAATATATACATTGTCTTTTAAGCAACTCAAGTGTTTGTAGAGCCTCAGTTAATATTGGAGTATATGCATAACAGCATAAGTAAAAGAGTAAAATGACGAGGTCAGCGTCGGTGTCGAAGAGAGGTTCGCGCCAGCTTCGTTCAGGGCGCGTTGTGGCCCAACAGAGTATATGCATAACAGCATAAGTAAAATGGTGACAACAACGAGGACAAATGCAGTAGGCATGAATAAATTTTTTAACTTCAAATTATTCAAGCAATTATTAACTACCAGAGGAAAGATAAGATATGAATTATGCAAGGTTAGATTATTAATTAAATCTACAAGCAATGGAACCATTTTGATACAAATATACGAGACTGACGACGTACCGGACACAAAGCCGGCGTGGAAGCAGCGACAGCGGAATAAGTCCCCCTTGGTAGCCTTGATTTCTTGCAATGCAATCAAGATCGGCCGGAGAGGGTCCTGGACCAGCGCGTTCCACATGGCCCCGAGTTCCTCCAGACCCTGCCCCGTCGGTTCGATCAGATCATCCGGGCTCAGGGGCATTTCCCACCACTTGGGATCGGGATCAGAAGGGGGAGCGGGAGCGCAGCACGAGCGCAACTTTATCCCTCGACTGATCCTCGGGAGGTGGAAGGTCCCGCCGGTAGCGGCGTGACTCCGCATAAGCCTGGAGTTCACGGTGCCGGCGACGGGAGAATTCGCGAGAGAAGAGGACATGGCCGTGATCGCCATGCTTAGGGATCCAGAGTGGGAACGATCACGCAGCGGTGAGGAACGCGCGCTAGCTGAGGGGCGGATGGTGGTGAAGGCAATGGGAAATGCGCAGCAATAGGTACTACGGAGACCTCGCGGCGGCGGCAATGGGTAGGCGAGGGTGTTACGAAGAAGGGTTTAACCGCGCCGCTGGAAGGGCAGCCGGCGAGCCGCGTCGGCGAGTGCGAAACGTACAGACAGAGGTGCTGCTGCCTGTTGGTTGGGGCCGTGGGAGCCCCGGGAGCCGGGAGGGGAGGCTCGTGGGCTCAAAGAACCACACGCTTAACAGGCTGATATCCTTGGGGCTTTATGGGCCGTACAGAAGGAAACCAACCGGGCTTTAACGGGCTGATTTAATATCCGCGTGGCAACTACAAAGAGCTCAGCCCCGTTAGAGCCATCACGAAAATGTACATACACGAACCACACGCTGAGTCGCTCTGTTGTCTCATTTACACCTAACGATGCACGTGGCCTGTTCTGTGAATGCATAATACTAGACTTGCTGTAAGGCCTGATTTAGTTGCCCAACTTTGGGCGTCAAAATTACTGTAGCAATACTGTAGCGTTTTGTTTGTATTTGTGAATTATTGTCCAAATATTGACTAATTAGGCTTAAAAGATTCGTCTCGCAAAGTACAACAAAACTGTGCAATTAGTTTTTGATTTCGTCTACATTCAGTACTCCATACATTTACCGCAAGTTTAATGTGATAAAGTTAGGATTTTGAAGTGAACTAAACATGACCTAATGCTGCTGTCGAATTCGTCGGGAAAGAAAAGAAAGCAAAAGTGCACGGCAGCCATGGAATCGTAGAAAATGACGCGTGATGCGTGAGTTTGTTTAGTCTGATGGCAATAACGACACCTAATAATGCTGCTCAATCAAGCCGTTGCCCAGGAGCCGGCCGTTCGTCCAGCGGCCGCAGCGAACCTGACCGAGTCATGATGGCGCCAAGCTCGGCCTGCGCAAGCGCAATCCTGCACCGATGAGTTTGGTGCGACTCCTCCCAGCAAATACTAATACCCACCCACCACTTCCTCCCTTGCCATTGATTTCGATGGGTTGCCGGATGCAAAGGCTATGTTTTTGGAAGGGACCTTGTCGCCGTGGTCTCGCCGGAGCTCTGCCAATGAACTAACTGCCGCCAATCCGATTGGATCGGCTGCATCAGACACGATCCAGCGGAGCAGGACGGTGGCAGCCATATTCTGTGTGCTCGCCGACGCTTGCAGCTCGCACTGCCACGGGGTCTGCATATTTTGTATAACAGGTTCTCCTTCAGAGTCCAGAATTCAGAGGAAGTGGTTGAAGGAGATAATGATTTTTGCCCATTCTATCTTATCCTATTCCATGGTTCCCAATAGTTGTCCCTGACGCATCTTCTTCAGACAAGCTACTTGCACGACAAGTGGAGCACTTTGTTAAACCTGAATGAGGCGGCCGAATGTGCTGTTTGTCTCCATCACGGAGCTGAGGTAACTCTGCAGTCTGCATCCTTGCAGGATTCGACGGAGTTTGGCTTAAACTTGTTATTTTACCCGCCATGTTTCCAGCTAAATTTGCCCCTTTCCTAGGTGTACCCGTCCTGATTCTTGTCACGTACTAGTACGCGGTAGCAAACTACCAATGGGTCTTCTGAACGTGCACAAAAGGTATACCAAAAGAACAAAGCTTTGGCGTGAGAGCGGAGGATCCGTGCCGACTGCGGCAAGTTGACCTGTAGGCCAATCAGGCAACTCTCAGTGTCAAGTACTCGAATGACTGGCCGTTTACGAGACGGGTAGCGAAGAACAGTCTGCATCTTTTTTCTCTTTTGTAAAATGATGGTATCTCCCCATCTTTAATTCCGATCCAAAACACTGCCCCAGTTGCGGCAAGCCAGTAAGGTCCATGGACTCTCGTGCATGTGTCTTGCTGTTCTGCAAGTAGCAATCGGCAGCACGGGCTTGGGACGTCAATGCACCTGCCGCTGAACTCAAGATGCGATCTCAGCTCGTCTTTATCCGGATAAGATTCGGCATGAGACAGTTCCCCAATCCAACGTCAACACACACGACGCACTAATCCGATGCTTAGCCGCCGTTGTTTTTTAGGATAATCCCCGTGATCGCCCGCTGCACGGTTTGTCCGTCGCCGTGGAGAAACCAATCAGGCGAGGCGATCACAGCCAGCAACCACAAGCCGGCGCTATCCAAAAAAAAACCCAGCTTTTGCCGGGGCGCGGCGCGGACGCCAAAAATCCCGTCACGTCCCCCAAGATCCCGGCGCCCAGCGCAGCTGCAACCGCGAGGCACGGTGCGGATAGGCTAGAGCACATAGCAGTGTAGACAGCGCGACGGCCATTGACTTTCCCGCCCACCGCCCCTCCTTCTCCCTCCCAATCGGATCCACTCGTCGCGGCCTATAAACTCTCCGCCTCTCCGGGGTCCAGCTCCCAACTGCCACCGATTTGTTTGACGCCACCTCCGGTCCTCCCTTCACACTCGCCGGTCGCTGCTCCCGACCTCCACCGCAGCCGATCTCTCGTCCTGCTTCGCGGGCGCCGGCGAGAGGGGACATGGCGGGGGAAGGGGAGGAGGTGTACGTGGCGGCCATCGACCAGGGCACCACCAGCACCAGATTCATCGTCTACGACCGCCACGCCAAGCCCGTCGCGTCGCACCAGCTCGAGTTCAAGCAGCACTACCCGGAGGCAGGGTGAGTGTGGGCGGGTTTCCTGTTCTCTCGGCAAATCTCGGGAAGGGGATCGGTTGAGTAGCGTGTTTGCTTTAAGGATTGTGGTGTGACCTGTGCGGATTCTGGACCGTTGATTGACTTGGAGGGAATTAGGGAGTTGCTAGTTTTAAGATGTTTAGCTTTGCGGTTCTAATGTTTTGGTTTATTTGCTTGAAGGTTCATCATTAAATTTTAAGATATTTCTTCTTAATACAAAGATGCGCAGCTCTCTTGTTCTCAAAAAAAATAATTAACTTTTAAGACATGTGAGAGTGAGACTCACATGTTACATGTCATATGTACTTTAATAACTTAATTGGCAAATTAGTGGACTATCCAATGTACAACTAGGGTCATGTAGTTCTCTTCTGAACTTATGAGTAGAAACTTAGATGATTATTGTCATGTTTACTCTAAGAAAACATATTACCACAAGTTCCAAAAGGATTCACGTGAGGTTGAACTTTTTTCTGCTAGATCAATTCGGCGACTTATCAATTGGCTCCTTTTAGTTTCCCTTAATTACCCATGTTATTGGAAAAACGTCTAACTAATTGTCTCACTCCAAAAATAGTACTATATTTACTATCATGCTGAACTTTCAAGACTGCTAATTTTCTACTCTAAGCTTGAACATGTTGTTCATACCTGTAATTTTGGTAGATTTAAAGGAATATCACATATTTTCTTTATTTCACTATTGTTTCCATTTCTCTGTGGATTTGTGAAAGGGAGTAATATACTATACCTTTCATCATTCCTTTTTATGCTATTTGGTTTGAGCCACTGTAGTCTGTAATCTGGTGTCATCTTTTTTTTAAAGCGATGTCAACTATCATAATGAATTTCACTTTCTTTTGCTGTTGATTAATTTTTTATTTAGTCATGATCTCTGATATTGTTCTATTTATTATTGTGAACTACAAGGTGGGTTGAGCATGATCCTATGGAGATTATAGAGACTGTGAAGGTTTGTATGAAGGAGGCAGTTGACAAAGCCAAAGATGGTAAATACAATGTGGTTGCTGGTTTGAAGGCCATTGGGATCACAAATCAGAGGGAAACCACTGTTATGTGGAGTAAATCCACTGGCCTTCCGCTGTACAATGCCATTGTGTGGATGGATGCTCGCACAAGCCCTGTCTGCAGGTCTTCTTTTTGTCCATCACTAGTTTTCTGTTAACATCTTGATATTGTCCAGTTTTCTCATCATGCTTCAACTATCCAGGAGATTGGAAAGTGAGCTATCAGGCGGTAGAACCCACTTTGTGGAGACATGCGGGTTGCCAATCAGTACCTATTTCAGTGCTCTGAAGTTATTATGGTTGATGGAAAATGTTGAGGCTGTCAAGGATGCAGTCCGGACAGGTGATGCGTTATTTGGCACAATAGACACCTGGTTGATCTGGAACCTTACAGGAGGTGTTGCTGGTGGGAAGCATGTCACAGACTGCTCAAATGCATCTCGCACAATGCTCATGAATCTGAAGACACTTGATTGGGATAAGCCAACACTTGATGCATTAGGAATTTCTGCAGCTATTTTACCAAAAATAATCAGTAATTCAGAGAAAATAGGTGTGGTTGCCGATGGGTTCCCCTTGGCAGGTGTCCCCATCTCAGGATGTCTAGGAGATCAGCATGCTGCTATGCTTGGGCAGCTATGCCAAAAGGGTGAAGCGAAAAGCACCTATGGAACTGGTGCCTTCATCCTTCTCAACACAGGGGAAGAGCCTACCCAGTCCTCCCATGGTCTTCTTAGCACCATTGCTTACAAACTTGGCCCAACTGCACCCACTAATTATGCTCTTGAAGGATCTATTGCCATTGCAGGCGCAGCAGTTCAATGGCTGAGGGACAGTCTTGGAATCATTCAGACAGCAGCTGAAATTGAAAAGTTGGCTGAAACTGTGCCGGATTCAGGTGGCATATACTTCGTGCCCGCATTCAACGGGTTGTTTGCACCATGGTGGAGGGATGATGCAAGGGGGATCTGCATTGGAATCACAAGGTTCACAAATAAGGGACACATTGCTCGAGCAGTGCTTGAGAGTATGTGCTTTCAGGTGAATGATGTCCTCAGCTCCATGCACAAGGATGCTGGAGAGGCAGGAGAAGTAAAGAGCGCAGAAGGGGAGTTCTTGTTGCGTGTAGATGGTGGCGCTACTGTTAATAATCTTCTCATGCAGATCCAGGTAAAATTAAAATATTCTTCTCTTTCCAGCAGTCTTATACAAAGAAAAGCGGTAGGAGTACTATATTACTAGCTTTTCCACTAGGAGCATTATCTTGTAGATGAAAAATACATGTTCCATTTTCTGTGGATGGCTGAACTGGAGCAAGGTTAAGAATTAATGAATTTCAGTTGTTCATCAACAGAAATATTAGCATCACGTCGAAGGGTTCATGTTTTTGTACTTGTTGGCTTTCTAAAAACGGATAATTGCAACTCTTTAATGGATAAATGCAATAGGCTAACTCTTTTTGTCCCCCTGTCCATTAAGATTCATGGAAAACACCGATTATTACTTCCACAGAAATGGACCAGCCACTTCTGGGACATACTCTGCAGTAAGACAGTAGATACAGCAATATGTTCTGAGATTTGGCCTGTGTAAAAACTGTTTTCATTTCATCTCGTGAACAGACTGTAGCAAAGTATGTCAATAGTCTTAAAAAACTGTACTGATTTATTTGATACTTTGGTTAATTACTAGCAACATATACACCCACCTGCAGGCTGATCTATTGGGTAGCCCAGTTGTCAGACCTGCTGACATTGAGACAACAGCCCTTGGAGCTGCATATGCAGCTGGATTGGCTGCTGGAGTATGGACTGGGGAGCAAGTATTTGCTGGCTTGCACAAAGAGAATACGACAGTGTTTCGCCCGCAGTTGGATGAGACCCACAGGAAGAAGAGAGCAGACTCCTGGTACAAGGCGGTTTCAAGATCATTCGACTTGGCTGATCTATCTCTGTAAATTAATTAGTCGGTCAGTGATCGTCTGATGGGTGATGGGCGATGTATCTGTTTTCAGCAGTTGCCAATGAATAAGATGGTCTTCACCGGGGTTTTTTAACTACTTGTTACTTGTTTGTACTAAAAAGTAAAAACAGATGCTAAACATATCTTTACAAACATGAGTACAGGAATGTACTTAAATTTTGAGCAGGAAGTACTTTCGGAATATTTATGATATATTCCGGGAGCACGAATGGTTTGCCTGATCGGTCGATAGGCAGATGGCTTGAGGAGCCCCAATATCTGTTTAGTCACTGCTCGCACATGCTGTTTGCCTGTTTTGGTCTGATGTTAGGAACGCTGCCTCTTATCCTTGTGCTAGATATTGACCAGGCTTAAGAGGGGCTACAACCTACAGGAATCTCTGGTCGAGCTAGTAAACTCTTTTCCCTTGTTTATGTCTCTTTAGGCGATTCCTCTACTCTTCTACTTCATGCTCGATATCTTATGGACTTAGACGCATGTGCGAACAGTCATTCAATATCTTAGGGGGTGTTTGGATACGAGGTGTTAAACTTTAACAGTGTCACATCGGATGTTCGGATGATAATTAGGAGAACTAAACATGAGCTAATTATAAAACTAATTGCAGAACCCTGTGTTAATTCGCGAGACGAATCTATTAAGCCTAATTAATCCATCATTAGCAAATGGTTACTGTAGCACCACATTGTCAAAATCATGGACTAATTAGGCTTAATAGATTCGTCTCGTGAATTATACTCCATCTGTGCAATTAGTTTTGTAATTAGCCTATATTTAATACTCCTAATTAGCATCCAAACATCCGATGTGACGGGTGTTAAAGTTTAACAGCTGGTTGCCAAACAGGCCCTTAGTAGGCATTACGTACTGCAGCACCGATCTTCTAGAGTGGCACTTGGTTTCCTTTGCCAAACACTGTTTTTTCGCAAATGCACTCGACAGTTCCAATTTACATAATTATGCACTTCTATTAAGGAATACATATCCACTTTTCTTTGACAAACTGGGGAATAATGTACTACAGTACAATGGGATCACTTAACATTTACAAAGCCGGTGATGACTCTCTATCAGGATCGAATAGTGGAGATTGGAGAACATAGCTCTGAAGTCTGAACTGACATCGAGAGAAACAAGGCATGATTTATTGGGTAATCGTGATTAGCTTCAGCAGAGCATCGCCCGGCTGCACGGGGGAAGGCGCCCGAAGACTGTCCTGCGAAGTACCCCTTCTCTTCTTCAGCTCCGGTGGCTCCCATGCCGCCTGCTGCCCAAGACGAGTCGAGCAGCAAGCCACAGATTCATTCAGATGTGTCGACAGATGGTGAAGGAAAAAAGAAATTCAGAAGAAAGTACTCACTGTTGGCAGGCTTCAATGGCGTTTCCATCTTTTCGCGGTCACCCTTCAGCATGTCCTCCACCCAACTGCCGGCGGGACAAGGGCCAGACTGGCTAGCAAAAGAACGGCGAGGAAGAGTGACGAAACTTTCGCAGCCATGGTCAGGACGTTCTGGTTGCTCTGGTGGTCGATGGCACGAGCAGAGCCGGGGCGTTGAGCTTTTATGGCTTCTCAGCGAAAGCTGCAGTGACCCAAACCGCGTGGTGATCGGTGTATTTCAACAAACATATCTTCTAGGTTTGGCTTCTACGGCTTTGAAATAACTCACCCTACTTTCAGAGTTCCAGCGAGTATTTGACATAGGGGTGTTTGGGAGGAGGGGGCTAAATTTTAGCCTCCGTACATCGAATGTTTGGATACTAATTAGGAGTATTAAATCTAGACTAATTACAAAACTAATTACACAACCTCTAGGCTAAATCGCGAGACGAATCTATTAAGCCTAATTAGTCCATAATTTGATAATGTGGTGCTACAGTAAGCATTCACTAATGATGGATTAATTAGGCTTAATAGATTTTTCTCGCGATTTAGCCTAGGGGTTCTGCAATTAGTTTTGTAATTAACTTATATTTAGTCCTCCTAATCAGTATCCGAATATTTGATGTGACAGTACTAAAGTTTAGCCCTGGTATCCAAACGCCCCCATAATCTTTTTGAAACGTTATATATGACATAAGTTAGGGGTTATGATGCATAAAGTTTAAGATAGTGTTTGGTTCGTGCTAAGGTAATGTAAATGTAAAGGGAATCAAATTACAGTGTATTTAGCAACGGAATGAATGATTAACCTTTTTGTTTGGTTACACTCTGTTAACATAATCAGATTACGATGTGGGTGCTGTATCTGGTTACGGTGGAGGAGGAGTAAGAAGTTTGTATAGATATTATTTAGGTAAACCATAATACATAGCAAAAGAGAAAAAAAAGGAGCGGGAGAGCCAAATGAATCGAAAGATTCATGTTTGGTTCGGGAAGAGATCATAAAAATTGTAAACTTAATAGCAAGATAATCTACTTTATTTATTAGATAATTTAGATAATTGAAAAGGGATTCGATTACAGTACCACCGCAACCAAACATGTGTAACGAGATTTGTTACTGAACGCCACCTAAGATCGTTGAACGTTGAGCCGTAAAAAAAACAAAGAGTGAAAAAGAAAAACCGGACTATTTTTCCTTCAGATCTGACCGCCACTACTTTTTTAACAACATTTTCTGATGAGAGATTTCCGTCCGTTTTACCCTATACAGCCCTCATTTCCTCAATTCAAGAGAGTAGCCCTAAATCCCCTCATCGACGGCTTCTGCGCGAGGCCATGTAAGTTCCAGCTTCCAACTTCTCACAGCCTCCGCGGATCTAAGGAAGAGAGAAGCCAATTTGATGCCCCTTAAGTTTGCATCCTAGCGCTATCCGTCACAGCACTTTTCTCTAGTCCGCCATGAATTAGTTGTTGGTTCGTCTCCACTTCATGGAATCACGACTATTCTGCCTGACATTTGGTCGTGGAATCACGGTCTTCTAGTTAAATTTATCGTTTGACTTTGTACAGGGAAAAAAAAATCTTAGTGTCATGGTTGGGTTTGGGCTCTCTTCTGCGCAGGAGGCCGATCCCAAATCTGATCCCATTCGAGTCCCAACCTTGGTCATGCCATGATGTTTTTCCTGCCCCAGGTTCACGCCACGAATTAACTCCTGCTGTTCAGTGGTGAACTGGCAATAGCCTGATCTTTCTTTTAAGTACTGTGTTGAATCCCCTAAAAACCTAGTGTGTTAATGCCTGTTTTTCACATTGTTTTAAGTTAATTGTTGGAAACCAATTATCAGGGCATGCCAGGAACTTAGCATTCATGCTTGAATCTCATAGGAATTTCATAGTAACTAGCAATAAAGAGTGTGTTCATTGTTAAATTTCCTGTAAGATCATCCATTGCAAATGTAGCCTGAACGTTTTGGCCATTCCCTAGGTAGAGAGAATTTGGAACACATGATCTTTTTAATCCATTTGAGGAATTAAATGTACCCATGAAGTTTATGTGTTCCTAACAAGTCCTACAGGTTAATAGTCTGTTCCAATAGTATGAAATTAATGAGTCATTAGGATAATGATTTTTTTTATAAAATTTGTATATGAATGTTAAGCAGATTCGTGTAGACCAAATGATGAGTTCGGGCATCAAAAGAAGAACAGATTATATTGACATTCACAAGATGGGGACTTCCATGAGAAAGGAAATCCATAGTTACTGGTTACATTATGACTTTGCCTGCAGTGCGGCCAATCCCTTCTCACTGCATAAAGTCCCACAACACATCCTTGGGGTCGATAGGACTGCTTATGAGCCAATAATTCTTTCCATTGGGCCATATTACCATGGAAAGGAACCTTTACAGGCTATGGAGAAGGAAAAATGGAACTGTAGCAGAAACTTGCAAGATTACTTGAAAGTGATTGTTCGATCTGAGAGAAGAGCAAGGACCTGTTACTCAGAGGATACAAAAATGGAGAAGAAAAAAAATCTTCAGATGCTCTTGCTTGATGGGTGCTTCATACTTGTCTTCCTTAATGGAATGGGAAATGAAGAGGGAAACCGAGGAACAGATGAGGGTTGCAGCACTAGTCAAGAAATACGAAGTGAAACCATCAACAACACAGCAAGCTTAAGTCTTGAAAAGAAAGAAGAATCCAACATTGAAAGAACAACTCGCGAAGATTACCAGAGTAATAATAATTTGGAACTTTGTGAGGTACGAAGCAGCAGTGACCCTAAAGAAAAAACGATGAACCAGAACAGTCAGGAGCTAAATGATTCTGCTGGAATGGGGGGATGGTACAGTTGCTGTCTGATCCATGATTTGCTTTTGTTTGAAAACCAAATTCCTTTCTATATCGTGGAAGGAATTTATGAAGTGTTTAACAGGACAGAGACAGAATTAAATTTTCTTGCAGAAAGAATTGCTGAGTGCATGGAGAGTATCTTACGTCACTATCCAATCGCTATTCAGTCATCTGATAGGCCCAAGAAATTTCATCACTTGCTCCACTTGTGTCATATATACTTCAGGCCTAGCCAGAAATTTGAGAAGAAGAATCAGGACCAAGCAAGGCTGCGGTCCTTCTGCCGCATTCTTCAATTTTTTGAGAAGAATTTCCCTTTTCATTTTGGAAAGAAATATGCCAGTCTTGGTCACAAACCAGACGAAATCCAGCAATTATCCTTGCAAACTCATCAATTGGTTTGTTTGGAATCTGAACATCTTCCAAGTCGATGGCGTCGAGCAGTGCAGTATCATAAAGCTGGAGTTACACTTAGAAAAGGGAGCATGATCAATATAACAGGCACTCACTATTGGATGTAAAGTTCAGCAATGGGACCATAGAAATTCCTTGTTTACCGATCGATGAGAATACTGAAGCTCTTTTCAAAAACTTAATTGCATTGGAACAGACGAATCCAAAATATGGAAATGGTCTCACAGCCTATATCTCTTTCATGTCTCAACTTGTAACCACGCCTGATGATGCGGCATTGCTCGTTAATAAAGGGATTATAGTACACATGATGGACAGCGACGAAGAGTTGTCATCTCTGTTTGCCAGGTTGGTTAAGCAAGTAGTGATCAATGCTGAGACCAACTACTACCTCAAGTCTATGTGCCAGACACTGGAAAGCCACTACCAGAGTAGACTAAACCGATGGACCGCATGGTTGCGTGGCTTGTGCTTGCGGTCTTAGCCACCATTGCCGTGCTTATCTGCACAGTTGTTCAGACCATATTCACAGTGCTGGCCCACGTCAAGCCACCACAATAGCCGTAAGGGGTAAGGACCACTGAGAAGTGATTTATCTTTTCATGATCATGCAAAAGTTTTGCATGTTGATCTAATGACTTGTGAGAAGGGATTTCTCGGCAGATACTTCATTTAAACTTATTTTTGCAATCATCCCCGTTCTCAAAAGAGAACTGTATTGTAGCCCTTCAACTTTTAAAGAAGTGCCACTTAAGTACCGAAGCCGGAAAAGTAATTTGACTGGTCTTTGAATTTGCAAAGTATCACTTCAGTTCATCAACATGCTTTTAGGCCATTATGGCCTTTTAGCAACTAAGAACTAAATGGCACAACATGCAAATTTATTATCAATATGCTTTTAGGTAATTATTAAGCGTTTCAGTGACTCAGGACTAAATGGCACAACATGCAAATTTATGGACCAGTAGAGGTAATATTCAAAATTTATGGCTCCAGGTGGTAACTCGACAAGTTTAACGATTTATACAGTTTATTTATTGCTTGTTTAATATTTAATCTTGATGTTCTATCATTTTTCTTAGTAAGTATTATGCTTCTAATTTCAAGTAGAGTTAACATTCAAATTTAAGGCCCCAGGGGACGACTCGACAAGTTAAACAATCTATACAGTTTAGTGCTTCCAAAGTTTGATTAAGTTGTTGTATTATTTTTCTTAGCAATTTGTTATGCTTCTAATTTCAAGTCCATCAGGAATTTCTCGAAAAGGCTTTTTAACTTCGAAATTTTCTATGTAACTTAGAAGTAGCAAAAGTCTATATTTAAAGCCCTTAAATGTCTAATTAATGGTTCGATGCTATACATGGAAAGAGAGACGAGTTGGCACTCTGCGGTGCCAGTAATCATTGTGAAGACAACAAGTGCTTTACCAATCATTTTGAGGTAGTGCCTAAACTTATAATGTTGGGATGATCCTAGCTGCTCTGCAGCGCAGAATTCCGCAGGCGTGCTGGTGTTAGGAAGAGAAGATTTACCAGGAGCCAGCCGAACCTTAGCTTCTCATGGCAGAGGCCAGAGGCCAAACAAAAGGGGAAAATAGACAAATATACTTAATTATGCTTCTCTTACTCAATCGGTCACATCAAGATAAATTCATGAAACAGGAGTTGTTTTTTATTCCACGAGAAGATAACGGAATCACTTGGGATATGGTCTATTGTCCATTGATTCATGCCGATTCATCCCTTCAGTGAAGCTAACATGCTCTTGCCTTGCAGGGCGTAATGCGGGGAGGACGGAACACCATGTTGGGTGCATAAAGTATTGCCTTCTCTTCTCCAATACTGCCGACTTTACCAACTTCTCCTGGCCAAAACGACAATAACTATATGAGCTTTTAGTTAAGGCTTGAGAAAGACGAATAAGATACCAGCAGGAGGAGACGATGGTGAGAACAAACCGTTGGAACCACCTTTTCCCACACCACGATTAATCAGTGAAGACGATGCATCGAGCTTTGGATTTTCTACTGGCAGTTGTCGTGATGTCACGACATAGGCGAGCTGGCTGGTAGCGAGAAGAAGAATGGCAAAGGCGATGAATGTCTTCGCCATCATCTTTGCTGTACATTCTGCAGCGACGGAGCTGCTACTTATATAATGGAGGGCATCCTAGCGGCTTTGGAGCACGGAATTCAGAAGGTTCGGTGATGACAAGTCCTTTTAGCTAGGTGGAACCAAAATCTAGTAGCTAACTAGGTGGAATCAATTGACCTGTTCGCTTCAGCTTATCAGCCGGCTTATCAGTCACCAAACAATATTTTTCTCTCATAACAAATCAGCTGTTTTAATTTTTCAGCCGGCTTATAAGTCCAGCCGAACAGGCCGAATATATAGTAGCCTGCCAAACCTTATGATTAATCTGACAACCTTCACATGTATGGAGGACAGGTGTCGCTTCATCTCTTGTTTTAGCTGTCGCATGTCTACAACTTCGGTAACCCGAGATTTATAATGTCAATATGGAATATTTTGTCGTAGTCAGGAACTTTAGAAGTCACAAGGTAACTTTCTCATATATCTTCGACATGTTTTTTTTGAAGTAATATATCTTCGACATGTTTAATGTATGAATTCTACCTCTCACTTCTAACTGTAAAATTGCCCTCCTGATTACACAAAAATAAGCGCCCGAGCGCTGGCACTTGAATTGTCCAGGCGCTAATAACTCCACACGTTTTTAAACCTACAATAAACACTTGTGTGCAAATAGATGTGCACCCCGTACGTCCTCAAACACACGCATTAGTGATAAGCACAATACATCTTCTAATATAGTACGTTAGCAAGATTTTCCAAATGCATTAATAAATAAAGTTCTTAAAAGTATGGTAGGATGAAACATTTTTATGAGTAATCACTAATGCGTGTGTTTCTCAAATGATCATCCATATGCAATAGAGCATGTTATTTTTTGAGGGATTTTTTTTTGCCATAGTTAGTTTTAGAATGGTTTTTACATTTTTTATCAGCGGAGGGAGAAGATTACTCTACTATTTGCCACTTTCGCTGACATGGCGTGACACCTGCCAGCATGAAATGAGATTGTGAATTGTCGATTTTGCCCCTTCTACACTCCACTCCACTCCCGTTCCTCCTAAACTCCCGCTTTCCCTTTTCCTTTGGAATTCCTCCTGCCTCCGTCGCAAACTTACAGGAGACCTGGCGAGCTGGATCGGGATCCCGCTGCCCAATCCACCTCTGATCCGTTCTCCCCCACCATGGGTCATTCATATTCCTGATTATTATATGCAATCACCAGCGATCCGCATTTGCAGCACCTTCCTCTTGGAGATCCCGATCATTTGAAGCTCCCTCATCGCGTGATATATGTCAGTATTTCGTCCGTTTCACCTCTTCAATTCTTCTCAACAACAATGTCGTGATCTTAATTTCGTCATAATTCGATAAAGTGGATGTCTGCTTAGAAAACCTTTTTGCCTTCCGATGCAAGTATTGTGTTAGGGGTCCCTTTATTTTCTCTAGAATACAAGGCCTCAATAGTGAAAATTATTTCTTGAAAGATCACTAGTGAAAATTGTTGCTATACCCTTTCGAAAAAAAGAAATTGTTGCTATACTGCTGGCCCAACAGCGTTTAAGTTGAGGCACCAACAAAACTTTTGTCGGCCACAAGATGTTCATCCACAGAGAAGCTAAAAATGGCACCATTCGTTTCAAAAAAAGAAGGGCACCATGTTTTGGATGAAAACTTGCGTTTTAAATGAAAAATAGCTGCAATTCTACACAAATGCACTGCATACTACTAGAAACTACATATATCTTTAAGTAGGAATACTAATGTGTTTTTTCTTAAAATAAAGCAGGAGCACTGCTGATTCATTTAAGGAGATAGAAATTCATGCTTACAATAAGTTCGATATTACATAGGATAATTAGCTCTCTAGGCTTACTCATTAATAAAACTAAGATACACTAAACCAACTCGGGGTACCGCAAGCTCTCTGACGCAACTTAACATCATCTTGTATCATGTCGAACACTTGCATCGGCCGGAGAGATTTTCCTTCAAACACTCGTCAGTTGCACTCCTTCCTATGTTCCATGCAGTGAGGATTAGATACGCGGCCACAGATCGGCCTTGCTTCTTGTTGAATGGCGCAAGTGATCTCCTCTACCACTGTTCCACTTCTACATCATCATCTTCCGGTATCTTGAATATCCCCCCGGTCCAGTTACTCACCAGCATCCATACTTCCTTGGCATAACTGCATTGAAGGCATAGATGTGTTGCTATTTCTGCTTCCTGATCACACAATGGGCATTCCTGTTTGCATTGCCAATTTTGAGCCACCATCTTATTAGCTGTCAGTATTTTGCTCTGTATCAACAGCCATGCAAATAACTTATGCTTAGCTTCAGCATGAGCCTGCCAAATGACTTTGCCATCAAAACTACTGTAAGTTCCCCTCAATTGTGCATGATAAGCTGATCTTGAGGTGTATGAGCCATTTGATGTCCACCTCCATTTGATTTGGTCCTCCTCATCACTGAATTCAGTATTCTACACCAAGTCCCATAAGATGACAAACTCTGCCATTTGTTCGACCAACTGCATCCTCCATAAACCTCTAGTCCAGTTGTGGTCAATTAGATCCTCCCTCACCGTCTTATTTTTCCTCCATGCCAATTTGTAGAGGCTTGGAGCTATATCTCTAAGTGCCCTTCCATTGACCCAAGAACATTGCTAGAATTTGACCCTATTCCCATTTTCCAATGTAACAATTGTACTGGCTCTAAATAGTTGCTTGTCCACCTCAACACATGGGGTAGCAGATCCTACCCATGGTCGATCAGTTTCAGTCCACTCATACCATAACCATCGGAGCTGAAGAGCTCTACTAAAAGCACCAAGTTCAAGGATACCCAAACCACCAAGGTTCTTCGGCAGTGTTGTTTTCTACCACTTTACTAGACAATGTCCTCCACTAGTCTGCTTCGATCTTTCCACAGGAAGTTTCTTCTAATTTTGTCTATTTTCCTCAATGTCCATTTCTTCCGTGCAAATATTATGATGAAGTAGATTGGCATAGAAGTCAGAACTGATCACACAAGAGTGAGCCTTCCAGCAAGTAACTTTCCTTTCCATGCAGGTAGTTTTGCTGCTACTGGATCAATTAGTGGCTGCACTTCTATTCTTTTCAATTTTCTTAGGCTCAGGGGCAACCCAAGGTACTTGCATGGAAAGCTTTTGA
The DNA here is from genome assembly GCF_000263155.2 of Setaria italica. NCBI lineage: Eukaryota > Viridiplantae > Streptophyta > Magnoliopsida > Poales > Poaceae > Setaria > Setaria italica. The sequence goes on along the minus strand of NC_028456.1, from coordinate 31,467,550 downwards.
CTTCACATGGGAAACTTTCCAAAATTGAATTGATGTTCAGATCCTCACATCTGATAGGATGTGCAACACTTTTTTGCAGGTTTATCTTCAGCCCTGACACCCGGCCAAAAGCATAAAAATTTCCTCTTACCAGATCAATCTCCTCTCTAATCGGGTTAACAAAGGCTGTTGTGTCATCAGCATATAAGCTTATTCTAATCTTTGTTGTTCTATTCTTAATTGGTGACAATGTGGACTCATTTTTAGCCATTGCTAATAGCCTTTGCAGTGGTTCTAAGGCTAGGATGAATAACATAGGTGACAATGGATCTCCCTGCCGAAGTCCAGTTCGATGCTTGAATTTTTTGGTTTGTGACCCATTTACCAGTACTGCCGATGTTGCTGTGTGCAGTAGTATAGAAAACCATTCCCTCCATCTGCTCCCAAATCCCATATGTTCCATTACCTCCATTAAATAGTCCTATCTAACTGTGTCAAATACCCTTGCAATGTCAAGCTTTAGGCAGCTAGCCACACCGGTTGCCACATTCGGCCATTCATCTAATCCTTTTCTCAGTTCCTGTTGCAGCCTTGTAGGACCCAGCGCAGGTGCAGTAAAGAAGTATTCTTGTGTTGCTTTTTTTCTCCATTCATACAATCATACTCTTGCAATTAAAACAAATATTGATGCATGCAGTAAGAAGTGTTCCTCAGTTCTTCTCCATTCATACTCTTGTAATTAAAACAAATATTGATGCATGCATTTTTTTTATTTGTAGAATTGTTGAATTATGAAGAGGAACAGAGACATATTTTGGACTATTTGTATTATATTATATACTATATATGCAACTTTTGCACTCAAGTGTTTAATTTAAGACTTGGTATGTTAGTTTTGTTAATTTTTGAAATTGCTTACCGAATTACATATGGATTGTGCTGTTTATATATTTATCGAACCAAATTATGTATGAAAAATTTATCGTGACATACTTATGATAAAATCCTAGCTATGACACTGTTGCGAACTGAAAATCTCTGAAGTCTGCTAGTGTCTCAGAATGCTACACTGTATGTTTGCTTTCGTATTATAATAATTACTACTAATTCATTACAATGAACATTTTCTATGGTTGTATGCGCTGGGTGCTGCTAGCGGCATTCGGCGACATACAGTGCGCCATTGTGCTCATCACCCTCATCTCCAGATTGAGATCACTGGACTGGGGATTTGCATTGAAGCATACGAGTTGCTGGGCAGCCGCAGCCCGCAGCTGCTGCAATCACTACCGAACAGGCTCTTGTTTTGTTAATTTCTCTGGTCTAAGGTATTGGACATTTGGACTCCGAGTGTCGTTGTCTCTCTCGATGGCGTGTCAGCATCCCAGACCGTGTCATCCAACTCTTCACTTTAGCTCCGTTTGAAGACTCCGACTAAAAATTAGTTCAATGTTTTGATACTAATTAGAACATATAAATATGATCTAATTGTATAGGTCGTGGCTAATTGATGAGTAGAATCCATTTACCTAATTAGTTTACAATTAGCTTATATTGTGCTATAGTACATATGGGCTAATCATCGAATCCGATTGAATGACTTGTGGAACGCCAAGTTTGGTGCCGTACCCGTACTGTTCCAGTTGCTTCTCTCTACTTTTTAAAGTAAATTACACTCATCATACAACAATGTATCGCTTTAGTCCAACATCTTGCAAAACATGCACGCTCGTATACAGTCCAAAATACATGCACAAGCAGTATGAAGTGGGAGTAGCGTTCTTTAATCCACATAAGGCGCTGCGTGTTTTCATTTGCTTTAATTGGATCGTTTTTGAGTAGTGGAAATTAAAGAACACAAGGAGCATCGGTGGGTGGACTTAGGGATTACCGCACATAGGCCACAAAATGTGAACAGCCAGGTGCAGGCACGACAGCGATTCCACAGAATATGGTGCTCGCTTCCCCTCTGGCGACTGTGATGGAACTGTGTCTATGTGAGCAAGACGTTCTCCCTGTTCATTATGGCTGGTTCCCGTTCCATAACACGTAATTTATGTAGATCTGTGTTGATTCGGAGTGGTGCACAAGGTGCTGCCCGTGTGTTAGTGTGTATCACTACTATTCGAGGAACTACCAATTTTGTTTTGGACTTTTATTGACTTCTGGATTATCAATATTTTCTAGGAATTTTTCCAGTTTAATTAAGGATTGCAAAGATGCAAGTACTGAACTATTAAGTGGTTAAGGGGGTGTTTGGGAACACCCTATTAAAGTTTAACACCTGTCACATCGAATGTTTGGATACTAATTAGGAGTACTAAACATAAGCTAATTACAAAACTAATTGCATAGATAGAGTATAATTCGCGAGACGAATCTATTAAGCCTAATTAGTCCATGATTTGACAATATGGTGCTACAGTAACCATTTGCTAATGATGGATTAATTAGGCTTAATAGATTCGTCTCGCGAATTAGCACAAGGTTCTGCAATTAATTTTATAATTAGCTCATGTTTAGTTCTCCTAATTAGCATCCGAACATCCGATATGACACTGTTAAAGTTTAGCACCTCGTATCCAAACAGCCCCTAATTCTGAACCCTGAGAGCAAGTACTGAACTATTAAGTGGTGTACTTACTGAATCCTTCAGGCCAACCAGAGGAATCCGTCAGGGTGACCCGATCTCCCCCTACCTTTTTCTCTTATGTGCCGAAGGTCTGTCTAGTTTGTTGAAGTCTGATGGGCCGATGTATCTATCCAGAGGTGTTCGCGTGGGTGTCCATGCCCCCTGGATCTCGCATTTACTCTTTGCGGATGATTGCATAGTTTTCTCAGAAGCATCGCAGAGAGGGGCTCAAAGACTGCAGCAAATACTGGAGATTTATAGCAGAGGGTCAGGCCAGTTAGTGAATCGGGACAAATCTGCGGTATTCTGGACCTGGTGCGGTAGCAGTTAAATGAAAACAGTGGTCCGAGAGACCTTAAATATTGATCAAGAAGCACTGGCTGAAAAGTATCTGGGGTTACCTACAGCCGTTGGGCGCTCAACCACAGATACTTTTGAATTTATCCCAACAAGAATAAGGAAAGCAATGGGGAGTTGGAGTGGTAGAGAGGCCAGCTGGGCAGGAAGGGAGATCCTACTGAAATCAGTTGCACAGGCCATTCCAACTTACTCCATGAGTTGTTTTCTACTCTCGAAGACAACGTGCAAAAAGTTGAAGTCCCCGATCGCAAATTTCTGGTGGGGCAATTCAGCTGACAGTAAACGCATCCACTGGATGAGTTGGGATCGGCTCACAACCCCAAAAGCCAATGGAGGGATGGGATTCCGGGATGTGAGAAATTTCAATCTTGCTATGTTAGGCAAGCAGGGCTGGAGACTGATGACTAATCCAGATAGTCTCTGTGCAAAGGTTCTGAAAGGAAGATACTTTCATGATGGGTCTTTTCTGACGTGCAGCAGAAAACGTCACTCAAGTCACACTTGGCGAGCCATCCTCGCTGGTCGGGAAGTATTACAAAAAGGACTGATCCGGAGGGTGGGAGATGGGAATTCGACACACATATGGAGACATCGATGGCTCCCTGACCATTTCAGGGGTCGCCCACTCACGCCTGATGATGGACAACAGGTAACACTGGTCGCTGAGCTGTTGTCGGAAAATGGTCAGTGGAATGGCGACCTGATCAGGGAGATTTTCATCCCGGTCGATGCAGCGGCCATCCTTCGCACCCCGGCCCGACCATTTCGAGAGGACATTTGGGCCTGGGATCGGGAACGGCATGGGTTCTATTCGGTTAAATCTGCATATCGCTTATTAGATGAAGAGCGAGTGGGGAATACAGTGGGTTCGGAAGCTGCAAGTTCTGGGTCCTCGGTATGGCAAAAAATTTGGAAACTGAAAGTTCCCCCCAAGGTCAAGGTTTTCTGGTGGCGAGTGATTCATGAATTCCTTCCATCGCGCCAAGTCCTTCACCGGAGGCATATGGAACTAATTGCTAACTGTGAAGACTGCGGTGCAGTGTCTGAATCAATTCGCCATGTCCTAATGGAATGCACAATTGCCAAAAGATTCTGGGAAGTTACAAAGGCAGGCACTGGAGTGAAGCTCCCGGCCCTGCACCCGGAAACCTGGGCACACGATCTAGCAGAGGGTCCGCAGGTTACTGAAGCTGAACAACAAGTCATCATCATTGGTATGTATGCGTTATGGTCACAGAGGAATAAGAGAAGACATGGGGAGGTGGTTCCTCCGATTGAAATTGCTGTCAGGTGGGCAACAGACCTAGCATTCGATCTGGGGCAGGTATTCCTCCACCAGACCCCAATGCCGACCACAAGACATGAGCCAATTTGGGAACATCCTCCTCAGGGGTGGCTCAAATGTAATGTGGATGGTGCCTTCTATGATCGATCTGGCAGCGGTGCCACTGGAGCAGTACTACGGGATAGTAGCGGGACATTTGTGAGAGGAGGAGCCAAATGGTATGATCATTCTCTGGATGCCCTCACTATGGAAGCCATTGCGTGCAGGGATGGCCTGGCACTAGCAATCCAATCAGGTGCCCGCAAGATTTGGCTAGAGACTGACTGCCAGCAACTTGTTCAGCTCTGGCAGTCGGGTTCCTATCAGAGATCAAGCATCGCGCCATACCTACAGGAGATGTTGGAGCAAAGTTTAGTCTTTCTTGATTTCAAGTTTTCTTTTATTTCTAGAACTTGTAATAAGATAGCACATGTACTAGCAAAAAGGGTCACAGGTGACACTAGAGCTGCGTGGTGGACTCGTGTACCAGCCTATGTGTCGAACCTGCTGACAGAGAACTGTAATCAGCCCCCTAGAGAATGAATGAAGTTCTGAGTCTCAAAAAAAAAATATAAGTAGTTCATTCTGAAACTTTCGAGCACATTGCACTACTGAAAGGAAGTTTCATTTGCATCCGAATTGCATGAACATTCACATTGAATCTACACTGAAAGTTATCTTCTGTGCCAAATTGCGTTGCATGATCCTACATACACACACCTACATGGCTACATGGCAACACTTGTTGTTCATGTGTTCGTGGCTCCTATACGCTGATGCGTGCACGCCTAGTTCTGAACTTCTTTATATCCATCTTGATCCTTCCACGACGCTCGGCGCCACTAGTGCCACGATGACCGTGACCGCGGTCTCCCTTCAGTTGTCCTGCACAACCTCTGAAGCCATTGCATTAACTCTTTTTTTTTAGTGGGTGCTGGCGTACTGCTACAGTTGCTATATGCATTGGCGAGGCCTGATCGAGTGATCGTCCACCCAGATCTTGTCATCCTGATCGCTGTTCGCTAGTGTTGTGCGCGGAAACCACCTCTGCCGTCCCACGAGGCCATGATGGTCATGACCCATATACCATCACCCGTTAGAGTTAGACCATCGCCGCGACCGCCACCGCCATCGGACCACCACCACCTCCACCTCCCCCCGCACCACCTGCCGCCACACTCCAACCGCACCCGCACCCCCCACCCCGTCACCGCCGCCGCTGTCCCCACTCCGCACCGGTCCGGTCCCCCTCCCCTCCCCGATGTCCACCCCGTCCGCGCCGCCGCCCTGAACTACTACTATGATGAAGCGCCTCTCCTCGCGCCCGCTGCGCTTCCTCCGCCGCTGCCTCCGCGTGCGCCCGCTCGGGCGCCCCGAGATCCGCCGCGACCCGCGCGAGCTGCCGCGCTGCTCCCCATGCGCCGCCGCGACCCCGTCTCCCTCCCCCCGCCTCTACGCCTGCCTCTCCTGCGCCGCCGTCTTCTGCCCCTCCCACGCCGCCTCGCACGCATCCGCCTCCGCGGGTCCCGGCCACCAGATCGCCGTCGACGTCGACCGCGCCGAGCTCTTCTGCGCCGCCTGCGGCGACCAGGTCTACGATCCCGACTTCGACCACGCCGTCTTCCTCGCCCAATCCTCCTCGCTCCTCCCCTCCACCTCCTCGACCTCCGCCGCCCCGGCGCCCCGCAAGCGCCGCCGCGTCGATTACCGCGCATGGGCGCCAGATCCGGCCGAATTCGCGCTCATGAGCTCCGCGGACCCCACCTCCTCCGCGTCCGCCGCGGCGCCCGCGGGGCTGCGCGGGCTCAACAACCTCGGCAACACCTGCTTCATGAACTCCGTGCTCCAGGCGCTCCTCCACGCGCCCCCGCTCCGGAACTACTTCCTCGGCGATCGGCACAACCGGTTCCTCTGCCCGCGCCGCACGCCCGTCAGACACCGTGCCGCGGAGGCCGACGCCGCCAAGGTCGCGTGCCTCGCCTGCGATCTCGACGAGATCTACTCCGCGGCATTCTCCGGGGAGCGCATGCCATACAGCCCCGCCAAGTTTCTATATAGGTCTGGACTCTGGATCTCGGGCGCTATCACAATGGTTCATGTCATTTTGGGTTTATAGCACCATGCTGTCGTTCTTTCTGTTGGATCCGTTGCGTATTGGGAAAGCAAAGTTAATATATATGTTAGTTAAAATGGGTGCCTGGTGTATTGTAACGTGGGAGAGGGAGTCCTGCCGGAGATGTTGAATTGTATTTATCCCTTGCAAAGATATAGTGTTATTTGGATCATGTGCCTTGGTATTGTTTGCATTTAGATCATAATCATGCTGGATTGCAAATGGAATGAGCCGAAAACGTGTAACTAAAGAGGGAGACATCTAGCATTATGATATTGCAGTGCGTGAAAAGGAAAGCAGTTAACACATCTTAACACATGCAGATTGTTTGATGACATAGCGTCCTATATAGAGTATATGAACCTAAGCTCTCAAGTTAACATATTGGGCTTAACTTAAGTCATCTGGCATGCTTTAGCAGTCATTAAACTGACACTCTGAAAATTAAAGTGATCAAATACATGAACAGCTGTAAATTCAATGCAGGTAAACGGTTTGCCGGGTGACTTTGAAGGTATTCTGTGGCACTTGCTCTATCGCCAGTTTGCTTTAATCATATGAATTGCATGCTTTAGGTCAATTTTGCTACATTTCTATGAGACTGAGCATAGAAAACAATGTGGCATCTATTTAATGTACCTCCTGAATGGAAATATTTAATTTTCTTCTGATTATTGAGTATCATTGTGATTTTTTAGTTGGTGGCAGCATGCATCAAACCTCGCAAGCTACGAGCAACAGGATGCACATGAATTTTTTATCTCCATCCTTGACCATATCCATGAAAATATAAAGGATGATCAGCACAAGTCACATGCCCAAGGTAGTTAGCTTCTCTTTTGTTACTTTGTCAATCAAAGATCTTTGCATATGCTGCGCTGAACTGAAATCTGCATTGTCTCTAAATATCACATTTTTATTTTATGTTCTGAACTAGTTTGCTGTTTGAGCTAAAATTTGTCTAAATCAAGGTAAAACCTTACTTTTGATAATAAGAGTGCAGCCAGATCCATGTGTTAGGATAGCAAAGCTTATAGAAACTATGGGTACTAATTGCAATGTTCACTGTTGGTCCCACGTTTCTTTGGAGCATAGCCCTGCCAGCAGCTTTGCACAAAAAAAGGCCAAACAGGAACAGGATAAGTGTCCCGTATTATTAGGTGAATAAACCAGCCTAATGTTTTGGATAGCATAGAATACTTTTTTTTTACTTGCTGTAATAATATGTCTTGAGTAAATTAATCTCAGGTAATGTCCCATCCTAACAGTGCAATCTGTTCTCATAATAGGCCATGGGGACTGTTGCATTGCCCACAGAGTGTTTTCTGGGATCCTGAGGTCAGATGTCACCTGCACAAGCTGTGGGTTCACATCCACAACTTTTGAGCCCTGTATGGACATTTCCTTGGACTTGGATGTTGGAGATAACAGTTCTTTTGGTGTTGCAAACACAAAGCCACATGCGCGCAACGGGGAACGGAGTTCGGCTGGTGTGAATTCCAAGGTCTCAACTCTTATGAGATGTTTGGAGCGGTTTACAAGGGCTGAGAGACTTGATGCTGAGCAAAAGTTCTTCTGTGAACGCTGCAATGAGAGGCAAGAGTCCCTGAAGCAAATGTCCATTCGCAGGCTTCCATTAGTTTCCTGCTTTCACATAAAGAGATTTGAGCATTCGTCAGTCAAAAAGGTGTCAAGGAAAGTTGATCACTGTTTGCAGTTCCCCTTTTCCCTTGACATGGCACCTTACCTGTCATCATCCATCCTCAGAAGTAGATATGGTAACCGCATATTTCCAGCAGAAGCTAGTGACGCAGATGCAGTTTCAGAACTGTCATCAGAATTCGAGATATTCGCAGTAATCACACATAGTGGTAAACTAGAAGCTGGCCATTATGTGACATATCTGAGGTTAAACAATCACTGGTACAAATGTGATGATGCCTGGGTAACGAGAGTCGAGGAGCATACTGTCAGAACTTCTCAGGCATACATGCTCTTCTATGTGCAGAAGACACTCTACTACAAAGCTTGTGAAAGAGCAGCTGCAGTCTGATCTGAACTCTGAAGCAAACATTGATGGCACTACTCCACAACACCAAGACAAGTTTTCATTAAATCAGGTACACATTTAGTTCGTCAAGAGGAAAAATGCATGGTATTAGTTTAAAAAACAAGGTATTTTCACAGCGCAGCCATCGAGACAGATGGTCAAAGTTTTGCATTCTCATTGACCTATAGTTCCAGTCAGAGGTAAGCTTTTTTGGCGATTTTCTTTACAGCCAGTTGACCAGAGGGAAGATGGTCGAATTTTATGCGTTGTATTATCGTATTATCCTGATTGATGGATTCTTGTGGTGGCTGGCTGGCTGCCACAAAACTGTAAGCGCTCATTATTTGATACCATTGATGGTGAGGATGCTCAAACCAGTCATGTTGGTATCTAATATTGGACTGAACAAGGAGAGGAGTGGAAACTGAAGAAACAGAACAAAAAGGGAACCGGATTTTTGATGCGTTCCTTTCAGTAATTGCATGCTTGCTCTACTGAAGGTAGAGTTTTCTTGCTGACATTGATCGCTCTGTATTGCCCCTTGCTTTTTACTTGTTGTCGTGGTTAATGGAGCTGAAATGTGCATGCCTTAGTTTCTACCACAGTTTTGCTTTGGCTCTTTTGATCTTGGCTTTTTGTCGAATGTACGTGCCCCACACAGTAAATGTGGCGTCCATACAGTACGTGCCCCATATCAGTAAACGCATCCACTGTGTTCGTTTAGGAGCATGGAGCTATCATGCGAGTTGCATATTGCCATTTTCTCGCTTGAAAACCATATAGGATCTCTGCCATGAGCTGGTGTGAATCTTAGGTGAATCCTATGGCCTATGGGTCCGGAACCTTGTGATTGTGAGGAATAAACATCCTCACAGTTTCATGGACCACAGCTGATGTTGTTGGGGCTCCCCTGCTCAACGAGCTTAAACATGAGGCCCGTGGCAAACGGCATCGAGCTACTCTGAATTAGACGTTTTGGTGTACTCCGTAGAAGGCTGATCTGGTCAGCAGAGGAATTTGAGCTATCCAGCAAGGGCCGGTCTGTGGTAAATTTTTCTGTCCGGCCAGCGGGTCGGCAACAATGAATCGTATCTGGGCAGAAATAGCATATGAAGTCTGGACTCTGGACCCTGCAGCAGCATGAACTAGGAAGCAGAGTTGCCACGGATTTCTGCCGTGCAAGTAGCATACGAAAAAACTGTGAGCACTGTACCCAAATTGAAACATGCTACGCATCAAATTATCCGGAAGAAACTAGAAGTAATTGGGAGTTGAGCTCATGTTACTCGATGGTTTACCTTCCTTAATCAGCCACGCACCTCTGCTTACCGACACGCATTACAGAAACAGTGCAGTAGCCGCATTCCGCAGGCGATCAAGCGTCGCCGCCGCCTTTTCTGTAACGAGAAGGAACCCACAGCGCACGCTACGCATGCCTCTTTCCACCCAAGCTTCGCTGGCCGCCGTGGAGCCGCCACCGTGCCCACACCGACATGGGGACGAAACCCACGACACGTCGAACGCACGGGCACGTTGCTTTGCTTGCTTAGTCCTTCGCAAATGTTGCCGGCGTCTCACCCAACCAGTACATAACGAACGGACACGCAGGCCTGATAATAAGCCATCAATGTCTCGGATCGTTTCGTCGCGTACAACTGCATGCGGTCTGCAATTCTTAGCTGAATTGGGGTACAGACACTTCCGTGCATGCCAGTGCTAGGAGCTAATGACTGATGAGCAATCTGGAGCACAGGAAATTTTCTGTTATTTGCGCATCAGCTATACATACATAGCATTCGTGAAAGCAACTAACTGCTCATCATAGATAGCACATACAAAACAAAGCTTTTCTGACGGTACTGAACTTCATGAGGATTAAAACAGTTGGAGTCGCTATACTACATGCGATCGTTGTCTGAAAAGGACCTGCCGCATTCATGTCCATATCTTGCCATTCATGGTCGATTGGGTACAGCACACAAGGAACCTCGACGTAACATATGACAAGTCCGTCGTACCTGAATCTTCTTTCGTGAATCTTTCTTCAGTTATGCTATGCCGGAACAAATCATACGCAGGAGTTGGGCAGTATCCATTTGGAGGACGCTGGAGAGAGGCCTTGTTGCTGTCACCCGCATGATCATGAAGCACACGATGCTACAGTAAGAAAAGTAGTTGGGAAGAAGCCTAGTTTCCACCTACAAACGTTGTGGGGGCGCGTCATGGTCCAATGAGGCCAGAGATTAACAATGGCAAACTTTATCCGGCAGCAATACGCGCCACTTCCTTACTGCTCCTTTGCGCCTTGTTTGTTGCCAGTTCGTCAGAAAGCAATGGTAGGGGCCACCCGTTTGTTCTGCAGACTGCAGTAGCTAGTATACAATCGCCAAGGTGGGTACAAAAACAGGCTGCGAAAAGGTTGGCAAGGATTGTCCTCCTAATCTTGTGTTCTAGCTGCAGGTGAAAAGCCGCCTCCATAAAGTGGATAATACTTGTCTCTGCTGCTCAAAAGTTTCTGGACCATGTACATTTGTAAATGCAAGCTAGCTTGCCAAATGTCGTGGCCTAATCCCTACCAAGATTCATGGCCTTCGATTTTTTTGCACACACAGACTTCTGGACACGCTAAGATAACAACTGAACATGAAGTTACTAACCGAGGTTCAGTAGATGCTGGAGCAATTCTCTGACTCTCTGTGAGGTCCTGTTCGGGGGAGCTGCAGTTTTTACAAAGGCTGCTGGTCTGAAAAGCTCACTAGCTGGTTGCAGAAGCTACTGGACCGAGAAGTCGTACTGTTTGGCCTTTCGGATAGTTGGATGATAGCATGAATTGGACTGGAGGGGTAGAACCCTTTGGGATAAGGATAGTAAAATATACCAAATCATATGGAGAGCTTTGTTATTACTAGTATTCTTTTGTTTGATAGTTTTAAATTTCATATTAAAGTATAAGACTAAAATATTGCAATTTACTTCGCGTAAATCACGAATGTTTCCTTGCGTTCACGGACATAAATGTTAAGTTACATGCGCACTCATCAAGATATTTATCTCATCCTTTTCGGCATCATTTACGTTAAAAGGAAAATGGACGGTAGCTATAGTTGATCCATAACCGAGCACCTTATTAATAAAACAGAGGTCAATGTTTCTCGGATGGATCTGGAAAAAGAAGAAACAAAACAAATCTGAGAGACCTCCGGTGCCCCTCAGATTCGAGCACCAAGCCACTAACAACATCATGTGATGGAGGTCTGGAGGATGGGGATGAAGGACGGCGCTGGATGAGCGCGTGCAAGCGAGTTGAAGCGCAGGGTCGCCACACCGGCCGCATGGGAGGGAATCCTGGCGGAGGGAATGCTAGTCCGGCGGAGGGAGGGTCGGCATCCTGGCCCGGTCGGGGAAGATGGATCGTAGGTGACGGTGAGATCTGGGAGGGACCTGAGAGGAGATGGGAGGTCAGGGCTCATCTGGATCGATGGAGAGGGGAGGCGGAAAGGGAGGAAAGGAGAAGAAACCATATTTATATGGTGGCAATGGCGGGTAAATTCCCAGAAGTTGGTGGCGAGATTGATAACCTCAGCCCGCACGAGCTCGGGAAGCTGGTCGGTCCGAGCTTTTCCATCGCAGCACAAAACTGAGCTTTTCGGGCCAGCGCTTGTGGGAGAACAGGGCCTCAGTCTCCCTCGAATCCCTTGGTCATCTTTGCAAGCCTTTTAAGCCACGGCTTCAGAAAAAAAAAAAGAAGAAGCACTGACGTGTGCCGTACTTCTTCTCCCATAAAAACGATCACAAATCTCGCCCAGTTAAACGCCGCAGCGTACCGTGCAGTGCAAACCAGATCAATCGGCAGTAGTGATCCCGTTATTAGTTATTCATCACGAGTTGACCCCTACGCGTCCTCAACTCTCATAAATGCCTCAGAATTTTCAGGCTCCACGCCGTGACCGGTACGTCCCGCTCCAGCACGGTCGTTTTCCACTCCAGCCCGGATCGCCACCGACTATTCCGACCCGGCCTTCCACTCTCAACCACGCGCGCCGGCGCGGGACGGTAGCCTAGCCAGCGCGCCGCCGATAGGTTTGCATCCAATCCCATCACGCACGCCGATCGCCGACCCGAAACCAGAAACTCTGGCCCTCCCAGCGTCCCCCCACGGCAGGAGCAGAGTATATGTGACCGAGAGCGACCGGGAGTGCCCGCAGCATCCGCCGGGACAGCAACGCCCATCGGAACCCGACCGACACGAGCGCCCGCTGGGGCCAATGGCCAAGTAGGCAAATACCCCCACGCGCGCACCTGATTTCCACCCAAAATCGCCGTCCCCCACTGCAATCGCGCGTGCGCCCATCGCAAGCTCGCCTTCCACGAGTTCCATTTCCACCCGCGCCAAGTCGCCAACCCAGCCAGCCAGCCTCGCTCGCTTCGTTTCCCCCGTCGCTTGACGCCGAATCCACCACCACCACGCCAACCAAGCCAGCCAGCGCGTCGCCGTCCCCGCTCCGGCTCCGGCTCCGGCTCCGCTTCTCCGGTCAGCCCGAGCCTCGCCTCGCCTCGGGAAGACCAAAATAGAAACTTCCGCTGGTAGGTCGCCCCCGCTTTACCCCACCCCCACCCCGCCCACGCCTCCCCTGCCCCGGCCAAAACTGCCGCCCTCCCCTCCCCTCCCCCTCCCCCTCCGCCTCGGCCCCTCCCCTCCCCGCTCTTTCTGTGAGGAGGGAAGAGAGGCGGATGCCGGGGCGACGGGGCTCGCGCGCCGCAAGCATGACGCCGCTCGGGGCGCGAGGCCGCGCGCGGTTTTAAAATCGCCCCGCGCCTGCCTTCTCGCCGTAGTTTAGTCGTAGAGCTAGCTGTCCCTGCGGAGTGCGGACATGGGCTCCGGTCTCAAGTACCGGGCGGGGCTGTGCCTGATTGTCGCCGTCGTGCTCATCTGGGTCATCTCCGCGGAGGTCACGCAGGTACGGATTTTTTTCCCCCAAAGCGTGCTCTGTTGTTTGCGTATCTATCTATTTATTTATTTGTTTGGAGATTCTCAGATCTTGGTTTCATGGTTTGGGATGCATGCTTGCTTATCAGATTGGTTGGTTTGGTTTGGTTTGGGGTTAATTGCTCTCTGCTTATCAGATTAATTTTATTGGGCCGACCTGGGGTATTGCTCTGTATCTTCTCAATTTTTAAGCGTTACGCGCAGGCTTGGCTACAATAGAAAATTGCTTAGCGGAATGTTCATCAGGCGTCAGTTTTTTTAAAAAAGAAAAGTCCATTCTTTTGCTCTCTAAATTTGAAGGCAGTTCTCCGAAAATTGCATATACGCTCATATGGATATCCGTAAAAGTTGCCAAGAATGCTTTGGTTGTTTTCTTCATACTATTAGTTATGTCAAATCCTAATATAGTTGTGGTTGTGACAGTTCGTGACACCAATTTATGGCTGATTGGTGGTGGTTGTGATATGCTTGATCACCTACAGTGCATGATTGAATTAGAGGAGGGGCCTAATATAGTTGTGCATGATTGGTGGTGGTGGTGGCTGTGATATGCTTGATCACCTACAGCTCTGATTGAATTAAGTTATTAGTTTTTTTTTGTTTCGTGTTGATGTTGTTTTAAAGTTACATTGTCAGAGTAACAATTGGTTACTTGCATTTAGGTCAAGAACATCTCGTAGAACCTATTTGCTTTCACCATATTAGCTGCTGTTACTACTACTTCTAAAAAAGGAGATACCAATGGCAGAATTAGGAGGTACCAGTAGAATTTCCGTTACCTCCATCATCACCAAAAAAAAATCAACTTCTAGTTCTTGGATTCTTTTTTTTTTTGTCTTTCTAGAGTTCATCTCGCAAAATATACTAATTTTTGTTTTGTAACTAAATTTCTTCTGCAGGGGATATTCACAAAGTACAAACATCCGTTTGCAATTACTTACTTGGGAGCCTCCCTTATGGTCATATATCTCCCCTTGTCATTTCTAAAAGACTTTATATACAATTCAATGAGACAGCATTCTGGAAACACCGGTGCTTCAAAAATCACAAGCAAATCTTCCTTTGGCGGTAGTGCCCCTTTGAAGAATGGTGAATTTCAGAAGATGTTGGAAATGGAGTCACAGAAAACTATAGTGATTCCTGTAGTTGAAGAGACGAAACCACTTATTTACGGAATCACTGAAATTAATGATGGCATCTTGAAGGAGAAGCAGCTTTCCACTAAGGAGATTGCAACTTATGGACTGTATCTTTGTCCCTTGTGGTTTGTGACAGAGGTAACTTTCCAGTGACTATATACATTTTAATTTCTAATTCCAGGGGTCTTGAAATGTTCATGCTAATAACTGTACCCATATGTTTCTGAACGTGTAGATTGCAATCATACAACCAGCAATTTGGTTGGTAAATATTACTCACTTTTCTCTTATGCTGAATGAATGCAGTATTTATCCAATGCAGCGCTTGCAAGAACTAGTGTTGCCAGTACCACTGTACTGTCTTCAACTTCAGGACTCTTCACTCTTTTCATTGGTGTTTTACTTGGCCAAGACTCCATAAATGCTGCAAAAATTATTGCTGTTTTCATTAGCATGGCTGGTGTCGTCATGACAACTATGGGGCAGACTTGGGCATCTGATGAATCAGAAGTAGGCAAATCTGGGTCAGTGATTTATTTCTTGGCCAACTCTTTTACTCTGATAATCACAATAGACTTAACCAGAAGTAGGCGAATCATGAGCGTGATGTATTTCCTTGCTTCTGATATGTAAGTTTTCCAAATGCAGGGCTACAGAGAGGACTCTTCTAGGTGATATGTTTGGTCTTATGTCAGCGATCGCATATGGTCTGTTTACTGGTAGGTTGTTTTACTTCTCTGCTTTATTTGCAGTTAATTTTATGAATTTAACAGCTAAATGTTTCAATATTGTTCCAGTGCTTCTCAAAAAATTTTGTGGAGAGGAAGGAGAAAAGGTTGATGTCCAAAAACTGTTTGGTTATCTTGGACTTTTTAGTCTTGTTGCTCTCTGGTGGCTTGGTAATATTTGCCTTTTCCAAATTAATATTACTGAAGTATACAAATTAGAAATATACATTCACTTGAATTCCCTTATTTGTGCACATATTTCATGGTTGGTTTATGCTAAAGTTTTTTCATTATTATGTTTTCATTTCAGTCTGGCCATTAACCGCACTAGGCATCGAACCAAAGTTTTCAATGCCCCACTCAGCTAAAGTGGATGAAGTTGTGGTGGCAAATGGCCTAATCGGAAGTGTATTATCAGACTACTTCTGGTACGTGTTTAAAGTGGACTAATATCTTTTTATATTGTTGCATACTCGCAATAATTGTGACATTGGAACTTGTGGTCAGGGCTCTTTCTGTTGTTTGGACTACTCCCTTGGTGGCCACCTTAGGCATGTCTCTCACAATTCCACTAGCAATGGTTGCTGACATGATCATTCATGGTCGTCACTATTCAGCAGTATATATTCTTGGTTCTGTCCAGGTACGAATGTTCAGCAGCTCAGTATTTTGTTATCTGGATTTATGTCAAACATCTACCATCTACCACAATAACTAATTTAACTGCACTAAAAGTTTTTCTTAACAGAGCTAACTTGTTTGTTGGCACCCCATATTCGATTCTGTGTGCCTCTTTCGTTCCAGCTCACTGTTGCATGCATTTGTCATTTGATTTACCATGTGATTGTTCTTTTGCAGGTGTTTTCAGGCTTCGTTATTGCAAACCTCGCTGATCGCTTTTCACGTTCTCTAGGTCTATAGCTTCATGAAATAAAACTTGTCCTTATTAGAGTGTACATCTGGAAGTTCAAAGTTTGGGTTTGTTAGACAAAGACCCCAGAAAACTCTGGTCTCTAGTTTCATGCGGATTGGGAAATACCAGAAGCACTTCTTTTCCCTTTGCCCCATGGCCATGGGGATGGTGAATTTTGCCGACGTATAGTGAAAACCAGCAGATGGAAGAAAGATACAGTATGTTGTAGCAACCCTTCACAACTGTAAATTCTCTCACCACAGAATGCTTGTCGATGTATACTACCGTGGTTCTCGGCCATGTCCACAGACTTTGCATGCTTGCAAAGGCAATGTTCCTTGATTCCTTGTCAATTTGAGTTCATGGCAAATTTACTTTCATCATGCATAAGTTGTGCGCTTGTGCGGGGAAAAATAAAGACAGAACAGATGGACGCAACGCAAATAATTAACAAATAATGAATTAGCAAAAAGGAATTAAAACTTGTCAAAAAAAAAAAGACTTAGCAAGGTGTCCTGTACAGTACAATACAATTGTTGCACTCAATTCAACCCGGACTGAGTTACCAATTCGGGTGAAAATGACTTCTGCACAGATGTCAGTTTTAAAGGTGAAGTGGGACATTTTAGCAGCTTGGGGAATAATCAAAGTCAACTCCCTCCTCTTGTTGTCGGAGTGAGACGCGATAGACGGCGAAGGCGGCGGTCTGATCGGGGTCGTGCAGCAGCGGCCTGGTGACCCTGTCGACCTCGTCTACCTCGAAGCCCTGTTCCCGCAGCACGTCCATGCAGTCCATCATGCTGTCCCGCACCTCGCTCGCCGCCCACCCGACCGTGCCGCCGCCGCCGGCACCGTCCCTCCACAAGCCCCGCAGCGTGGCCGCCATCGCCGGCATGTCCGGGTCGTAGAACACGTCCGACATGAGCACCACGTCCACCCGCAGCTGGTCCTCTAGCCGGTCGCCCTACCGGAGCTCGCGCACGTCGGCCTGCGCGGCGGCGAGCCCGTTGGCCTCGGCGTTGGCTCTGAGGCTCAGCTCGGCAGCAGCGGCCGCACGTCCGTGAGCACGCAGCATGCGGCGCCGAGGCAGGCGACGGCCGCGTGCCCGGGAGGCCCGTGCCGCGGGCGCCGAGCTCGAGGACGGTGGCGCTGCGGAGGTGGAGCCGAGCGGAGGCGTCGGCGGCGAGGTGGGAGGCGAGGACGAGGGAGGAGTCCCAGAGCCAGGACCCGGTGAGCACGCGGCCGGTGGTCGGGTCGTGCGTGCCATCGCGCTCGACCACGGCCACCGCGCGCCCGGCCACGGCTACGTGCAGGTGCAGCGCGTCCATTCCCGGCCCCGCGCGCGCGGCGGCCTACGTGCCGGTCTTATGCGCTCTGACCTCACCTGCCGGCTGCCGCTCTGCTCCAATGCATGAAGGTCGCTAATCTTTACCAATGGCAGCTAGCGATTGCGAGGTTAACACTATTTTTGGGGGGCGAGATGAAGGCTTGCTTGGTCGTGCATCGCAATTTGCCAATTTGATGATCTCATTCATGCTCGACCGACCGACTGAATTGACATATATATTAGTAAATTTTTAGGTAGCTGCCAGAAGGTGGTTGGTTCTTCGCTGGAACAAACACAAACCGCTGGGCAGATTGGCCCCTGCATTCTTCAGAATCCATTGACGATGCAAAGCCGCAAGCTTTAGCTCTCGATCAGGTCATGATGGGCTCATGGCTGCCATCTGCCTGGGATAAAATGATGAGACAAAAAAAAAGAATGTGCGTGTTTCCCGGTCCATGACATTGCGAATCCACAGTCGTGTTCATCTCCACCGTGCTGATTTCTCTGGTACAAAATTTTTCGTTCAAGCTCAAATTTCGCATAGACATAGAAGAATGCATGATCTATCAATTCGTATTTGATTGGATTGTCTATACCCTTTTAGGGTGCTACCTACGCTGGTAGCACGATAAGGTGAGAGCACCTGAACTTCTCCCCGACCAACAAACAACGGGAGAAAAAGGCCCGAAAAGTCCAACGAGCAGAAGCCTAAATTTTCGAAGTAAAGAGTAGTGAACGTATTCTCCAGAAGCTGCTTGAAGACAGCAAATAATCATATCAAACATAGAATCCTGAAATTCAAAGGATCAAACGAAACAGTAGTGTCAGCTAGTAGGATACCACTACGATATCCCCACATATTATGACAGGATCAGTTTGTGTTGACGCAATGCCCTTTTGTGGGTATGCACAGAGGTATAGAACTAGCTAGAATACCTTTGACAGGGCTATGGACCATATGATTGAGGCTGGATCTGTACTACACATATTTACGTTCACTAAAAATTCACAGAACGCTGTCTATTTACTACAACTATCGAAGACTAACTTAATAAAATAACAAATACAATATTGAATCGAAGCTTTAAGTTCTAATATCTACTTAGCTTGAAAGGATGAATCATCTAGAAACTACCCGTGAATTGGAGGCACGGGTGTTCAAGAACGAGCTCAGTTGGCTCCAGAGAGAAATTTTGGAACCATAGAGCCGCACACTAACTGATTTCCTTGACCCTTCTCTGACAAATTCCAGCTCCCTCGATACACCATGCTCAGCATAGCTGGGTTCTTCGAGAAACGGCAGGTCGATTGAACCCTCAGACTCGAGGTTCTTCAGCCACCCACGGAGTAAGTAGTTTATAACCTGATGGACAGAAAAATATTACAGGTCTACTGGTCTAGCTGATACAAAAACTACCATAATCAAGTAAATAATCCTACAAAGTTTCCAGGAGACTAGTAATAAAAATACACTCAAAACAATAGGACCATTTTGGAGTTCAAACATCTCTGTCTGAAGAAACGCTGAAAGGTTGAAGTAGGTCAGCACTCTCTCAACTTATTAGCCAATTGGCACTTGGCACCGACACAAGGGTCCAAGAAGGAAAATTATTTTGTAAAATTGAGGTGGAGCTGTGGATTCAATTGTTGAAGACAATGAGCTGCAGAGAGTTATGTAATGTTGTCTCTGCAATAATAACGCCAACAATGTCTTAAAACAGGAACAGTTTTTCCCACTTTTGCAGAACTCACTAGCTTTCCTGTTTGTACACGATTACTTTCTTACTATGTATAATCTGGTTAGGGGACTTATCTTGCAAGTACCCTACTAATGCAGTTCATTTCCCAATCAATGGGTAATTACAATGCACCCAGGACGATTGCACTGGATAATACCCCTACGACATGCTGTCCGAGTCCAACAGTTTTTTCTTTTTTGTTTTGAAAAAGCAAGTCCAACAGTTAATTGAACTAGTTTGTTCCACTTACTTCGATGATGACCCCCTGATTTGTATCTTATTAAGTTATAGAGAACTACTTGAACATAAAAGTATTTCACAAATCCATTTGAAATTACCAATTGGAATATGACATTAAAACCAAAAGGAGAGCCGGAATTTATAAAGAAGTGCAATCCTTACCTCAGGGACCTCATCATGAGGACAGTGACCAGCAGGGCTGATTTCATAATAAGGTGCTTCTGGCACCTGTTGTTTGACTTTGATACCCCAAATAGGTCTAACCCAAGGATCTTCTCTTCCATACATAAGAGATATGGGAACACCTTGGCTTTGGCACCTACAGATGATGAGTGTTAAAAAGGAAGGCCATATTTTTAAGTAATGTTTCATTAGATCATTTGGATTATCTAACTCACCTAGAGACTGCCTCTTGGAAGGATATCTGACCCCTTGGGGCAAACATAATGGAGGCAAATGATGCAGCAGCAGCTGGGTGTTGTGTTATTTCCACAATACGAGAGAATACATTGTCCACATTTGTTGAGTGGTCAGCGTATACTTGCTTGAGTATATCATGTATACTTCTTGGGTCACTTATCTTCTGCCAACTAGATCACAGAGGAAATTACACTCAATTAATTTGTAGAATCCAATGTGTGGATGATTCACAAAATTGCATGACATGATGCGGTAGATGTTTAACTCGTAAACATGAGTGTATTTCTAAAATTTCAGTTACACAGGAGCAATAAGTAAAATAAATCTCTATGATATAATATTTTCACAAGTAAAATTTAAACATATAATGCCTTCCAAATATGCAAATCTCACAGAAAGTTCATTGTTCAATATAGAGAACTTAATACATAAGAAATTATTGGTCCACATCAGGGAGCAATCTATGGCTATAACATTGAAAATGTTATCCATTGCTAATAAATAACACTTACACTGCTTCAGTAAGTTTCCTCACAAATGATGGAAGAGGAAATGTCCCAACCCATGGGAAAATCTTTGACAACCGTGGAGATGTAGCAGGGTTAGGAAAGAATCCCCAAAATGGTGTTGCATTGAGCAACGTGACACCTTTTACAAGGTGTGGACTGGACGCAGCCAAATACATAGCAACAAATCCTCCAAGAGAGTTCCCCACAATGTAAACTGGTTCACGGATAACCTGGAAATGGGTTACAAAATTTGCTTAAGAGAAAATGTTGTATAAATATCATGGTGAAAATGTATGCTATGTACAAGCAAGCCTTTAATAGCTTCTCTATAGTACAAAGGCATAGATAGTTAAACTATCCATCTATGATGGTGATAACACATAAAGGTTAAACCTTATGCATGCACTTTTGAACAGAAGAGATACGACAATTATTCCATTTCCAGCAGTAAAATATGCATGACTTGCATTGTTCATCACTGTTAGTTTTGAATCTTTTGAGCATTATGTCAACACAAAAATGAAGAAGTTCAAGCAATGTTCCAATTCCAATACATGTGAATAAGGAAAAAGGTAGTAACAGGGCTACAAAGAGTGCTCAAGAGGCATGCCAAGATTTTCCAACTAGACAAATGATATTTGAGCAAACAAATTTTTGTAAGATACAATTGAGAATCCAAGGAATACCTCTTCAATGAAATGCTGAACTTGGTTTTGCCATAAATCTACAGAATACACTAGCTCCTCTGCCCAAGGCTGTGAATCTTGTCCGAAGCCCCAAAATGCCTCTGTGCTCTGTTCCCCTGCTATGGTGCTAGGAGCTGGGTCTTCACACGGCAACGACATTCCCTGCCCAAGAAAATCCATCGTCCACACCTTGTGATCGCGACCAAGATCCTTCAGTTGCTTCTCGAAATGGAATGTCCCAACTCCAAACCCCGGCAGGAAGAGCACCGCAGGCGCTTTGCTATTCTCAGTGCCAGACCTCTCATAGTACACTGTCAGCTTCGGCTTCCACTCCCAGAATCCGGTACTAATTGGAGAGCTATCAGGGCCTTCCGGCAGGCCCTGAATCATCACCTTCTCAATCTCTTCAGCTTTCCTGGAAGGAATGCCCTGCAGGTTTACATCCATATCACTCACAGAGAATCCCTGGGTGGCATGAACTTTGCCGGAATCAGCCGGATTTGAAGTTCCGCTTGTGGTTCCAACACAAAGAATCACACTTCTTCTGATTCGAGGCTTGGCATGCCCCAGACCAAAACCACTGCCCCGTAGCCTCCAGGCCCTTCTAGGTGTTTGATGTAATGCCGAGCAAGAGTGGCTGCAAGAGACCACCTCCATGATCGCTACGAACGATGGTCGACGCGCACTAGTTCTGCAAACAAAGGGGTGGCAAACAACTTCATCGTACTGAATTGGAAACAGCAATTCGACTGTTCATACAGTAAATTGATCCAAAGAACTAAATCCTGCCGCCTCATATCATAAAATGTGCAATATAAATTATGCTGGACATCGAGTACACTTGGACTGGGGGGTGACTGAACTACTGATTTATAAATGTTTTGTTCCTTACTAATTTCACTGGGAAATGGTCTAAACTTGCCAAATCGGCGGATGGCAGCAAATTGCGAGAAAAAAAGCTGAGCAAGAAACAAGTAACAACCAGCTCTCGTGAGGAAGCATACCTGCAGATCTGCACACCCGCCGGCTGCTTGGTGCCCAGCCAGAAGCAAAGTTGCTCCCAGAAATTCTTCTCCAGTTATCGAGGACTTGAGGTTGTGAGCTTAGCAAGGAGAGGGAGGGTTGAGGAATGGGACGTTTGGTCTGCCTATAAGACGAATCCAGAGTGCGAACCCGCGAAGGCTCCCCCACGGACCACGGAGTGAAGTCGCCCGCCTATGAGCAATGAGCTCGATGCGTACACGCCATCGGCGTGGACGAGAGGAGTGGAGGAGAGGAGCTCGGCGCGCGCGGTGCGGTCCCGTGGACGTGGCGCACCACGGGCCAGGTCGGAGGAAGACTGGAAGAGGACGCGTCCCGTGGCCTGCGGTGCGTGCACCGGGTCCACGGAGCGATGCGCTCTGGGTCTGGCCCTGCTCTCCGTGGCAGGCTCGTAGAAGACACAGGACCGTCTCGGAACCAACAGCACGAAGAAAAAGACTGCCACGTGGTCGGAGCGAGTGTCAGATATTTTTTTTTCTTAGGCCACGTTTTCCACATCAAATGATTTGTGTCGAACAAAAATGAAACGGATTCTGTCTGATTCCAAGAGAAACCGTTATTGTGCGCTAGGAACCATTGAATTATTGAAACATATCAATAGGATAAGGGTGGGCTTTGAGCACCAATGAATCGATCCCAACCGCTCCACCTGATCCAAGCAACAATGCACGTGCCTATTCCGCCTGTATATGTGTGTAGTTCCTTGGCTTCCTACTCTGCTCAAATGCTTGCTTTGCTTCTTATTTTACATGGAGTCATGGACGATGGACCACTCATTTTGTCCTTCTCTTCAACTAGAAATATTTGTCGCTTAACTTTTTTCCCAACATTTAATCATTCATCTTATTTAAAATTATTACAAATATACAGACTTATAACTAGTAACAAAATGAGTGCAAGCAGTACCTAGCAATGCAATCAGTAGCATGAATTGCCCTCGGCCTCATCACTACAAGAAAATGAGTATAATTTTTATATATTTATACTAACTTTTAAATAAAACACACAATCAAATATTATATTACAAAAATTCAATAGGTGGTAAATGTTTATAAATGATGATCATACGTATATGGCTCGAGCTTTGGCCACAATGTTACTACGTCGCTCCGTGCTGAGCGAGACAAGAGGTTGGACGCCGCAAGATAGAGATGGTTGTGCTTGGTCGGTCTACAACTATTTCTGTTCGTGCGTTATGATTTGCCAAAAGAGGCCTATGTATATGATTTTTGCCAAAAGAGGCTTATGCATATGGTTTTGATGACCACGAGATCGTAAAAAGGGTGCCCGCCCATGTCCCGCCGGCTCATATTAATACAACTACACAAGGCTTAAAACAAGTGAAAATAGATGCCGTGTCCCCTTAAGACACCGGGATTTCTCATGCATCTATCCTCTTGTCCCTATGTTATTGGCTGTACAATTTTCATAGTTGAAATGAGATCATATTTAGGTATCAAGTGGGTTGGTCATTTTAAAACCGGCAGTGATAACCTCTCATCACCGTTGGCTCAAAACACGAACTGGCAGTGATAGAGGTTATCACCGCCGGTTCGAAAAACGACGGTGATATGTATATGTTATTACCGCTGACCTTTCACAACGAGGTCCAAAATCGGCCATGATAAGGGTTCTAGAGCCGGCTTCGATAGGATCTTTTGTAGAAATGCCAGTGCTCACCATGCTTAGTAGACATGCTAAACTTTCTAAATAGATCAATAACCTTAAATCACTGTGTGCAAGAACCATTACTAGAATATGTGTCACCGTGAGTCAAATCCTTCCACTATACCACAGCACCAAAACACTTTCACATGTGAGTCGCTAGACTTGAAGATTACCCTGATGGACTTGTTAGTCTATGAAGATTTCTGGCGGACCATCGGTCGGACCATCATACGCTTAGCAACCGACGAATCGACAATGCCGGCCGAAAACGTCATGGGTCCAGTACACCACGTACTTGGCCGAAGAAAACACTGGCACCTGCGCGTCTCGGTTGCCTGCACTGCACGCACGGTCGACACCGACGGGCCGAGCCGAGCTCGACGACGATCCCAGCAGCTCTTCCGCGCAAGCGCTGCGTGTGCTCCCGCTGCGTGCCCTGCCGGCCGACAGATGATCGAGGCATCGAGACAACCAGTAGAAAGAGAGAATTTAAGCTAGCCCTCCCGTGAACGGCCGGGCCGGCGACGTTACGTGACAACTGGAGGGCCACGGGCCCCACTCGAAGTGGAGGCAGCGGGCACCGTACCTGACAGGTCAGCTCCTACTCGTCCCATGCCATGCAGCAGCGCCCAGCAGAACCCGGAGCTCTCGATCGCCGCGGAACACGGGACAGCGGCGCCGGCCACGGGAACCCGCTCCGCGTGGCGGCGAGGCCACGGCGACCTGGACGCTGAGGAGGACGCGAGAGAAGCCACGGCGTGTGGCGTTCGACGCGGCGCAGCTGATGGCCCGCCCCGGAAGCAACACCTTCCTCTTTCCCTCACGCAAACACGCCCCTGCTCCATCCACGGGGGGATCTTCTGCGGCCGCATGCGGCGTCAACATCCATTACGTACGAGAGCGTGGAAGGCGATTACGCTACGCTTGCTGTCGTTGACGTCCCCGGCCCGAGTCGGAGTCGGAGGTTAGTCGTCCACGAAAGCCACTTCTTCGTACTACAGTACCTTCCTTCTTCCTTCTGAGCACGTCATTAAAGCTAAGCATCTCGCTCATCACCAGCACAGTACTGTACCCTCTCTCTAGGTCAGTCGGCTGTCGGCGTGCATGACGGCATCGTCCATCTACCTGCATGCTGTACTGTACCTGAAGATGAGTGAAGTCTGAGGAGAGAAGATCCAAGAGGAGACACCACACCACCATAGCCTGCCTCAGTGCCCCGTATCGTGATCGTACTCTCTGTACGTGCCTAGGCGCGGCCATGGCCATGGGCCAGCGAGCCAGAGAAAGAGGCAGAGGGGGCTAGGGCCGGAAAAGATGCATGATGCAGCACATCATGCATGTACGCCTGCATGTTCACGGCAGTAAAGCGAGGCAAAGGTTTTGCGAGGCAGAAAAGACCCCTGTCCCCCTGCGACGATCCGTCCAGCTCCGGCCGTCCATCCATCCATCGCCACCCCCGGCCGGCCGATCCCTTTGGCTTTAATGCAGCCTTTCTGTCCCTTAAAAAGCTACCAAGACCCGCTCCCGCCTTCGCCTCCCCCCTTCTCACCTCTCCTTGCTCCTTGCTCCTTGCTCCTTGCTCCTTGCTTTGCTTCATTGCTTGGTCAGCTAGCTAGCTCCTCATGGCGGCGTCCCGGTCGCCCAGGGTCGTGAGGGAGGCGGCGGCCGCGAGTTGCGTGGACGCCAACACCACGTTCGTGCAGGCCGACCCGGCCACGTTCCGCGCGCTCGTGCAGAAGCTCACGGGCGCGCCAGCGGAGAAGAAACCGCCGAAGCAGGAGGAGGAGGAGGCGGTGACCGTGGTCGCGCAGCAGCACGCGCCGCCGCCGAGGCGGCCGAAGCTGCAGGAGAGGCGGCGCGCGGCGCCGGCCAGGCTGGAGCTGCAGGCGCGGCCGCAGGCGGCGTCGTTCTACTACTACCACCACCACCACCACGGCCACCACGGGCTCATGCAGCACTCGCCGGTGTCGCCCATGGACGCCTACGTGCTGGCCTCCTCGTCGCCGTCGCCGCTGTCGTCGTCCTCGTCGATGACGCCGTCGCCGCACTCGTCGTCGCCGTCATGCGGCGGGGTGGTGGTGATAAGCAAGGAGGAGGAGGAGCGGGAGGAGAAGGCCATCGCCTCCAAGGGCTTCTACCTCCACGCCTCGCCGAGGAGCGCCGCCGGCGGCGACGGCGCCGAGCGGCCCAAGCTGCTGCCGCTGTTCCCCGTCCACTCCCCCCGGAGCGCCTACTACGCCTCCTAATAATCAGTCTCTTGTCACGTGTGCGTGTCGCCGGATCAAGGAATTCCGGCGATGCTAGCTCTGTTCATCAATCTCTCTCTGTAGTCTGTGCCGCCTGTTTCCATTAGAATTTAGATGATCCATGAATGCAACTCTTGCTAGCCGATCGATCTTATATTAACTAGGTTTACTAGCTTCTAATCCTCTCTCTCCTCTATATATCCCAACCTATTTAACCATGCGATCTCATGAGCAGCAGTGATCTGATCTCTTGTGACTTGTGAGCAGCAGTCAACTTCTTGTTCTGTAACCCTATCGGAGCAGTACGGCTGCTTGCTTGAAAAAGGCGCATGTGCTTTGCAAAGCAAAGTTCATTGAAGTTTCTAACGCATCTCACACTGGATCATGTCTGGCCATCACAGTAGAGTTAGATAGAGGACCGCAGGAATCGGATGCCCACGTACGTCAAGTTTATTCCCCCCCTGTGTGTGGGCCGAGGACTGGATGGGGCGACATCTTTTTATTTCATTCTTTTTTTTGCGCCAAAGGGCAACGAACGAAGCGAAGCGACACGACATCTGCACGAACGTAGCAGTTGTCACTAGCACGTGGAGCCCAGCAGCTGATCGAGAGGAATATGTGTGTGGGGAACGGAACTGGGGGGAGGGAACCCCACAGGCCGGTTAGCACTCAGCAGTCACGGGCTCACGGGCGCCATGCCGCCGTGCTGCAGCAGAGCGGGCAGCAGACAAGAACTAGCTAGTCATCTGCGTCCCATGGCTCACATGATCTTTGTGCAGGAATTATGGAACACCATGATCCCGTCGAATTCCCTCCAGAATTGCGCACTCGTTCTGCATGAGAGCCCGGGAAACCTGCGACGCCGACGAATAATGGTCTTGCGTTTCTGGCCACGGTTTCATGGACGAACCAGTTCCGGAGATGAAGAAGAAGAGCAGAGAGCACACTGGGAGTGGGAGGGGAGGAGTCCTCTCCCAACCGGATTCCCGTGACTAGCCTTGCAGCCCAATTACTGACCCCGTAACGGTAGTGGTATTAACTCAGAGCTCAGGTGTGTCTCTGCGTGCGCTTGCCGTGCCGGTGTCTGGCTAACCCCTGGCCCTGGCCGACCCGGCAGAGGATTGGAGGACGCTCCAGCGCCACCATCAATACAAAAGCGAGCGCTGCGGCGTCAGCGGCTCAGCACTGCGTCCTATGCGTAAGCATGTACAGGCACAGCAACACGGCCAGGGGAGGGAGCCAGGGAGGAGCGCCGACCAGGGTCAGAGACGCAGAGGCAGGGCGGGAAGCAAGCGAGATAGATGCTGCGAGGATGGCATGGCCGCAGGGTATCTCTATCAATGCGTAGGCATGGGCATGGGCTATTGGCCGGCCGGCCGGCAGGTGAGGTGAGTTGGGCCGAGTTGACCTCGTAACGAGTTATGGCTTGGCGTGCGTGGTCGCTGGTCTGCGGTGGGGGCTGTAGCTGGCTAACGATATGGAGGAGGTGGTGGTAGCTGGTAGGGTACTGCACCGGCTACCGGGCTATACTGTCGACTGCTATGCTCCTGCAGCTAGCTGCGACGGCTTAACTGTAAACCAGTTCACGCCTGCTCTCAATGGTCTGGTCTGCAGGCTACAGCACAGCAGCAGATTATTTTACTGTGACGAGGCGTTTGCTGGCATTCTGGATTTCAACTTCTGATGCTGCATCCAGTGCCCACACTCAGCCAGTTTCAAATTTGAACGGGGTTTTTCAAAAAAAAAAATGAACGGGAAAGAAGACACAAAAATGTTTATTCGGATATAAGAATTTCCCAGGAAAAAGTGGCTTCCAGCACTGATAGTTGTTTTGTTCCAACATATTCAGTTCGGTGTGCTCCCAGCAGCTACAACACTGGCTACTCCTACAGGCTACACTCTACCGCTGGCTGCAACAGCTTAACTGTCAACCAGTTCACGCTTGGACTCAGTGGTCCGGTGATCTGGTATGCAGCAGCAATGGCTTCGCTGTGAAGTGTTGCTGATATTCTGACAAGGCATCCAATGACCACACACACTGGGCAGGTTTTAGTTTCAGCAGCACAGAAAGGAGCAGTAAAATATGTGCCTACACGAGTAAGCTTTCAAAGTTTGAAGCTCTTGGCGCCTAGTATATTCAGTTTGGTTTCCTCCGACAGTATTTGCCATCATAAAAATCCTCGTGACAAAGTGCACAAAGACTAGGGCATAAGAGAAGCTCCACTGGGATATTGGATGAACTTAACATCTGCTATATCCTACCATTCTGTCTATATAACATGCAGAGGCAACATTTTATTCAGCGCTACAGCTACCCCAAATTACAATGGACTTATTACCAAGGGTATTCCAGAAAATTTTTGTACAGTTTGACTACATGCTCGCTCACTTGGATAGGGCAAAATTTTGCTACCAACAGTCTAAGCAAAGGCAAAAGGAACCTTAACTGACAGAAGTGCAAATAGACTGCTGTGAGTAGAGACCATTTATGGGGCGCATGAATGGCTGTGGCCTCCTTCGACGTTTTGAAACGACTGTAAATCCCTCTGTATCCTTCAGACCTTTAGGCACCTCCATGGCTTTCTGTTGCTTATCAGAATCTTGCCGACCAGATGCGTTCTTGCTTAAGTTGCTGCTCTGTTCATTACTAGCTTCATCTGATCCACTTGGCTTTCTGTCTGGTTCAGCACGGGTGGAACCTAAACTATCATGCACCGACTTCACAATGAAACTGAGCAAAATTTGCCTTGCAAGTTCGGTTTTGTAGGAATTCCTCATGACATCTTTCCCTCTGTTTTCCTTTCCTTTACCTGAAACGACTTTCTCAACTTGACCTGCCTTTTCTGCAGCCAGCGTTTCAGCCTTTACTTCATCTGTGGACTGCGAGACCACATCCTGATCAGAATCGGTCACAGGATTAGCAGTACTGGGTTCTCTGTCAGCCACATCAGAATGTTGCACAGTTTTTCCAGGCACAAACTCGGCAGCATGAGGATTCATGGTCGTGGGGGAGTAGCTACCTCTTACAACAGTGCTCTGGCTGTGTGTGTAACCTTGTTTCCTTTGGAAGGAATGCCCAGTACGATAGTACAAGGTGGACCGAGGACCACGAGGCACTCTAGTATCAATGGCATGAGGGAGAATCTCCATTGCTTGGCTTGGCATTGCCTGAAGAACAGCACTGGCATCATATATTGCCACTGTGCTGTACGGGTGTGACATTGATAAGAGTGATCCTGGATTGAATGGAGGTGCTGAAGCAGACAGTTTGCTTCCAGGTGCTTTCTTAGATGCTGATGGGCTATCGTCACTGTTGCTGTCAGGAGGTGTTTCTTGCTGACCAACTCCATCTGGCTGACTTGAAAGAACATCTTTGCTGCTGTCATCACTTGGCTTTTCCTTCTCTTTTTCTGTAAATTTTCTATCCTCTTCCTCAGATGACAGTGTTAGATCAGTATCATGTCTGTTTTCTTTCTCCTTTGCTTCCTTCTTCTCCAAAATTGGTTTCAATACTGTGCCAGGGGGCGAAACAGCCACGTCTTTGTATGATACAAACTTGGAAGCAATGCTAGTTGGCCTGTTAATTCCTGTGGGCTTTGTATGCCGTTCTGGTTTAGCCGTAGTATTGCAAGACTTATCTTCAACAATGCTGGGATCCCCATTCAACTTGTCGGTTTTTAAAAAGCTACCGAAGGAGATTTGGCTACGAGCAGTTGCAGCATCTTCTTTGTCTCCCTTTGTTTGCGGCTGTAAACCAGTCCTATAAACAGAACCTGTATGACCATTTTCGAAGCGATCAACCATTAATTTCGTGAGAGCTGGCTTCCTGCGACTGCTTTTCTTCCTTACATTTGCAGATCGTCCTCTCAAACTAGCTGCTTGCCACCCTTCATCAGAATATTCTTCAGGTGATAAAACATCAGATTGCTTCTGCTCATCATGGGCAGCATAATTTTCTTCTAATACCACAGGAGGATTCACCTCCAGTTTTTCTTCTCCAAATCCGTCTTTGCTTGCTAAAAGAGGAGATCCTGAATCATGCTGGAAGTTCTCCTTTTCTTCATGTGATTCACCATGATGGGCTCTGACATTATTCTGCATTTAATACTAGATGTCATGAAAAGGAAAGAGGTAACAAGGGAAAAGAAAGAGGATCACATAATGCTTTGTACAACAGTAGCACCTTTGATTGAGAGTTTACACAAGAAACAGAAAATAAAACTTTCCCCTCAGGTATGTCATGGATACTAAGTAAATAACATGACAATAAAAAGGAGAATGCATAATCTTTGCATTAGAAAAGGATAAAGGAGTTTAAACGAAACTTAAATAAAATGTATCCATGAAAAATGTTTAAACATCTAAATGATTATAAATGACCTTTTTAGAATTCGTGTTCAAAAAATGTCATCTGAACATCTAAAAAATGGTCATCTAACTCAAATTCATCTTTTCTGAAACCAGATGGAACCACTATCATAGTTATTATGCCTAACTCATAGCACTACATTGATTCCATTGACTGCCTGACAAATTCACTAGTTCACATATACACCCAGTATTAAAACTATTGTTGCAACTCTGTTGTCATATATACTTATCATGGATCATGAATGCATTGTATCAGGTGCGCTCCTATCTCTTTTCACTATCACATAAGCATTCTTTAAGAATCATTACTTTGAAAGTAAACATATATCTATTCCAACTAGCTAATAAAAACAATAGGTCTTGAAAAATAAACATTCATTGTAATCACCTTTGCACGCCTGCACTTCCTCTGCATATCCCTCTCTTTTCTTTCCTGATCTGGGCTTATGAAGTCAAGAAGATCTGATACGCTGGAAAGATAGATGTTTCAATCTAAATCAAAATATTTTACAATTGATAATTCACAGTTTATTCTTAGTTCCATACCTAAGATGCCCTTTGCTCGCAATAGATGAATCAGGCTTTGGCATTCCTCTTCGGGCAGCCTCTTGTTGTTCTAATGCCTTTGACTCGAAATACTCTAGCCATGCAGCAGCATCCTGCAGCAACAAATAATGCGTTAATTTAAGAGAACATACGGATATATGGCCAGTGTTACACTATGTGAAAAAAGAACCTGAGTTCGAAGGTCATCTTGCCCTAGTTTCTCCTGAAGGATCTGCAAGGTGGTTTGTTCATGTTGTACGCTTAGGGAGTATGCATCCATCATTGAAAGGGCTATGGCTATGGCATGGTAGCTTGCAGCAGTCTGATTGATTGAAGAAGTGCTTGTTAGTTCATACTTCATAGTAAGTAAGTAATCACTGGATCTTATGCTTATCATATATTTCACTGAAGCAGACATTGACACTACAGCAATACAATAGCTTGTTTTTAAAGAAATAACAAGAAGAACAATGTAAGGAATATATTTTTGAAACTTGGAGCAGAGAACACTAAGAGTTTTATACAAGAATTTTTTTTACTGAGTCACCTTTGAGGGAGAGGAATAAAGAACATCATGTATGTTTGATTGCAGAGAGGTGAGAGCTATATCAAAGTTAGATGGGACATCCACTGGATGCCGATTAGTAATAGGATACTTCTAATATACCAGAGGTGTCTTACATATGTATTGTTATAAGATATACATTCCAGCACTTGTATGCAATTCTGGAGGAATATTATTGCGATAGACTTCTAGTAATGTAGTTAAGACACATTACTACATATGTCGAATAGTGTAATAGTTTGAGTGAAGATTGGAATTTGATGTGCGTCAATCATTTCCATGAAACCCTGATTACTGCTCATGCGAAATCATTTTGGTAAACTCATGAGAATATGGTAAGCATGGAATGCCTGAATCTGCATCAAGTTCTTCAGCATGCAAAGGTATAATACAGACCAAAATCAAGCTTCTTTTACCTGGATGTGATCAGCTCCTAGCAATCTCTTGTTGCACTTCAGGGCTTCATGCAAGTACCGAAGAGCAACATGAACATTTCCCATGCCTTCTTCCATCATAGCCACATTTATGTAGGTGGCAGCTGAATTAGGGTGTGAAAGCCCACACGAAAACTGAAGCAGATATAGTGCACGGTTGACATACCTTCAAGAGGAAGACACAATTAGGTATAGAAGCAATCTATATTGAACATAAATGACAGAAGTTGGATTGCAAGTGTGATAGCTGATAGTTATCTAATAAATACGGTGTCCACTGTCCACAGTATTTTTTTAACATGTGCAGGCACAAGTAGTGGAGTACCAGCCATATGCCATAGGACAAAACAGCACAGGCTAATGGCTAGTAGAGCAGGAAGCTGCAAGGCTCATTTCAGTATATATGCTAGCTAATGCATTACGTATAAACTAGCACAACGGTAGACTGGCTTCAACCAATGACACATCAAGGAAACACATACACACTTACTTTAGAGCCATTTCAATGTGTTGCAGGCGGTAGTAGAAGACAGATAAATCCCCATAACTCTTCATAGTTTCCGGATGATCAAGACCAAGTTCCCTTTCATTGATATCAAGTGCTTTTTGCTGATATATAGTTGCCTACAAAGAAATAAAACGCAATGAAAAACCAAGTTTGATGAAAGAAAACAACAGCTAGTTTGATTGCTGGACCTGCTACCAAGAACAAACTTTACATCTTACAGCATTAATAGTACTATTGTGCTTCTTCTTTTTTTTTTCAAAAACTGGTTTAACTAGATTTGCGTGGATACAATACAGTGAACTACGCCAGATCCATTGAAGTACCTGATTGAAATCTCCAGTATGATAAAGCACTACAGCAAGAAGGCTGTATGCATTAGCAGTCAGTCGATGGTATGGACCACAAACAGCTATAATTTTGGACAAGGCCTTCAACAAGAATAGAAAAACACAGTAATTAGTAAATAAAGAACAAGGAAAATAATTTTGCTAAGAAAAATGCAGAAAGGATTTTAGCACAGCAGTTAATAATGAAAAAAACCCCCTCAAAAGTTGACTGTATGTACCTTAGTTCCATAGCTGACAGCATCGTCTAGTTTTCCTTTATCCAATGCCATCTTCGATGATTCCAGCAAGTTTCGACCATCAATGGATGAGTAGACCACATGCTAAAACAGAACACACAAAGAAAAGCGATCTAATAAAAATTTATCCAAGAGACAGACAATAAACAGTTTCCTAAGTTTCAATAATATAGTACTACCTTGCATACAGGAACAATGTGGACAATGTCAGACTTGTCGAATGGGTTAGGGCTATTCATATCATAATCTCTTGCAACTAACTCCAGTCCAACCTGAGCAACAAACCATATCAATATACCTGTTTAGATACAGAACTATGGATGCTCCCATAGTTAACTTCACTACTCATACCTTGCTACAAAGCCCTCTCAGAATGATAAATTTCCGCAGATGTGCAAATTCATCTTTCATTTTCCAGCAGAATCTTTTTGAAAGGAAGCACTCTACCCATTTCAACCGCAAATTATGCTCAATATGTGCATCTGTGTCAGCACCATTTTCAAGTCTGGGAGATCCTAGTAATATGTTCAGAATCTCAGCTATAGCTGCAGACATATTTTGCATGTCATTAACAGCAGCAATAACAGCTCTGATGATGTGC
Organism: Setaria italica; assembly: GCF_000263155.2. Taxonomy (NCBI): domain Eukaryota; kingdom Viridiplantae; phylum Streptophyta; class Magnoliopsida; order Poales; family Poaceae; genus Setaria; species Setaria italica. The sequence continues at coordinate 31,433,841 of NC_028456.1, read as the reverse complement.
TTAAAGGATCTAATAACCATTTCATGAATGCATATGGACTGGATATGTGGGAGCTTCTCTGCTAGCTCTACCTGATTAATTTAAAGAAAAAACGTCAGATTATTAACCAACTTTGTCCAAACATAGTATAAAAGCAATCACAGCTTAATTTACACCCACCACACGACCTAAGGATGACATATTAAGTCCCCTTGTATGCATGAAATCGGTCATGGTTCTTCCATCCACCGGAGAAAGCTCAAGGGATGCAAAATCAGCCACCTGTGCAAATTGCATTCCGAGAGAAAATGAATTAAGCATGACAGAAATTAAAAAGCACTTAGCTCTCAAGACCATATATGACTGACACATTAAAAGTATCAGTAAACTAACATAGCCTCTAATACCAAACTAACTCAGCCTCTAGTACCATAACAGGAGGTTTTATGAGGTAATTAAAGTAAGATTGAAGTAGTGAATGCTGATACAAGTCTTACCAGCTTTGGAAGGGCGGTATCGTCATAGAAATTATGGGCCATATTTGTGAGCTCTTCAAGAGACTGTATCAAGAAATAATAAAATTAGGAAACAAAATAACACCAATATGTCCATGGTGAACTCTAGTCATTAATAACAGTAGAAAAGAAATGATGCACAAGCATTTTAGGGAGAGTTTACAAGCCAATCGGAAGTGTACTTCGGGCCATCTTAAAACAGAATTTCAGAGTGAATTTGCACAGCTAATTCACCTTATCGTGAAGACCAGCTCCCAAACTCTTCAACCGAGAAAAAGCATCCTCTGACATTAGTTTGCTTATATCAGCCCCCTTGTTCGTTTCATCAACAGCTATCTTATCTGATTCTTGCAGACCATTCATCGGTGAACAGTTACTGTTAGATTCTTCCTTGTCAGAACTAGAACCTTCAACATTGCATTCTTTCTTTTTTATTTTCCTTAATTGTTCAAAATGCTTTCCAAGACCTTTGACAGCTGGTTCTTTGTTAGCCTTTGTTGCATTCCCCTTACCATTCTCAGACGTTGGAGAATCCTTCTTCTGCAAGTGCTGCAACCAGGAGGACCCAAGTTCCCATCTGATAATTCTAGTTTTTTTTATAGGCATGCTATCCAGCTTTCTCAAGCTGTCCTCAAGTACTGTGCGTGCCAGTTTCCGTGCAGGATTACTAGCATGAGACTTTGGGCTCAGATACAGGTTACCAACTGTTTCTGGATTGATAATTCTCGGAAGTGGTATTCTTAGACTGAAAATAAAAAGAGGAGAAAAGGTGGCGTTAATAGATCCTTGTCCATGTGAAAATTAATATGTACTTAGGCAACATTTTCTCTAGTGATGAGCAAACACATCATGATAACATATTGAAACTATTACTAAGCAAGTAAAATTACATGAGTACATATCAAACCTGTTAACATTCAAGGCATTAGAACCTCCATCCGGATGGTCATGTACATCAATGTTCAGCACTCCATCAAAATTATCAGAGATATCATAAGTTTGTTTAACATCATTACTGTCATTTGCACGTCCAGAAACCTTCACAGTTGCCGTATATCCACAATGCTTGATAATCACCACTCCTAGCGTTGAAGAATCCTGGACATGGGATCACATGTTCACGAAAATTAGCTTTTGATTTTAAACCCAGAAAATGAGATAGGATAAAACAGGAAATTGCGAGGCATCACCTTAACAACAACACTTTCATCAGAAGTTAAACCTTTCAGAAGATTCCTTTGTGTGATATCCATAGCACCCGTTGGACAGAAGGCAACGCCATCAACCTTGTCCTCCAGCTTCAAACTAGCATCAGCCTCATCCTTCTTCACAGTTATATGCATGTCCCCAATACGTTCATCAAATATGTTTGAACCATGATTACCACCATGTGGACCAGTTGAGTTCATAGACTGATTAATGAGTCGCCGTATTGTTGATGCAGCTCTAAAAATTGCTGTATCTACAAATAGATTGTGTAAAAGAAAAGCTTTCCGGTCTCTGATCACCCGCTCTTCCTCAGTTTTGCATGGCATTCTAGCCAAAACAGAGAAGTCTTTTGACCACCGTCTGCGGTCATATTTTCCATCGCGTCCACTGCCACCCCCATCTCCACCCCAATTCTCATCCTCGACTGGCAGTGCTGGACACTTGGTAGCAGGGTCAACATATATTGGAGGAACAAGCCATGTGTTTGCACGGAATCCATATGGCAAATTTCCAAACTGCAGATGCAGAAAAGGTTATTCTCATCAAAAGTTCTTAACCACATCATGTGTTCAAGAAAAAAGTTCTTGAACCACATCATTCTATTCAATCTTCAGTGCAAGAAAATAAAAACAGTAGGAAAGCATATCCACTATTACAACCTTGTTGTGATCCACAAAAGCTTTCATCAACGTCTCATATGCCTGTGGAAAATGAATAACACCCGCCACTTAGAGCAGTCAATGTTTATCAAAACAGATAAGAACAGGAAGGGACGCGAGCTAAGAAAAGAAGATAATGAAGATATAGGATTCATGGTTACTAACATTAGCAAACGCATTGCTGAGCTGCTGCAGTAGGTCCACCAGGGAGCGGCTTACGTTGTGCGGCTTCCCTGCCAAGTAGAAACCCTTTACTGAAGCAACTACATGCAGAAGCTTCCCGTTGCAAACCTTCACCTGGGGACAGATGAACTCCTTCATAAGGCGAATTGCTCATACCCACATGCTTAAGTTGGCTATTGCAGGGTGGCAGCTCTAAAGCCCCAAACAAATTGAATAGCTCCTCACATCGAGGCAAACGAATTTCAATTTTGGTGGTGCATTTCAATTGAATAGCTTACCTCGATTTCGAAGTAATCGCCTTCCTGAGAAGCGCCATTCGCCTCCTTCCTCCTGATAACTGCAGAAACGAAGCACATATCACGCGTCAGATTAAGAGAGCGCAGGCCAAATGCGAATGGAATGCTTCATCGGGGAGGCGAAGGAGCCTTACAGTGGACGGGCGGGGTGAGGTGGGCGAAGGAGAAGAAGTCGTAGAACTCCCCCAGCTTCGGCGGCGGGCGGATGGCCGCCATGTCGTGCGCCTCCGATATCGGCGGCGCGCCCTCGCCGCTGCCACTGCCGCCGCCATGAGCCCCGGTCGAGGCGGGCGTGGGCGGGGAGGGTGGTGTCGCGGGGCGCCCATGCTTGGATGATTTATGCTTGGCGGCGCCATCCCGGGGCTTGGCGAACGCGGTGGTGCAGGCGACGATGTCCAGCAGCCGGCGGACGTGCGCCACCGCCTGCTCCTCCGTCGCGTACTCCTCTGCAAACAAGCCGTTGGGCTCAGTTAGAAATCAAAGGCCCAATTGTGAATGATGGGCCCAACTCTACATTTGGAGTCCAATGGATAGCAACTTCTTTTCTTTATTGGAAAGAAGATAGATGGTTAACACAACCCATACAAAGTTTTTCTCTAAAAAAACTCATGCAAAGTTATTTCAGTTTCCTAAAGGGCAGATTATTTCAAACAGAGTAAATCAAACTCGTTTTGGATTGCCTTGTTCATGCATAGGTCAGGGTTTAGAATGGTTAAATTCAGTCAAATTTTGGAGTGTAAACCAGTATTCTCCCAAGAAATTAAGTTACCTAACCAAAATTGGTTGTTACAACTAATCAGAACAACTATTGATCACTTACACACTGCACAGACCCAAATTAACATCACGCTAATGCCGTTCCCAGCCGAGTCAACAAGTTAGGAATATCACATGTCACTAGAGCGTGGCTCTGACAAGTGATGCACGCACCAGGCCAGGTGGAGTATAGTAATGCCGCTGCAGTGCCCACTGAAGTCTGAACACCTAAAAATGCCTGTGGAGTTAACCAAGCACCCACCGCAGATTCCAAGAGGCGTCGCTTTGTCCCGTATCAGTCAGCGTGGGGCAACAACTAGGAGATCCTCTTGAGCTCAGCTCAGAGATTGGCAGCAAACAACTGCAACTTGCACCGGGTCCTTGCATAATAACGCCATTGTTTCGCTGATAAATGTTTTTTTTGATAAAGGTGCGCGTCCAAATGTTACTTGCCACTTGCCGACACCACACGCCGGACTGATCTCTGATTAAACTACTGACTAAAAAGCATGATCACTAGCACTGTACTGCTAATCTTTTTCAGCGTGACGACGACGTCTCAGCTAGTCAGAAAAGAGCAATCACCTTCCCAATGCTTGACTAATCAAACGTTAATAACTATGCCGGTCCTTCAAACCCTTCGTCCTAATTCTCGCCGCAAATGAAAAAGAAAATCCGTCAGAATCATATGGCCACGACTAGGTCTAGAAATTAGTAGGTAGGAGGCTAGGAGCCCAGCGACCAACCGAGGCCGGGAAGGCAGCTGCAAGTCTCCACCCGGGGCCTGGATTTCCCACACACATGGAGCGACCTCGCCGGCCACGTTCTGTGGAAAATCAACATCTCCCTGCTGCTGCCGCCGCCGCCGCCGTCCTTACCGGCCGCAGAAACATGGGTGCGATGACGCGCCACGGAAAGAGACCCCAGCGCATTGGCAGGACGCAAGAAACTGGTGGTGAGACCACAAGAGAAGGTTGGCCACCACCACCGGCGCGGCCGCCGTCTCCCAACCACCGGTCGACGCGAAAACTAGCAGACTCCCTACCGTCCGGAGCTCAGCTGCGAATGCTAGCCCGTGGCCGGCACTCCGGCATTTCCCGAGAGAGGCAGACGTCAGGGGCACGGCGGACGGCGGCGCACGATGCGCGGTTGGTGTTCGAGTGCCCCCAAAGAGGCAGACGTCAGGGGCACCTGGGATTAGAAAGAGCCCGAGACCGGACGCACTGAGCACCTAGCTGATGAGCTAGTTGTCTCCCTGTCTAGCATTGACTGACGGGAAGAGAAAGTGAGCAACGGATCGCTGGTGGCTAGCGCTGCGACTGTTGGGTTTGGAACGTGATGTCGCACGGGCACGGGGCACGGCGACTCCATTTAAAATGCGTCATGGGTTCAGGCGTCCATGCCCTCGGGGTTCAATGCCGTGGATGGACGAGGACCGCGCGTGCCTTGTTTGTCTTCTGATCCACTAGTAAACCGCATGCTCTCTGCTACGCGATCAAACGTGTCATTAGTACGGTCGAGCTCGTGTGGCATTGCCAACCAGTGGTCCGTCGATCGATCATTGATGCACGCTTGGACTGGCCTGTAACAGACTACCAGAGGCGCACTGTTTACTCGTCCGTTTTGTCGCCTTTCAAGTTGCTCCGTGTACTGAAGCACTCACTTACTCCGAGCTCTACGAGTACGATGCCCCACATCAGCTACCAGCTCACTCGCGTTCGGACAAGGGAAGGTGAAGTGAAGATCAACGTGAACCTCCAGCGATTGCCAAAATACTAGCAAAGGGAGAACGAAAGAAACAAGACGGGAAAACACCGGTGGTACCTTCCACGATCCGGAGCGTGCAGGGCTTGAGCGCCACGATTTCCACCACGTCCTCCAGCCGCTGCCCGCGCGCCTGTCATGCAACACATGCGACCAAACACCATTAGGTCAGTCTATCATCGGAGAGTCAGGTCACCGATGCTTACAAGTAACTAAATATTCCACACGCAATGTACCAAGCCCCCATGGTAGATGAAGGAATGAATTTTTTGACAGGTCGCATGCATGTGTGTGCTGTAGTGCATACTTGTACTGCGACTGAATTTTGGAGAGAAGGTACTGTTGCTTGGCAGATGAAGAAGGGAGGGCTGAACATTACCACATGGGAGAGTGAATAGTTTGTCAGGTGACACGTCTCCACGTTCGACCCCAGCAGCTTCCGCACGTCCAGCACACGGTCCGTGGATATCCCCTGCAAAATCAGTACAACAACAACAACAGAAACAACATTGTTAGCAAACCACACACAAAGCTCACCTTTCTCATCAAACTCACACAGTTTGCAGCTTAACCAATGGGTGTGCAAAGTATTCAGCTGGCAGTGTCACCTGCACTTTCTCATTCCTTTTTTCTTTTTTGTTGCTGTCCTGTCCTTGTTCTTTTCAAGTGGCTTTATACGTGTTGTTGTGTGGGAGAAGGCACAGCTAATGGAGCCGGCAGCACATACCTTGAGTGTCACCTGGGATTCATAGGGGGTGACAACCGTGACGTCTATCACGCTGGGCACAACTGCACAAACAAGAAGAAAATCATCAGTGTTCTCTAGCAGGCAGCAGCACAACACGAGAGAAGCAGCGCGCGCGTGAAATGAGGGGCGTGCAGTGCAGAGCCTGCACGGCAGCCGCAATTCACTCCGCTCTTGCGAACCGCATGACCCAACCGCACGGGGAACGTTGCACCAACAAAAGAAAATAAAGGAGCTGGCTGGTAGTAGCAAACCAGGTTAAAATTACCAACTGAAACAAGAAATGAGCTGATGGAACGAGTAATCATAGCGCAGAACACGAAGACCCAAGGGGAAAAGGGTTCAACGGAGACAAAATCCTCCGGTTCAGTACGGAGAAATCAAGCGAATAAAGAACAAAGGAGAAAAGGGATTATAAATAAACACTAGTAATAGCAGCAATCAATCCTTCTTTTACCCTTTTGTTTCACATGCAAAGAAGTGAAAACTAGAATCATGCAACTGAGAACTGACTGGTGATGCAACAACGATAGCAACTCAATGTTTTCTGAAGAAGAACAAGCTTTGTCGTTGATGGCAACCAACGATGCACCATGCGCGTGTATGTAATGAACAAAGGTTTCATCGGACATGACTCAAGAGCATGCGTGGATATACCTTTCTCTTCCTTCTTCCTCCTATCGCCTTTGCCGCCGCCGCCGCCCCTGCCCTTGCCACGGCCGGCCTTGGGGGCCATTGGCTGCCTCGCTCGCTCGCTCGGAGCGGCCCAGCGGCGACCCTCAAGCGCAAATGGAGCGGTGGCAGTCGATGGCGGAAGGGTTTAAGCCCCCCTGCAGCCGCAGAGGAGGGAGCAGCAGAAGAGGAGGGAGCAGAGGAAGAAGGAATGAGGAAGGCGAGAGGAGGGTGAGGATATAGGATGTGAGGCCTGCGTGGTATCTCATCAGACCCACGGATTTTCAGCGCCATCCTGGCCTCTCGTTCCGGCGCCCCTCACCGCTCCGGTAGCGTCTGATGCGGGGTGGCCCCACGCTGGCAGTCACTGGACGCTTTCTTGGCGGCACATGCAGCGCTTTTGCTGCATCGACGGCCGAGGTTGATTTGATCCCCTCTTCCCCTGCACGCCCTGCGCTACAGTGCAGGCTAGCACCAGCGGAAAGGGAGAGAGCAGCGAGAGGAGACGTGACATCTTCGTGGAAGCGAGGGTCTGCTTGCGGCAAACTGACACCAGTTGGATTCAGGCGACGGCTCCGTGACCGGTCTCGTGCGCGAGCACGCACGGCAACGAGACGGGCACGGCGCCGGTGCTGCGTGCGATTCGACGGCCACGAGAGAGCCAGGGGTGCAGGGCGAGGACAAAGCGGGCTAGCTGGGGGCGGACAGCTGTGGCGGCGAGAGGACGGGACGGTACGCGAGAGGAGAGGCCTGGATGGCCGTTGGCCAGGCGGGTACGCGGCTGGCGAGAGGCTGGTGCGGCCAGATGGCTCGATCGCACACAGCCATGCCGCCAGAGGCCGGAGCCGTTTTATTGGGCGTCCCGTTGGCCGGAACGAGGCGGAGCCAAGCCAGTTTTATTTTGACGCTCTTGCATGCCGGGGTTTTCTTTTCTCTTGGTGTTGTGCCCACGGGGCATGGCCGCATGGGGTGGCACACCTCTGTCTCTGCCACTGGCACAGCACGAGAGAGACGGTGACAAAACCGTGGCGCATTATTGAATCCCATGCACGACGACAAGGTGCGCTCTCGAGTCCTTTCGCAGTTTGCGGGAGCGCCGATCGAGCTAGCGCCACCATGCACCTCTCCGGTGAATGGGGATGGTATTGGAGTCGGAGGAGAGTGTGGTTATGAGCTTGGAGAATGCCGATGGGTATTCAGGTCGGATTAGGACGTGGACACGGCGGAGGCAAATTCACACGACACATGAGGTCACTGGATACTACTAGTCTTATTAGTAATTTTTTTACTACTGGTAGCTCCGTCAGCGATTATTTTTTTTCTTGCTTTTGCAAATACCGAGATGTTTGCACTTTCTTATTGGGGAGGAAGATATTTTCGCTTTCTCTTGCGTGAAACGTGTGCGTCAAGCCGGATGGCATGGACATCGAGTAAATTTATATTCTGCTGGTAACGGAGGACATAGTAGGTGTTTGTTACCCCTGCTAAACTTTAGCACACGTTACATCAGATGTTTGGAGTATTAAGGCCCCGTTTGGTAGGGTTTCTCAAAGTGCTTCTCCACCAGCTTTTGGTGAAGTCCTACCAAAGGGCCAATTGCAAAACGGCTTCACCATCAAAGCTAGGGAGAAGCCGCAAAACGACTTACACTAGAGAGGAGAAGCTGAAAAAAGTGGCTTCACCGGCTTCTCCTCTCTCTCCAAGCATTAAGTGATCATAAAATTACATATATTGCCATTGAGAAGCCATTTTACCAAACGTTTTGCAAAACGGCTTCAGCTTCACTAAAAAAGCCACTCCACCGAAGAAGCCGAAGCCGAAGCCATTTTATGAGAAGCTGAAGCTCTACCAAACATGACCTAAACATAGTCTAATTACAAAATTAATTGCATAGATGGAGTTTAATTCGCAAGACGAATCTATTAAGCCTAGTTAGTCCATGATTTGACAATGTGATGCTACAGTAACCATTTGCTAATGATGGATTAATTAGCCTTAATAGATTCATCTCGCGAATTAGACTTCATCTGTGCAATTAGTTTTATAACTAGCTCATGTTTAATCATCCTAATTAGCATCCGAATATCCGACGTGATCCTGCTAAAACTTAGCACCTCGTATCAAACATCCCTTTTAAGTGTTGTTTCACAAGAAAACGATGCATTGGATCCTCCCAAGCTGCAGTAAAAGACTGCACATTTTGTTACATCAAGACGTAACAGCTCAAAGCAAAGTAGTGGTAGCTTCCAAAGGGAAACATGCGACGCGTGAGCCTGTTTGTTTTACTGCTCAGTTAAGCACCGTCTCGATGTGGAGGACCGATTGCCAGTACGCAACATGTACCGTGAAAATCTGGCGCTCCAGTTGGAGTAGATGACAACGAGGAAGAGTCCAGCCGGTGCCCACAGTCTTGTTCGTGTGTAAAATGATGGGTTACAGCCTGACGGACATGGACGCATGGGGCGTGGCCGCATGAGTGAATATTGTCATTGTGTTCGCAATTTGCACGCCGGCAGCGTGTGGAGATGAAAAAGGAAAAAAGGGTTCTTTATTTATCTGCGCAAGCAACCTAACATTTACTTGCAGTCCCTTGTATCTGCAGATGCCAAATCTTCATCCCATCACCGCATCAGTATCAGCTTCTTTTTTCTTCTTTGAACAAATTTCATCAGTATCAATCAGCTTTTGTGGCAATGCTAAAAATAGCAGCTAGCGTTCTAGGAAGTAGCCTCGCCAGTCGCCAGGTAAAGCAACCCTGCAGCTTTGTACTTTGCCCGTTGGGCTGTTCACTCATTCCCCAAAGGATCTTGTCGGCCTCCTCTCCGGTTCTGCAGTTCACCTCCCACACATCAAACAGAGTTACAGAGGTCGCCGTACACTCCCAAAGCGCCGTGTCTGCTCACTGTCAAAGCGTTGGAGGGGAGCAACGGTGACGTGCGAGAACCAGCACCGCTGCAGGGGAGGCCGCCCATTTTTTTAGTCGGCAGACGCGTGCCCTGCCCGCCCATGGCGCCGGGAGCTCGTCTCATTGGCGCGCGCGAGCGGATGGAGCAAGCGAAGGGATGCCGATGCCTCGCACGGAGTCCGGCCGGGTTGTCTCGGGCGATGGCGTCAAACGCTTCAAACGAATCTGCCGAAGAAGGAAACCCTGGGATCCCCGTGCGGCTCCTGTCCGGGTCTGAAAGGCCCCGTCCGATATGGTGGTTAGGAAATGGGTTTGGTATCGTGGCCGTCCATTGACCGGAATCCTTCAGAGAGATTAGTCTATTGCATGTTGCAGCCGCCATATGTCAGGGAACTGATGGAAGCACGGAGGTTAGGCCTCGTTTAGTTGCCAAAGTTTTGAGGTGCCAAATTACTGTTACAGTACTGTAGCACACTGTAGCGTTTCGTTTGTATTTGTGAATTATTGTCCAAACATTGACTAATTAGGCTCAAAAGATTCGTCTCGCAAAGTACAACAAAACTGTGCAATTAGTTTTTAATTTCATCTACATTTAGTACTCCATGCATGTACCGCAAGTTTGATGTGATGAGGAATCTTCTTTTTGCATAGTGCCAAAGTTGGGAGTTGGGGGTGAACTAAACAAGAGCTTAATTTTTGGGCGCTTTGTTTGGTGCGACGATTTGTGCTAAGAGATGGGACAAACTGGGTGCCTGCTACGATTTGTAAATGTTCGTGTGATTTGTGATGCACTGTTGGTGTGTTCATGCAGTTGATCCATCTGTAATTGCTGCAGCTTGCAGCAGAGAAATTGGGCCTCACTCGTTTTCAGACTTTCAGTTGACGTAGGTGCCGATTTCACCGATCTGTCGATGGGAGTACATCAGAATTCACAGGCACCTTTCTAAGATAGCATTGGCACGCTACACGTGAAACGCATGTGTTTTGTTATTTCCCTCATGTTCCGATGTCACAATCTGACAGTAGCGTTCGCATGCTGCATCCCAAGCACAGATGTGGAAAGCAACTTGAGTCGAGGTACTATTCGACCAAATGCGGCGCACACCAGCATCATACCTGCGTGCGTTAACAAGGATTAACCGAGACGAGTTTGATGGTAACTATTCCTCGTGGCTACAACAGCTCAATTTATTCCTTTCTGATTTACACATTTCTACTTTGATCATGTTGTTACAACGAAGATGCAGATATACTATTGCGAATAGAGGATTACATTAGCAGACCTCGTGCTAACCGATGACGACATAACAATCACATGTATGTGTGCAACAGATCAATTTGCACCTGAAAAATGAAGTGCTGAACCACGCAGGTCTCAGAAGAACCGAGCCAGAACCATGGGACAACCACCCAGGACCCAACCTCAAAAACCAGACGTGCACCCATGAGTGCACACCTACTCGTGCTGCCCTACTGGGCTTATCTGAACCTTAAGCTGTCCTCTTCTCGTGAATCACGCATAATTGGTTGTGGCGACCACTTCAGACGCAAGTTCAGCTTCCCACTCTTTGCTCCCTCCAGGTTGAAGCTCTCCTCGTAGTCTTCTTCCAGCAAAACTTTTGTCAAGGTCAGGATGCACCGCCCCATGTAATCCTACAGAAAACATATTCAACGGTTGCCTAAATACATCTGCATATGGCAAGCTGCTAGGGTTAGTAATAAGATGAAAGCTTCAGCAGAACTTACTCTCCGGAATGTGTCGTGATCATATACTTCCAATATAAGCATATCATGTAAGCCATCTTCAACGACAAAGTCGAAAGTCTGATTCCAGACTGGGTTCAAGCTTTCATTCACAACCTGCAATCAATCACATGATACAAACAGTAAAAGACATGCTTCACCAAGCAGTTTGTGACCGTAGAATCATATCAAGTATCATGGTTCCTACCTGTCCAATTTAAATAGAATCAAACACAATCATGTTTAAATATATTAGTTCATACTAAACTAAAAGATATGCACACAGCACTAATTGCTACTTGATGAAGAAATTACCCTGGTCTTGTACTTTGTTTTTGTCTTCTTGAGAGAAAGTACAACATATGGATCGGACTTTCCATTCATATCCATTGCCGGCAAATCCTCCCCGGATATCACAGTTACTGACAGAACCCCCCGCACGATAATTTCCTTTCTCTTCCTTGATGAAGACATCATGTCAAAACTAGATCCTCCTGATCCGTTTTCCATACTAGTCATTGTTCTCTCCAACGAAGTCATAGAAAACTGTTGTCTGAAAGGATTTGGAGCATCATCCTTCATGTCAAATGGACAGTAGAGCAGCTCAAGATGCACCTGTTGAGGTCATGTATGTCACGAGAAAAAAAATATTATACCCATATGACAACACCCGCTGTGAATGACGATGAGCAGTTCTGCTTCCATGAAAATCACGCTCACCTGGCCCCTGTCTTTTCTGTCCCTTTGAATCTCCAGATCTTTTACAAGCTTCAACCAGATATCCTTCACTTTCCCTGGTTGTAGATCCTTTAGCCTGACTTGAGCACAGCCAATTAATTCAGATTCCTGAATACCATCATCATCATAAATCTTCACGGTTACAGTTTGAGTATCAGCATCTTCAACAATAAACTCGAAGTGTTCATTCCAGATAGGGTTAAGATCGTTGTTCTGTAAAGTAGTTGATTAAAGCGGTTAGAATCAACTCCAAAAGACAGAGCTCACAACAAGAAACTGTGCTTACAATTGTTTTACTTCTCTTCATTTTGTCTGGCAATGGGCGGACGTACACAATGGCAAAAGGATCTGATTTTCCTATCAGATCTTTGTTCGTCAAATCTCTTGCTTGCACAAGTTTGACTTCCAATGTACCAACAGGCTTCAGTTCCAAATCACTGCAATATATGATCAGTCATGGTCTTTCCTATGTGATTTAATACCACAATCAGCAACAATGATACTAGCATGTACCCACAAATTGACCAATAATTACCTGTAGTCCCCAGGTATTATAGGAATAACTTTCCTTACTGGCCATGTTATTGAATCTTCAATAGCATTTTTTATAGTTTCCTGTACAAAAGGATAATTGCACCCATCATCTTAAGTATAGGAAACACAACACCCCAACTTTCTGCTACAAAAATTAATGTATTGCCAAACCTCAAGAGCATCTGAAATTCCAGGTATAGCAGAAATTTCACCACCAATGACCTTCAGTCTGAAATCCAGCTTTTTCTGAAATGGTTTGAGAAAAATACACGAGATTAAATGAAAAAGAACATCTCAAATAATCAAAGGAAAAAAGAATAGAAGGAACAAACCTTCTTTCGTAGAGAAAAGCAAACAGCTCCAAAGCAAGGTAGCTCTTCAACCAGTGGTTTGAAAATCAAGCGGAAAATTCCTGTAAAGCCAATGTCCTTCACCTATATGAGAAGAGAACTCACAGGATTATGGTGCGTGAAATACATAACAGGTTAACTTTTAAAATCGGCAACCACTCTATTCATAATGATAATGCCATACAGAAAAAGCAGGAAAAATATCATCATGAGTAAACTAGAGAATAGTTGGAGTTCGAATACCCATGCAGCTCAATTGTGTGAGCTAGGCATAATTCATGCATGTAATACACCCTCATAATGTGGCATTTATACAAAATAACCAAAGCATAGCCGTGTGAAATATGTCACCTGTATTGGAAGTGCCACACCAAGTCTAGTTTTTACATCAAGTATAATATTTGGATTGGCATCCCAATTCATCTCTAGCTCCATGACAATACCTGATTCCTTATTATTCTCAATGATGGAAATACCTGCACCAAAATCAGCAGAACTTACAGTTTAGCATCCACCAGGTAATGACGGACTTACACCACATATTTGATGAGTTTATATAGAAAATGAAAATCAATTAACACAGACCACAAAATTGAAAGCTGCTTCAAACTCACCATAAAAAAATAACTTATTATCTCTATAGACTTTGCATTATAAAAAGAACGGGTTGCAGAAGTGAGCATACATTATGAACAATATGAAAGGCACTCGATGCTCCTTTCTCATAGAATGCAGTTCTGTTTATTGACAGTATTATGCATCTAAAAGAACCAAAGGGGTAATGGATCCTCAAAACCTTCTGATTTGTGTTTTATTTCAAATACTTCAGCAATCATTGACTAGAGTATAAATATACTAGCTTGATATGTTAGTGTCTTGTTTCAATGCACTCTTATTTAAAGCAAAGAGATTCGAATTCAGGAACTGTTATCCAGAAAACAGTTCATAAACTAAACAGTTAAAGTAGTATCATGGGGCATATAATAAGATAGAAGTGTACAGCACTTCCCTCTGGATTTTTATAACATGCTGTGCAGTTCAATGTGGCATGGCATCAAATCAAAACCTCACACTTTGATTTATTATACTATACATAATAACTACCAAACCGTGATAATATGAAAGTAATTTCAAAGACAAGCATGCTGGTAGTGGAAACCACAGTCGTGTAGTTCGAATTCTGAAATGCTTGGGCTACCTTATGAAAATCAACGGAGGGAGTAGTTTGAAGAGACCTACCGGTAAACTGTGGTGCAACAGTACCAAGAGTGAGTTTTGAGAACTTCAGGGACGCTAGGATTATTGGCCTATATTGTTCAAGAGTAGGCTCTACAGAGGTTTTGATCAGTTCTGATGCCGCCTGCAATGGGCAGTGACAGAAAAAAAATGCTTACGTGATAAGAATGTACATAGAGGAAGTCAAGTTAAACAGAGATTGAGTTGAGTCCAAGTTTTCGAGTTCTATTGCAAGAAATGCACACCTGATTCACAAACGGCCAGATCTTTGTCAGCTCTTGATTAAGCCATTTTAACTGCAACAATGCTGCGTCAAGATACATGCATTCCCATACAGTTCAGAAGAATGAGAGCTAACTAAAGATAGCCAAATACCTTTTGCTGCGATGAGAAAACAACCCAAGAAGGGTACAGGTCAGGTGGGAGTAACTTCCGCGAATCGTCGATCGTCATTTTTGAAAAACTAGCAATAGTGGCAGCCTGCATCAAAACAGGGGAAATCCATCTCAGTACGAGACATGGTAGCGATCCGAACAAAACACCCACAAAGTGGTCTCCCATTTGAAGTTTTATGCTTTAGTGATCCCATGGACGGAAATTAGTTGAATGGAAAGCGTCAGAAGTTCAGGACAGGTCACAATCCCATAGCAAACACAGCATAATTGTTGCATGTGGTTATTATGCAGTCTTGCACAGTGACATAGCAATAATGAACTTGAGCATGCTGCAAGCCATGGCAGCAAGCACCCAACAGACAAGCACTGGATGCACAAGGTTTTCATTGCAGGCTTGCAGCATTGCACTGCCTGAACCAAATATCCTGACTAGTACTTTCTCGGTTTCTTGCTTCCCTTCAAGTACGCAAAGCTCCCATAGTCCCATCCCAACAAGCCGCGAGACCAGCACTGTAAATACTAAATAGTAATAAGTCCAAAAAGAAAGCACCTGAGACTTTCCGGCGGACCAGGAAGCCAAATCTACCAGTGGAAAAGCATGCCGACAGGGGGAGCCCAGCGACCCCCCACCTAACCAAGGGAAGGCAAGCCATTCGCCTTCGCCTCGATTCATACGCAACGTGATTTCTTCGGAGATACTACAAATCCTATATTCCTATTCAAGCAGCACGCATCGAGAATTTCCGAGGCCGGGGGGCGTGGGGCAGGGGCTTACCAGCTGTCGGCGGCGTGCGGCGCGGGAGTTCTCGGAGTGGGCGAAGCCGACGATGATGGCGACGCCCGCCGCGACCCCCAGCAGCATCCCGACCCAGAACCCCATCCCGCTCCCTCTCCCCCTCCTCCGGCCTCCGCTAGCCGACGAACGCGCGCATCCGGGGGCAGGCAGCAGGCTCTCCGCGGAGACACGCGGAGCTACCGAACCGCAGGCGGGGCGCGCCCTGGGGCAGGTGGGCAAGCAATGCCGGCGCGCGACGGGAGGAGGAGGAGGAGCACGGCCGCGGCCGGATTACAAGTGGAGGTTCGCTGGTCCAGTACGAGTTTGAAAAAGAACAGGGGAGCGGAGATGCGGAGACAGGCAAGCGAGCGGAAATCGTGAGGGGGAGAGCCAGCCAGCGGGAGGAGAGAGAAACGGGTGCCCGTTTCGTTTTGTTTCCTTTTGCTTTGGTCAGGCTGGCGCACAGTGGACGCGAGGCAGGGTTTGGGTACGCAACTGACAGGTGGGGTAACGGCGTCGTGGGGTCCGCGGGAGAGTGGGTGGTTGGGTTCGGGAGGACGTGCGAGTGTGTGACGGTGGCCTGGCGGGCAGGTCCGGCCGACGTGGGATGGGTTCGAAAAGGGAAAACGGATCGATTCGTGTCCGAGCCCGAGGCTTCCTGAGTCAAAAAATAAGGTTAAAATCATTTAAAAATGATACGTATAAGATTAATAAAATAAAAGTGAGCTCGTTCTGACTTTTGAGCTCAGGCGTCTTTGCTGTGCTACCATTCGAGCGATCAGTGTAATTTTTCTCCCTGCCGGCTTTGTTTTGTCGGCTGTGCTACCATTCGAGCGATGATTACATCTTAGCTTAGCCGCGAGGTTAACGGGAAACGTGTTTGCTTGTGAGAATAGCACTTGGAAAGCGCCGAGAGGAAATGGTCCATTTGGATTGGCCAAGCTTTGGATCTTTTTTGTGCTCCTTGGAAACTTGCTTTACCAAGAATTTGGCTTTTCGGTGAAGCTGGTAATACCAAATCAGGTACTGACAAGTGACAAGCTATTTTCCAGCCATTTCATGGGCAACTGTCGTCACGTAGTACAGATGGCTGGCTCCAAATAATCCGATATACAACTGTTGTGCATAATAAGTAAAAACAGATTTTGAGCATAGCGTCACCGCAGTATCCGAGTTTTTGAGAGAGAGAAATTATGGTTTGGCAAAGTGACTCCTCCGGTTCTCCTGCAATTAGCATAGCGCCTTGCAATTCTTGAGGGAGAAAACTGAGACAGTGGTCCGTAATCAGTCCTTTACCATTATTCCACCTTTTAGCTTGCTTGAAACTTGGGAAGTCGGAAGATGGTGCTGTTTGTAGTCTTGTATAGGCGCTTCATTCCATCAGGCAATGGCAGGTGTATGGTATTTGGTACAGGGAAATCATCGATTTGCTGCTAATAGTGGGCGTTTTTTTTTTGTTTTTCAAAAAGGCGGCAGAAATCGGATTTGAAAGGTTCAGTTGGTCGAAAGAACCTCCAGTCCTCAACCATGGAAAGTCTGTGATGTATAAAGATTAAGGTGTTTAGTTTTATGAATTTAAATGGCTCATCATTTTCTCACTCCTCACTTTTTTGTTCAGTTTGGGTAATGGAATGGGATCATCCATTGTTAGCTCATCCCCACTGGATGAATCCATAGATGGGCTTGCTAGGCATTTTTAACAATAATAAATACTGTACCAGGATGCTTACTTCACACAACTAATTTTATGCTAGTTGCTAGGCACTTTTGACAGTACTGCACCAGGATGCTTACTTGACATACATGCTAGCACTAGGTAAAACTGCAGCACAAGCTTTTACTTTAACCGTCCGCTTGCTCAAGTCAAACAGAGAATAGACCATCACAGCTCAAAATTTAGAATGCTACTCACAGATATTCATGGCAGTCAACTCTCCACCGCGGCCCCCATCCCGCTGCCTTTATAGCATAACTAAATCAGATATATAATTGTAAACATAAATACATGCTGGACTCAACATTACTACTTCAAGTGACAAGGTGAAACAAGAGTCCAGATCGATTAATTTTTTTCGAGAATACGCAGGAGAGCTGCGTATCTTTGAATTAAGAGGGAGAATAAAAGTTATTATAATGTGGGTCTCCCGGGCGCACGCACACAGTTTAAGGATGCTCTTTGCAATTACATAGAAGAAACGACAACTGAAAGAACGTTTTGGGAACAAAGAGCTAGCTAATTAGTTCGCTGTGCTGCCGTTGGAACCGGCCATCCTAAGATGGAAAGGTGCTTATCGCCTGCACAGGACCGTAACATCGCTTCTTCTAGAATGTCTTGTACTAACTGTGCCGGCTGCTTGGAAGATCTTCTGCTGAAGACTCTATCATTACGTTCTTTCCAAATCTTCCATGAGATAAGCATGAAGCTAGAATCCAGCCCTTTCCTCTTTTGAGCGTTGAGTCCCTGTCGCCTCTGAATCCACCAATCGATTAGGCCCATCCCTTGAGTCGGCGTCCGATTGGGTAGTTGCAGGAGCAAACTGACACGATGCCAAATTTGCTGTGAGTAGGAGCATTGGGCAAAGAGGTGGTCGGCAGTCTCCAAATCCTGGTCACATAGAGCACAAGCCGTGTTGTCTTGCAAACCACGGTGATGTCTTCTGTCTGTTGTCAAAAGACGTCTTTGCTAGCCAGCCACATGAAGAAACGAACTTTCAGAGGTGCCAAGCCTTCCAGATCAGCTTTCCTGCGGCAAAGCTTGCAGCTCCGATGAAGAACGTTCTGTAGGCGGATCTTGCTGAATAGGTGCCAGATGACTCCCATCTCCTAGTGACAGTGTACTCAATGCCCGGGCTTAACTGAATCTCCTGCATCTCATGCCAAAGACGAACGTACTGGTGGACGGCGGTTACTGTTAGCGGTCTGACAATATCTGTTATCCATTGTTTCTGCTGCATTGCTTCCGCAACCGTTCGTCTGTTCCTTGTTCGCGTTCTTATGAGTCTGCATAGGTCTGGGGCAATGGTACATGGGGATGAGTTACCATTCCATCTGTCAATCCAGAACAGGGCAAGACTGTCGTCCCCAAGATGCACCTGGATGGACGCCTGGAACATTTGCTGTAGCAAAGTGTCGTTGCCAAATTGAAGTTGCAGATGTCTCCATGGCCTGTAGCGTCAGTTTTCTGTAACCATAGCCATCTCATTCTCAAAGCGTAGGAGGCGATTCTGAGATCCGCGATGCCAGCCCCTCCCAATTCCGTTGGTCTGCATGATGCAGTCCAGACCACAAGACACTCGTGTGCCTTCTGTTTTGCTGCCCAGAGAAAGCCTCGTCGGCGTTTGTCAATCTCCCGAAACACCCAATCTGGTATCTTCAGAAAAATTAGCGTGTGAATGCAAATTGAACTCATGACCACCTTCACCATTGTCAATCTTCCGGCTTTGTTCATGAGAGGTGCTTTCCATGTTGGTATACTGCATGCCACTTTGTCAACCAACAGTTGTAGATGTGCCTTCTTCAGACGACCAACTGTCAGAGGGAGCCCCAGATATTGGATTGGGAATTCAGCAATCCTAGCCGGCAGGATGTTGCTGATTCGCTGCACTTGCTCCTCTGTGCAGGCGATTGGCGCTATGAGGCTTTTGTGCAGATTGGTGTGTAGGCCTGAAGCATTCCCAAAGAAGTTGAGGATCTCTGTGATGGTGACCATGTCCTAAAAGGTAGGTGCAGCAAAGAGCATCACATCATCGGCGTAGAGAGAGCACTGATGGTGAATCGCTATGTCTGCCGGTGTTTGGAGGACTCCTGCCTGGGCTGCCTTCCTGATTAGTCGGTGAAGTACTTCTATAACGATTATGAACAACATTGGGGACAAAGGGCCCCCCTGCCTTAACCCCCTCGCATTCTGAATCAGGCTGCCAGGATCGCCATTCAGGAGGACTCTCGTTGTGGCCGTGGAGATGAGAGAGGACATCCGGTCGCGCCATCCAACGCCGAAGCCCATGGCTTGCAAAACCTGAAGCAAGAATGGCCAATTGACTGTGTCAAAGGCCTTGGAGATATCAAGTTTGATCAGTAGCATTGCCTACTTCTTGCGGTGTAAGGTTTTAGCAACTTGTTCAACAAATTTGAAATCGTCGTGGATGGATTGTTTGTGGATGAAGGCGCTCCGATTGACGTCGATTAGGCAATGAAGCTCAGGTGCAAGGCGGTTGGCTAGTAGTTTGGCGACGAGCTTGGCGAAGCTATGGATGAGGCTGATTGGCCTGTAATCTCCCGGTTGACTCGGTTCTGAACCTTTTGGCAGGAGTGTGATCAGAGCTCCATTGAGCCGGCGCAACTGTCCGCAGTTGTTCCTGTAAAACGCATTGAACGCCACCATGACATCTATTTTGATCACTGGCCACGCCGCTCTGTAGAACTCTGTTGTGAATCCATCCGGATCTGGTGCTTTATCGTTGGGGAGTGATTTCACCGTGCTCCATACTTCATCTTCAGAGAAAGGTGATTCTAGATGCTGAAAATCAGCCGGCTGTATGTCTAAAGCGGCTAGATCAATGATCTCGCTTCTGTCAGTGGCCGTGCCCAGGATGTTATGAAAGTGATTCTAGCATTGCTTCTTTTTCGTCCTGAGTGAAGGCCGTGCAATCTCCCTGCTGCAACTTGGCGATGAATTTCTTCTTGGTGCGGTGGCTGGACTGAATATGAAACAGTCGTGTATTTGAAACGCCGTCACGCAAGAAATTGATACGTGATCGCAGCCGCGCCATTGTCCTTTCCAAAGATGACAGGCCTAGAGTTTTGAGCTTGAGCTCCTTCCTCAACTGATTTTCTTCCATAGTTAGTTGCCTTTCTTCCTGCGCTCTGTCAAGCCATTGAACCACTGTTTTGGCGAGCTATTGAGTTTTTATCTGGCCAACATTACGTTGGCTCCAACTTTGGAGCTCTCTGGCTGTGCTCTTGAACATAATGTCCAGCCTTGTGAATGGATCAGACACTTGATCAGCACACGTCCATCCCTTTTGCAATACACAGCACCAAGTAAACAGCAATACAGTACCAGATCGATTAACCAACACAGTACCAAGTAAACAGCAATACACAGCACCCTTGCACAACCAGAGATTAATCTACCAACGGGAGCATGTTCCACATGATGACATTAGCAACAGTGCAGATTAATTACATCGAACAAATAAGATAGCTAAAACAAGTGTAGATAGGAGATATATAGTATTCCTCCATTCCCCTCTTTTCTGCAACAAGAAAGCAAGAAACCTGAAAGCAGAGCTACCGTCAACGAAGGACACAGCTATCATCAGTGCCAAATACATCTGGGGCATGGGAGTCAGTCCATCGCCATCTCCTTCCTGATGTCCTCCAGGAGATCATCCCTGTATTCAGCGAACGAGCCGCCGTATGGCCTCACCATGCCATCCTGCACGACCCACACCTCGCTCCTGTTCTCATCAGCACAGAGTCTTGTTATCAACCTCGAGTCATGGCTGATGATCACCACGCCTCCAGCGAACTCGTCCAATGCGTCTGCCAGGGCATCGATGCTCTGCATGTCAAGGTTGTTAGTGGGCTCATCCAGCAGCAGGACATGCGGTTCCCCCAGCGCAATGGAGGCGAGCACGACACGGGCCTTCTGGCCACCCGACAGCTTGTCGATCAGAGTGAGGTGATTCTCTTTGGGCAGCCCAAACTTGCCGAGCATGGCACGGGCCTCCCCCGGCTTGCTCTGAAGGTGAGGGTGCTTCTCCAGGAGATACTGCACGGCGCTTCTGTCCTTGGGCAACGAGTCGCAGAAGTGCTGCGAGTAGAGCCCGATCCTTAGCTTGTGGCTCCTCCTCGCCTCGCCTTCCGTGGGCACAAGCTCACCGGCAAGAAGCTTGAGAAAGGTGGACTTCCCTGACCCATTGGGCCCGACGACAGCAACACGCTGCCCCATGGCAATGTCGGCGTCAACCCCAGACAGCTTGAAGTCCTCGTAGCTGAACCCTGCGCCAGTGAGCCGTAGGAGGGGCCGTCCAGGGAGCTCCGTGGTGTGGGCACCGCAAAGTGGAACTCGACGCTGTAGTCATGCCACTTCTTGGGCCCAAATCCTTGTTGCACTTCTTGGGTGCCTTCCTCCCACCCTTCCGAGCTGCCTTGGCCAGCTTCTCGTGCTCCTTCATGGCCGTGGCCTTCTTCTGCTCGTAGCTGCGCACGAACGCGTCGAAGTTGCCACGGCGTTGAGGAAGCTCGTCGCACACGGCGTTGAGGAAGCTCGTGGAAGACGACGATCAGGGTGCTCTTGCACTGCGCGGAGAGGTACTCCTCCAGCCACAGCACGGCCTGGAGGTCCAGGTGGTTGGTGGGTTCGTCCAGCAGCAGAAGCGCCGGCTGAACGAAGAGGGCGCCGGCGAGCGCGATGCGCTTGATCCAGCCGCCGCTGAACGTGCTGGTGGGTCTGGCCTGCTTTGCCTGATCGAAGCCCAGCCCCGCAAGGATCTTCGACGTGCGCGCTCGGGCGGACGCCCAGCCCCGAAGGGTGAGCTCGTTGTACACCTCGCAGAGCCAGCCGTTGCCGGCGGCGTCGCCGGAGGCCTCGAGCTAGTCACGCTCGGCGCACAGCTTGGCGAGCTCCTCGTCGGCCGCAAGCACAACCTCGATTACCGGGCGCGGGTCCTCGCTGTTGTCCTCCTGCACCACGAGCATCACGCCAGTGTTGCGCGGCACGGGAGCTTCCTCCAGTTGAGGAGCTTGAGGAGGGTGGACTTGCCCTTGCCGTTGGGCCCGACGAGGCCGTAGCGCCGCCCGTGCGAGACACGCAGCGAGGCGCCCTCGAACAGCGTCACGGCCCCGGGCACGGACACGTCGAAGTCCTCGACCACGACATCCCTTGCGTTGGCGGTGAAGGCGGCGGCGGCGGCGTCATCACCGGCTCTCAGGACGCGCCCGCCGATGGTGACGACGTAGGCGTCAGGGTTGTCCCAGAGCGCGGCCGCCGCGTCCCGCGCAGCGGTCTCGGCGCGCGCCGCCGCCTCGAGCTTCCGCCTCTCGTCCTTCTTCACCTCCCTGAGAGAACGCGCGGCGGTGTTGACGTCGACCGCCGCGCGTGACGCCCTTGCCTTAGGTGCGCGCTCCTCCACTTGATCGACCTCCTCGTCGTCGGAAGGGGGCAGGTCGATCCCCGCGAGGTACGACGAGGGCTGCAAGGTCTTGAGAGGCCTGGATTTGGCCCCCGGTGGAGCAGTTTTCCCGGCGGCGAGCGAGCGGGTGGTCCTGTCGGTTGGCATCTCGGTCGTCGTCGTCGGCCGCAGCGGCGGAGCGTGCCTGATGTCGGCGGCGGTACGGTGCTTCCGTCGGAATCAGATCCTCTGCAGTCGGGCTTCTTGACGCGTTGGGCCTCGGCCCAATAAGAGCACGGCCTCTTTCTCCAGAAAGAGTTGCTTGCGTTTTTTGGCACTCCTCGTCTCTTCCTGTGTGTGTACTCAGATTGCCTTCCAATCGAGCCATGAATTTGGTCGCCTTCCACACTCCCTCAGTCCCTCCACGTGGAATAGCTTTCGGTTTTGTGGTTCAACAGTAAAGTTCATTATGTCATACTGGACGCAAGAGAACAATATAATGTTATGTGCAGCCTCTGAAGTTGCAAAAATACCTTCTGTGCATTCCACTCCATTCAATTTGCAGAGTTTTTGCTGCTTCCTATACAATCACAATTTGCACAGTTTGCTTGCACTTGCCCAATTTTGCAGAACACCATGCAAGCACAATTTACAGAACGCACTACTCTTAGGTGGAGCTTTGTTACCACGCTCAGGTGGTCTGGTGGCTCGCTCTGCCATTCAGTTTGTTCAAACTTCAAAGTACAATGGGCCATTCAATTTCGTCAGTTCGACAGTCAAAGCAGAGCGAGTCTTCAGAGTTGGCCGCGCTCTGCAGCTGGAGCTGATGCGCGGGGGTCTCGAGCTCGTCCGCGGTTGAGGGGCACGTCGGCAAGGAGGTCGGGACCTCACCATCAAGCGGCGCCCGAGCTCAGCACGACAGCAGCCGAACGGACGGCGTACGAGGTGGGGAACGACGACACCTGAGCTCTGCTGCGACAAGGAGTCGAGGAGCGGAGGAGAGTGCCGAGGACGACGGCGCTTGAGCTCCCCGTGAAGAGGAGGAGCCGAGGAGCGGCTCACCAGCCGGTGCCGTTGGCCACAAGACGCCGCAACCAGGGGTGGTCGTTATTTGATTTACCGTCCCCCCGGACGGATGCTCGTTCGAGCCGGGCCGGAGTTCCCGTCCCGTCCTTTCGCGCGGCAGGGCAGGCTGGATGCCTTGGCCGGAGGCTGGAGCTCTCTTGCTTGTGCGCCCATGAGCAATGGCCGATCCATCAGACTATCAGAGGTTGGATTCGTTGCCATCCATGGCGAAACTCGATTCAAACGGCGACACCAGTGCCGGGCAGCCACCGGTATCAACTATACCGCCGCCGATGGGAATGGCCGCCGCGATATCATCCCGCGGCTCCGCAACCCGCAAGGACCCCATCAAGTACGCTTTGTTCAACAACAACATCAGCCAAAGCAAGTCACAAACTCACAACTCACAGCCGGTGCGCACATCTCAAGGTGTGGCATCAAGTAGCCATGTGATACAAGTAGCTATGCGAGTGTGAAATCATGAGGAATAAACGAGATTGAGCACAACACCACCAATCGACCCGGTAACAAACTCATCAGTTCAGCTGCTGCGCAGGAACGAATTTACATCAACATGTTGTTCTATCCTCTTGTTCATGCGAAAATAACTTGTTAATAGCCATGTTCCATCCTCTTTTTAGCGCTTTACAACATGTCATTTCCTGCACCAACGTGTGAACCGCCTCCCCACCACCACCAAAGAAAAAAAAAAGAAAAAGAATCAGCACTACTATTCAAGTGAGTTATTCTCTGAAAAATCCATGATCCCCAACAGCAGTAATGCAATCATCAGTTACTTGGGGGCATCATAATATGCTGGTGACTTATAACTTACCAAGTCGCACCTTCTTCCATCGGCTCTTGAAGAGGAAAGGATGCAGACCCAGTACATGTTCAGGCATGAAATCGTGCCTTGTCAGTATGCCAACAACAGGTGCCCTCTGCATTTGACAAAATTAAGCAGCCCAAATTTATCAGTAATAATTATGAGAGTATCTGTAATTCCTAATAAAGGACAATGCTACTAGTGCGGAATACAGATGCAAATTGTGTGATTCGTGCAGTCACACATCATAGTTAAGTTAATCTAAATAAGTTGTCATTATGGTTAGAGACAACATTTGTTGCTAACAAGGGGGCTCAGAATTGCAATGGAGCTGAGACTTATCAAGACAAGCATAAGAAGGAAATACAGACTAAAATCCTGAAGTGGCATAACAATAAAGTAACTGAAGTGCAAATAGCACCACTAACCGTAGAGGATTTTGGCAGAACCAAAAGATGCCTCAATCCAACTTCACGGAAAAGTATAAGAGCCTTAGCCAAAGACATAGTCTCAAGGACAGTATAAGGAGACGTGTTTGTGAATGGATGCAAGTCTACAAACATTTCCAGTTCTTCTGCACTTAATTCAATGTCCTCAATCCTGTCTTGTTTTCCTGATCCACGTTTAGCAAACTCATCATGTGCGAAATGCTTTGAAGCATTCAGTGCAGAAGCCGTGCAACTACTGACAAAATCTTTTCTTCTCAATAGAACAAGCAGGTGGTCTCGAAGAATTAGACCATATAACGTAGGACTATCTGAAAACGGTGGCTCATCAACTACAGGGAAACCATTATGACCAGTTGTCTTCAAGACATGCACTATATGGCCAACCTTCTCTATACCACTGAATGTTTGTAGAGGGCCAGTTACAACATCACTGACTGACAATTGCCTCATGTAGGGTTCAGCATATCCTTCAAGATGAGGAAATCCTTTCAATCTAACAAGCAAATCATAGACATTTTCGTTGAAAGCATCTGCCACCACCTTGGATATCAGAAGGACAAGCATAACTAGAGGAAGCATACGCAGATTATTAGTCAGTTCCAGGATAATAACACAAACTGAGACGGTCATTCTCATCGATCCACCTAGAAGAGCAGCAGAGCCAAGAACCGCAAAAAGACCATGATCCAAAGTTGATTGTGACCCAATCAACATGCCTACCAGACGACCATAAGCTGCGCCAGTCAAAATAACAGGCACAAAAAGGCCAGATGGTAGGGCAAGGCCATAGCTGAAAATGCCAAGAAAATATGACGCAGCAAAGAACACAAGTATCGAAGAGATGTGAAATTCATCATCAGTGCCAGCACTGTAAAGGTTTCTAATAGTGTCATCATTGGTGTTGAAGAACAGGCTAGCCAGGTCATTGTATTCATTCATTCCACACTGGAACTTTTTAAAATTACCAGATCTCCCTATTGACGGGCAAGCTTCTTCTGTATTAGTTGGACAAGGTTTGCAAGATGCAACCCATGGCAAGCCAAAGAGACAACAGGATGTACAAACAGTGACTGTTGCAGCCAGGAGCAGTTTGTATGTTTTTCCTTTCCTGAAAGTAAATGAAAGACTTTAGGCAAGAAGATATTGCAAATAATTGAATGTTTTCAAAAGGATACATGAATCTCAAGAACTTATACATGGTTCAGTGGATGTATGCTAGGAGTTTTTTGAACATTCATAGTAATCTGTTTTCAAAAGTGATCAAAGACTACAGTACAAGTGACATATTTTGGGTATTGAAACTTTAATAAAATAGAGTATGTGCAATTTAAACTGCATAAGTGAGTGTTGTTCAAAATTGAGGCAGCATCAGTACATACTCGTTGATAAGATTGTAGAGACGGAGAACCTTGTCCAGGAAAAAGTTGTACAAACTCCCCAGTATTCCTCCAAAAACCCCTAGAGTGATTACTGGAGGTAAATCGACCAATTGGTAGGTGACATAATCTGCTGCCACATCAAACATTATAAGGCCACCTTTCCCAAATAAGCCACACCTTCCACTTTTACAGAAGTCTATCAATGCCCTAAGGACAACAGCGACCATTGCTGTTGTGAAAAAGGCTCTCCATAGCAGGGCACTCCTCCACCTGCAAATAAAAGGAAAATGTCTTAATATTTGTAAATTGTACACAAAAACTTTGTCCATGAAAGATGCCATCTTGCAGAAGCCTTTAAATATGTTGTACCTTATAAGGGATATGCATACGGAACCTCTACTGCACCCTACCCTTCACTATATCAATACTACCATGCTTAAACAAGTTTCTACTAAAACAGATCATAGTAGTAGAGTAATGTTTCAAATCGCTAGTTGCAAACGTAGTACCAAATTAAGAGAAGTAGTGAAAAAAGACGGACACTTTTGACGGAAGAAGCAGCAAATTATAAGTAGCACTTCAAAATCATTAACCTTTTTAGGGAATTCAAACTGAGTAAGGTAGTGATGCAGAGTTACTAACCATGCCCACTAAGTATAGAATCTGCTGTTTGATAGGCCTTTGTTTATCTTTTTTTTGAAGTACATGGTTCTTCATCTTTTCAGATGCTGGGGGCATTATTCTTGATCAACAAATAAGGCAGTTTATGAAGGAAATTACCAATAGTTTAAATTTTGGATAAAATGTTCAAGCCTTCACTCTCACTTTCTTTTTGGCCCCTCGATACTAATAAATCTAATAAACAAAGTAATTGCACAAAGACATCATGAAATGCATTTCAAAAACTTACCATGAAGATACTGTTTCCAGGGCAAAAAGGACTCCACCAACTGGTGCCCGGAAAGCAGCGGCAATACCAGCAGCAGAACCACAAGTAACAAGGTCCCTCCGATCCCTATCATTCTTGAAGTACTTTAGCCATTTACATGTCATGTGATATTTCTGTGACCCGCCTTGCCCAAGTATTGATGCAATGCATGCACCTGTATGTACCATTGGACCTGCTTTTCCCACATTCAGCGATGACGATACTGCAGCAATGCATCCCACAACCTGCTCAAAACCAGCTAATATGTATTAGATAAAACATAAGAGCATTATGTTATCAAGTGCCAAGAAACAAGTTGAACTGAAAAAAAGAGGATAATTTCTTTTGCAAACTAAGACCCAATTCAAGAAACATTAAAATAGGACGTGTCACTTCAGTCCAAAATTAAAGAAACTGCAATGAAAAGGATAAATCGACTTATAAATCTTGGCATATGAAATCTCAGTGCTCCTTAACACTTCCCATAAAAAAAGAGTTACTCCTTTCACAATTCAACAGACATTATCAGCCAGATATGCTCTCTTTGGTTAACTTCTCGTAAAAATGGTTACTGGAGTAAAGCAGATCAAGAGAATCTTCATGTTCCAAATAAAGCTTTAATTAAATGCATCAAAATTACTCTAGAGACTAAGCCATCACATCAAAAGTCCACAGTTCCAGATGCTTTAGTTGGCATTTTCTATTAGAATTACAATGTGGGCAGATGTACGAGCTGAAGCTATATGCCAAGACATGTCAAAGAGTGGTCTCAAAGTGTAAATCATATAATGTCTAGGACAGACAAACATGGATGTTATGTTACATATTTATACTTCCAACTCTTTTATGTAGTTTTATAGCCTGCAGCTCTGTACAGAACCCATCATGTTCATTAGTCCAGCTACTGTAATCAATTTCTACCATGATATTGAATTTCACTTCACCAGCACAGCAAAATACCACAATTCCACAAAAACAGAGCTACAGCAGAGCCTATGAAACTGGTACAAGCAGGCTAGAAATACCTCTGCTACTGTACTACCCTCAAGTGACAGGATCAATAATTCAGTCAACAAGCTCATATCACATTAAATACAGACCCAGGTGCCAGACCGTAATTACATCGTGTCTCTCTAAACTATCCATGCCATTTTGTTTAATGAGATGGCAGGAAGCCAGGAACGAAATTAAAAGACAGGAACAAGTACCTTCACTATCAGAGTTTTCAGAGAGAATATGTTTGGGGCGTCGACGCCGTTCAAGTAAGCCTTGACCTCCGGAATGCCTGATCCGGCGGCCGCCGGCGCCACATACACCGTCAGCACCGCCGCTAACATGGTGAGCGCAAAGTTGGACGCCAGGAACACCGCAAATGCCGACCCGTGTCTGACCAAATTAACTTCTCAGTCAACACCACTTCCACGCCAAAATTCCAACCGATCAAGTGCTAGAACCGTGGTGCTGCAGCTTACTCGCCCTCAAGCATGAGGTTGGAGGTGACGACAAACTTGGCGCCGGCGACGTTCTCGACGCCGATGTTGGCGACGAAGCCGGCGGCGGCGGCGAGCGCCCCGACGAGGAAGCAGAGGGCCCACTTGAGCGCCACGTAGCGCAGGATGTGGCCCCGGCCCCGCGCCCTCCAGTCCTGCTTGAACACGTCGTTCTCGATCAGCCTGCACGGGAGCGCAAGCGTCGGTCCAGAAGCGGAAGGAAAGCGAGCGAATCGCGTCGGATTGGGGAGGCAGCAAGCAGAGCAGGGGAGAGCGCGTACTCGTAGTCGAGGCTCTGGATGGGGCAGACGTCGGCGCCGACGAGCGCGACCTGGGAGGTGGTGTTGGACTGCGTGTGGCTGCCGAGGAGGAGCCGCCTCCGCCGCCGGCGCCGCTCGTCGGCGCCATCGTCGCCGTCCTCGCCCGCCGGGTCCAGGAAGAAGGACGAGCTGGAGGAGGCAAGCAACGGGGTCTCGATGTCGGCCTCCGGATCCGCCGCGCCGGCGCCGGCGCCACCGCCGTCCCCGGCTCCTCCGTCCTTGGGGTCCCTCGGAGCCATCGCCTCGGCCACTCCGCTGCGCTCCGCCGCAGCCGAGTAACTGACACGAGCAGATGGGAAGTGGCGTTACGCGAGGTAGTAGCCGAGTAACAGCAGGAGGACAAACTACCTGGACAGAGTGATATATCGATGCGACACTGCCAGTGAGGCTCCGATGGCAACACGCAGCAGCCGGCACGGTGGCGAGGAGATATTTATCGATGCGACACTGCCAGTGAGGCCAAGAATATCTGGAGTAGCTCACATATGGACGAGACGGCGGCACGCGACCCCTCGTGTGGGATCGTCGGCTCTCCGATGGCAACACCGCAGCCGGCACGGTGGCGAGGAGCGGCGCTCCTCGGGTCTGGACAAAATCCTCCAGCGCGTCGTGCGTTTGGATCAGATTCATATGGCGGTGGAATTTTTTTCTATTGTTCTAGCCAATATGGTCCCATTATATCATAGTTTGTTTCGTTGCAATGACAACATAGTTATTGGGACTGATGCTTTGTCTATACTTTGTCTAGCACGTATCTTGTAGGTTTTTTAGATCTCAAGAATGTAAACCAAATTATAGTAAGATTCAAATCATGGTATTTAAGTATCTAAGTTATGGTATGATATTCAAGTATCCAAACTATAGTGTTCAAGTGATCAAACCATGATATCTAGAATTATTTATGGTATTCAAGCTTCCAACCAGATCTGCTGGATTAATGAATCATGCGGTCTTTTGGTATAGTGTCACTTTCAGATGAGGGATCCAGGGCACAAATTGGCCATACCCAGAGCACCATGTGGCAGTTTAATTTGTAGAGTACTACGAAATTCTGAGACTACGATTTTGTCAAAAAAAACTAGAAGCACACCAAGTTGGTTGCAAATCTTTTGAGCTATCTTCTTCTGAATTTCACATTATGACAGCGTGTTTGGTGTCTGAAACAGACAAACAGTACAGAGGCTCCATCGGAGCACTCGAAAGCAAAATGTGTGCTCATAATTACACCAATGCATCAGAAGATAACCTTTCGTCCTTTCTTATCACAGTCGAGAATTCAAGATCCTACCATCAACAAACTTATTGACAGGCACGGAGTGGCTGTCAATTGCTAGTGGTAAACTCATCGAAGCACGTACTAGCTGCTGTGCATCAGAGAAGATTACACAGTGTTATTCTGATTTATCCCAGAGAAACGGAACGGGTACAGCAAATCGATCGAGTTCATGCCATCGCTTGGCAGGCTCTGTCGAAGCTGTCTTCGGCGGAGGACATTCGCTTCACCAGCGTGTGCTCCGGGTGTGCTACCTTCAACTGGCTGCAAGAACAACCAGATTTGCTTTGCATCAATTCAGATCATCAAGCCATACAAATCCAGACTTGTCAGGCAGGTTCTTCCAACACTACAGGCAAGCGTTCACTTACTTGAGGTATCGCGTTGCAGGTTTTCCCAAGTTCAGGCTGCACACCGTGAGGTTCGCCAGAGTTTCAGCATCCTTGGCGTCCTGAACAGTTTCAGCAGGTTAGTTTAAGCGTGCACAAGTCAAGAACAGATCGAGTATTCGGTTTCAGAAGCATGACATTGGCGTGAGTTGCAATGGCGTTGAGTGTTGGGAAATGGAAACGCCCGTTTGGGCAAAGCTGAGATCAACTAGAGCTGACCTTGTTCAGTGACTCCAGCAGCAACCCCTCCGCGTCCTCGAAGTGGCCCATGTGCATTGAGCACAGGGCTTTCCCGTTAAGGATCGTGCAGGTCGTGGGGTACTTCTCGGACAGGTCTTGGAAGATGAGGTGCGCCTCTTGGATCTTGGATCCACCCTGAAAAACATGGCAAGTTCATGTTGTGTTATGCCTGCAAATATTGAAGAACCCTGGATTTTCTTCAGAAAGTGAAGTGGCTGAACTCGTTTCTTCAGAACCTAAAGCGGCTGAACTGAAACTCTGAAGCTGCTGGCCGAACAAAGCAGATAGAGTTTCTCATGCCATTTCTTCCAACAGAGAACTCACAGGAAATGCATGTGCCTGCCTACCATGACAAGGTCGACCCATGCATTGGCGAGCTGCGTCAGCGTGTGGTCTTCGTCCAGCTGCTGCATGGCTCGGAGTTGCTTCTCTGCGTGGTCTGGCCTATGCATTTGGAGGTATATCTGAACATTCAACGCAAGCCTGCATGCATCACCAAATACAAGGACGATTTCTTAGTGTTTTATGCATATCTGTTAACTACTTTATTTGTTGACAGGCAAAAGGCATTCGAGTCGCAGAATAAGACACACATGATTTCAGCGACAGATGACCGAGAGCGCAAAATGCATCGTCACATGACAAAAAGGAGCAAAAGGTGCAGGGAGAAACTGACGCTTACAGCTCCATGTTCCCACCAGAGTGGGTGTGCTTGAGAGCCTCGGCGTAATCACGTTCGTGCATGAAGATGGTGCCGGCCATCAACCGGAGGATCGGATTGCTCCCAATCGCCGCATCTGACAGGAGCTCACGAAGCCTCGAGATCACCGATTCCTTGCGCAACGATCACAGAATGCACGTCCAAACTAGTCAGGATGACGTCTCGCGTGTAGGCAACACGAACCGTAATGAAACGAATGGAACACAGGAGATTGCAGAAACTTGGAACCGACCCTGTTCCCGGTGTCGTTGCCGGAGAGGTACACGGCGAGGAGCTTGACGGCCTGGAGCGGCGTGGCGGCGCTGGGCCCGATCTCGCCGATCACCAGCTGCGCATGCCAACGTACGGGTCGTCGTCAAGACGTGCGCGGGGGCAACGGACAACTTGGGAACGCTAAGCGCGCGCGTCCGTATACGGGGTGGGTGGCGCGCGATCGATGGCCGACGGCCGTGGGGGTCTGCACGCACCTGGTGGGATCCGATGGCGATGTAGGAGCGGTAGAGGAGGGCGTCGCGCTCGACGAGGTCGTCGGGGGAGAGCGCGTGGGCGGGGACGGAGTGGCTGCTGGTGATGGCTGCGTGGTACGCGCCGATGTAGAAGCTGTTGCGGAGGCCGAAGAGGTGGTCCGGCGACGCCATGCTCCGGCGGGTCGGGGGCGGCGCAGTGAAGCGCTGCCAGGAGACGATCGATCGAGGACCGCGCGCGCTGGGAGCGATCGAGGAGGCTCGGATCTCGTCAAGACGCGGGTACGGTGTTACGTTACGTTGTTGACCGTGGAAAAGCGCGGCTAGCCTCGCGTGCGTCCTAACCTTCTAAGTGTCCCGGGTTCAAACAAATGCAGCAAAATAAAACTAAAATTCAATCGGTAGATGAGTGGTAAACCGATTTGAGCTCGTGCTGTGAATCGAATGGGAAGTGCCATCAATGCGATGATTGCGATGGTGATCCTGTTCGCTGTGATCTTTGGATGCTTCCTAGTCGCGGCACACGGTATGCGTCGTTAAGTACTGCTACCGCGGGTTACGTATGTTATATTTGGTTTAAGGAATCACCTCATCCTAGATGTCGATGAGATAACTTCCTCCCTCATGGGAAGAACTGGAGCGAGAAGGTGATGGATCCACATTCCTCAATCCAAACACCACAATATAATGTTCTGTTAAATTTTCAAATGGGTATATATGTCCACTCATTCTCGTTCATGCAGCTGTAATACAATTTTGATGTATTGTTGCACTGACGGGATGGAAGTTTTGTAACGAATCAAATAATCGCAGGTGAGAGGGGTCGCCGGCTTCTACGGGTACGGGGAGGAAGAACCAAACCATTAACCATCCCATTCCAGCCAATTGTACTGTGTCAGGCAGTCTGAATGAGGGTGGTCGGGATAACAGTGAGAGCAAGTTGATATTTTGTAACGAGGACAAAGAATGCACGATGCCGAAGTGGGATGCGTGCTACTGCTGCATGCTCTTGCCGGTTCCTCAGTGCTATCGAACTTTGGGCGAATGCGCTCAAAACTGCTGCGACCCAGTGTGCCATGCGCCCATCCCACCGCTGCCGCCCCTGCCATCAGAGGTTCAGGCCCCGCGTTCGCCGTCACCAACGGCCGGCGACGAGGCCGCAGCTCCGGGTAGCTAGGTTTTGGATGCATGCATCGATCCACTATGGATCCTAAAGTAGACGATTGGAGATGCTCTGGTAAGGATGCAAATTAGGATTGGTTGTAGAATCTGATATCCAACCTGATTTGATCTACAATGTGTAATTATTTTTTCCGATTTCTAGGTATTTTGAGAGTGGTGCGATTGTTCATTAATTAATTAGTATTTTGTAACCAAATCGAAGTAATAAATATGTAATACTTGAATAGAACAAAAAATTCTGTCACCACCTATTGCCCTGATTATTTCGGGAATAAAAGCATTTGAATGATGATCAAAATAATACATACTATATTTGTAACTCAACTCACCTTGGTGCTTCCACTCCACGTAGTCCTTCTGTACTTTGAAGACGTATTTTAGTAAGGAAAACTCTAACAAAGTACTCCATCCATTTTAAATTTTAGATCATTTTAGATTTTCTAAATTTATATATTTTGTTACACATCTAGACATACATCATATCTAGATGTATAGTAAAAAGGTTTTTTTTGTGATCTTGCCCCTACTTTGAAGTGCAACTGTGTTTTTACCCTTTTTTAAACTTTGTGATTGTGCCCTTACCTATTCATGAGTCAATGCGATTTTGCCCTTAGTCTTTGCGTATTTGCTTCTGTTTTGACCATTGACTAGGGACAAAATCACATTGACTTGTGAATAGTTGAGGGTAAAATCACAAAGTTGAGAAAATGAGGGCAAATCACAATTACACCTCAAAGCAGAGGTATGAATACAAATACCCAAAACAACTATGTATATGGAAAAGCCAAAACATCATATAATTTAGGATGGAGGGAGTACTTTCTAGGAGTTCCCCTACTAAATTTGGGTGCATGCATCTCACTAGAAATGCACCAACAATTGAAAATGGTGCAAATGCAGTAGAAATCATCTCTAACAGCTCTCGAAAAATATGAAAATCTTTGTAGCTCTAGGTGAAATCATGTACAACATCCATCAAAATTTAAATTTGATTTTGTTTGAGTCATTTAGAAAAATGACAAATTTAGGTGATGCATCTGCGCTATACGACAATATATTTTGTCCTCTAAAGCAAATGCACTTAAATTATTTTAAGACTCAAACCGACTTGAAACAAATTTTAGGTGATGCATCTACGCTATATGACAATATATTTCAGAATTTTGAAGATCTTCTAGACATGATTTTTAGGATTGGGGGTGCGTAGTATAATTTAGCGTATCTTATAAGTATATTAAAGTAATAAGGTGTTATGCTATGACTTATGAAGCAAGCACTCCTTCTATTCCAAATTGTTAGTCATTTTGATTTTTGAAATACATAGCTTTTGTTTTTTTAGAATAAGGAAATGTTTCCGTCATAGTTTTTGTTATGCACCTAGATATACATCATGTCTAGATAGATAGTAAAAACTATGCATCTATGTTGCCCAAATTTGAAACAGAGGGAGTAAATAACAAGTCAACAATTACTTAGGAGTTTACTTTAATGTAAACTTAAATATCTATATACTAATATGGAAGCTGTTTGATCATTGCAGGCATAGTTAATTATGTACCTCTTTTATATGGGAATGTTTTAAATAGTGACCAAAATGAAACCCTTCTAAGTTAGTTTCCAAAATGAAACTCTTCTAAGTTAGTTTCTAAAAGACCAAAATGAAACCCTCTTTTATATTGGCAGTGGATAATATGCACTAATTACATGTGTAATTGATGTGCTAATAATTAAATTTACATCTGTAAAATGATCTTGAATGTACCCCTATATAGTGCTGATCTATTTATACCCATACAGGCCAAGGAGGGTCGAACTCGTCCTAGACTAATTTCCATCTTTTCAGTTCATGTCCGTCAACGGATAAATGGGGGTAACTAGCCGGGTGAATGTGATGGTGATATTGGTGGTGGTGCTCTTTGCGTGCTTGCTAGCCTCAACCTATTGTAAGTATTATATATATGAATATATTCCTATTGTTTCCAAGACGCTCGCACATTTCAATATTCAAATTTTTTTTTCTTTCTACAAACAATTAGTACAATGGTACTTGCAACAAAGAGGGTACCTTGGCATCCCTGTTTGAAAGTAATTTTCTATTATCGTGACTTTTTGGTAAAATAAATATGCAATAAAAGAGAGTAACTGTAAAAATTAATTTTAGGGGTCATATCAAGTCAAACAACACTTTTCAAATCAAAAACATAAAACAGATAAAGTGTGCTAATTCACATGTTTTGTAATATATGCGGCCATTGCCATTCTCATTTAAGTTATAACATGATACTTGTAGGCAGGGGAGATCGCCCAGTGCTGGGGGAGGTCGAGAGTACAAGAAGAAACTATAATGTGGCAACCAATCATACTTTGGCGGATGACCCCAACGGGAGTGATGGTAACAGCAGTAACATTGTTACTGTATTTTGCGTGAAGGAGAACTGCAGACAAAGCACGTGCTACTGCTGTAACACTAATCAGCCCAAGCCTTGCTTTCAGTCTTGGGACGCCTGCAGGCAAAACTGCAGGACATGCGCCCCCAGATGCCCGTCGTCGCAGCCGTTGCCATCTGATGTTCAAGGTCTGCGATCGCTGTCGATCGGCAACGCAGCTTACATAGTTTCAGACTAGCTATTGAGGTTCATGAACCAAGATGATGTAGGTGCACCACCATAGATGATGCTAGGAATAATGGCCGATCGATCTGCTTTATTTCCATTTATCATTGTCGATCGTGCTTCCATTTCTCAAATTCTCAATCTACAGTTACTTTCAGGAACTAAGTCTAGCTCAGTTGAAAGGACCATATACGATTCCAACCTTCCCAATTTAGATTCAAATCCTCTTCAACTGAAATTTTAGTGTCTCTTCTATGCTGGATGTCGTTTATGCATGAGTAGATCGAATTTATCTGATCGATGCTTTGACAGACCATATAAATACTTCCTCCATTTCAAATTGTAGTTCATTTTGATTTCCTAGGTTCATAGATGTTTGTACGGAAATGCTAAGACTCTGACGTCCAGAATAAAAAAATCGGATGGCTCGAGATATGTTTCAATAGTTAATTATCGATGTTGCAACTATTATTCCCGCATGTTTCATAGTGAATGTTACATGAAATATAGTGTTCATGTTGCGGCAGGAATTTTCTATCCCAGAGTCAAACGACGTAGTCATTTTTTCGCATATTTTTTAATGTTACAACTATAAGTTTTCGATGTTGCAGATGTTTTATTTTAATGTTGCAACGGAACGTCGAGCGCTAGCGGTGCCAGGCATCCAGACATACACTATATCTAGATGCATATATACAAACATCTATACACTAAAAAGGTAAAATGACCAATTTAGGATGGAGGGAGTACGTCTCTGTCAGAGACATATCCGATCATTTTACACGGTTGGTGCATGGATCAACTGCTGTGCTGTTTTTCGAAGAAGCATCTGTCCTGTCCATGACCATGAGTCCATCGTCTTATCTTTATTTCCGGGGCAAGGTATACTGTATCGAAAGGCTAAAGTGGTGCAGAATCTAGTGCTGCACGGTCATTTTCGGTACGCTGTTTGCGGTGCCAGAGAGCGCTTTCCTGAACGGGGTTTTACTTGGCCTGCTTGAGTTTGATTTCGGTGGCTTCTTTTTGTCCTCGTGGGTGGCATTCGTGTCGAATGAACGGCACGCGCGCGGGCGCTTCTTCGCTAAGGATGGCTTGAGAAGACGAGCTACGCCCTTTCTCTGCAACTTACTCTCTCTCTCTACACACAGTGTTCGTGGTCAGTCCTCCACTGAGCAAGGCAGCTACTGCAATTGAGATGAGCTCATTCAAAAGATCGGATTTTGTAGCATGTTTATTGTTTAACGCGCATTGTTTAACGTGCAAGTCAAATATGCACCGCTTTGTTCATGGCACAGGAGGACCTTGGTGACGACTTCGCTTCTGGTTTGCAGGGTCGCTGTGATCGTGCTCTGCAGTGCATCCCTGCCTGCGTGGATGCAGCGACGGATGCTGGTGACTACACCGTGTTTAGGTAAAGTCTTGTCTTCTTTACATATACAATGCTGTACTCTTATTCCTTTCATAAGAACAACCAACAGGTTCCATGATGCGCTCGATCTGGTTTCCAGGTTTCTCGAGGTCGCCCTATCCTTGCAGCTGCCCTGGAGCGTAACGAGGCTGGTGTACATTGCCGCGGTGGCCCTCTTTGACGCTCCGCTGCTCGGGCTCCGCGCCTCCTGGAAAAGGAAGTTAGGGATGTAGTTCTCGTTCATAACCCTTTGCCATTTGGTCTTCAGCTTCCTATTGAGATTCTTAGCTGCTCAAACCTTCATCGTCTACACCTTGGTTTCTAGGAATTTCGTACCATGACCAAGCTCACCTGGCTGCCCCGCCTCAACAATCTCAGGGAGCTGTGCTTAATGCAGTGTATTATTTCCAATTCTGATTTGAATGGCTTGTTTGAGCACACCCCCCACTTGGACACTCTCGGTTTTGTGCTAAGCAGGGAGCATCCAAGCAGGCCGCATCTTGCCTCTCGTAAGCTGAAGATTGTTTGCACCCTCAGGGTCGCTATTTCTTGGGTGTGCTATTTCAATGAACTAATAGTTGATGATGCACCTCGCCTAGAAATACTGCTGGTGCACAACAATTTACCCTTTCGGAACCTTAAGATCACTAAAATACAACATAGACATACTGACCACTAGATAACATAACAATCGGAGTGAGATGTTTTTCTTTTTAGTAATCCAAACTTGCTAAGCTTAGAACGAACAACCTCTATCTTCCTCATCCCCTCTTCCTCATGGTGCATCGTTAGTAAATAGTCAATTAGTTTTTTTTCTCCATTTTCAATACATCAACGAAATGTTGTAAGTATTGCATCGATGAAAATTTAAAATTAATTCTATACGCAGTTATGTTTAAATCATATATTTTTTAATTAAAATAATCTCTACATACTCTATATTGTTTATGAATGACATTGATACAGTAAAAGGACTTGTCCAAAAGCTCAATCTTCAATTTGAAATGGGATTGGTGAATTAAAAAACTCTTAATTTTGTTGCAAATGCAATCAAAACTAACATTTTCTTCTATTATTTTATCCATCTAAATGTTGTCTCAACATATCTCATATCCCTTTAAATTATTAATATGTGGAAATAATTAATGTGGTGACATTGATTAAATCATATGTATTTCTTTGTAAGTGAAGTTTCTTGGGTACGATGAAGAGTTATTTATCTTATGTTCCAAAACATTTTGTGACACATGAGGTTCTGTTTGCTTATGTTGCTTCACCTTAGATCGAGAAACATGTCAAGAAGTTCCGTAAGATATTTGTGAAGTAGTACGAGTTGGAAAAGGTCAATGTTACTCCTATTTTGTAGTTGAATATTTCTCTGTCCATGATGGTTTCACAAACCAAGTTGGATAAGGTCATTCTTACTCTATTTTGTGATCGAATCTTTCTTTCATGATTGTTTGGTTAACAACAGAACACAAATCTTGCATTTATTGATGATGAAGAAAGAAATGAATGACTTGTCCTCTATGTTATAATGTTTTCCCAATGCTTTGACATCTATTTGTTTTCAAAGGATATGCCATTTGTAGAAGGCATAGAAAAAAATCAACGAGTATGAGAAGGCAATGACTTCTTGGGATACTGCATTTTTGTAAGTCTCCTTTCTAATAAATTGGGTAACATTGTTGTACTAGAGGATTAGCACCAGTAGCAAAAATACCCATAAAAGGCTTTCTATGTCCGCTTCCCCAGTGCCGCTAATCCAGAAGTCAGTTCATCTCCCCGGAAAATATCATGCTTCTTTGTCCGTGCCATCGCAGGTGGGTGGTGCTGGCGAAACTACAACGACTGCTTTTGCTACTAGTGCGGAAGCATATTCGACTGTAGATGATA
Source organism: Setaria italica (assembly GCF_000263155.2). Taxonomy (NCBI): domain Eukaryota; kingdom Viridiplantae; phylum Streptophyta; class Magnoliopsida; order Poales; family Poaceae; genus Setaria; species Setaria italica. The sequence continues at coordinate 31,394,630 of NC_028456.1, read as the reverse complement.
ATCACTATCAAAGTATTGTCAAAGCTTCACTATATATAACCTTTTTGTGATGACCGCCCTAAAATCAATGCCATAAGGATGTCGAATATTTAGCACAATGAAATCGTTGGTTAAGTTTTTAAGTTTAGCAATGTTAGGTCTCTCCATTCATATTGAGTTTGTTTTTAAGTTGGGCGAATTGGAGCATGTAGAAGCCACAATATTTTCAATGTATCTTTGCACACGCATGTTTCTAGGGGCGTGCAGTTCGTGTGACGGTGCATGACCTCTAACATAGCATCAATGCAGCCCACTATTTCTTAGCCTAAACAAAACATAGATCTCTTTTCGTAGCATCTGGCCCAAATAAGCACAGATATCCCCACAAAACCTACCGTCGTCTCCGGCGTCTGTTCGTCATCAAAACGGGAAATAGTGGCCCCCATCCCTGACTCCATTAGGTACACTGAAACCCATCGAGGCCTCAAGTTTACACACCAACGATTTACAAAACAATAATGATCTTACAATTTGTTCATAAAATAATATGAATCAATGAACAAAGCAGCAAGGGTATATAGTATCCAAACTTCCAATTAACCAAAGCTGACCAAGTCAGGAAGGATGCATCGATACATAGAAGAGCAAAATCTTCAAGAACTATGACTACAGTGAAAATTTTAACTTCGTATCTACAAATTAGCACCCACGTGCAAGAATTCAAGGCACACACTCATCTGGTTGCCCCGCC